>NW_027205370.1:0-522500 GCF_024711535.1 Dipodomys merriami
TTATGGGATATTCAATAAATTGTGTGTCTTTGATTTAACTGTTTCAGAGAGGATGCTGAAAGAAAAAAAGATCAATTAGAAGACCTTAAACATCACATCTAAAACACATCTACAGCATCTCAAAATCTATACCAGTAGTAGAAGGTAAAAGTATGTTCTTTTATAATCCTTATTTTTTGTTTTCCAAGCTCTGAGTTATTCTAATAACTGACCTCACATCATGCCAGTGTTTTCCAGCTCTGAATTATTGTCTCCTCTGGAAGTTGGAATGAAGAAAGTATAATTTCTCTACTTCAAGCATATTGCCTATTCACCAGGATAGTTGAAATGTGTGTTTTCAATAGTAAAGCAGTTTATAATTGTCCCTTCATTGGGTGTGAGCCCTAATCCATTAACGATTGCATTTGGAAATAGTCTTTAGGAGGATCATCTCATCTACTCAACTCTCATTGTCTACCTTTAACCTTCTCATTATTTGTGCTTAGTAAAATATATATCTTGTTTGTAAACTTGACAATGAAACCTTCATCTCTTCTTCTCTGTGGTATTGAGATGGGGCAGGCTACGTATAATTTGTGCATAACTTATGTGAAGGAATCTGAATGAAACAGTGGAAACACATTTGCTATGGCTTAGGTGTCCCTTAGGATCGCTCTGATGGAGATGAGGTAGCTAGGGTGGTGGGGAAACCTTTAAGAGATGGGAGGTACTTAAGACTTGCTAGGGGGTGCAGCCTTTGAAAGAGGGACCTTTTGGTAATTCTCATGAGAGGACTGTTACAAAAGGACAAGCTTGGAATCTTCCCCCTCTCTGCTTCCTAGTTCAAGATGTTACTGCTTCTATATGTGCTCCCACCATGATGTGCTGTCTGTCACCCGCCACTCTCACAGAGGTTGAACAAATGGGGCTCCCTATTCTTCTGGCTTTTTTTTTTCTGTTTGCTTATGTGGTGCTGAGGAATCGAACCCAGGGCCTCATGCATGCAAGGCAAGCACTATACCACCGAGCCACCTTCCCAGCCCGGGGCTCCCTATTCTTGAGCTTTGAACCTCCAAGTGTGGGCACTACATCAACCGCTTCTTCCTAGTTCCACAGAAATGAAGAGATTCTAGGTGAAGTGTAAAGTCGTTTAACATAAAGCTCAGGGACCTTTGAGCATTCGCAGCACCTCTGGTGACTGATAGGAAAGTACAGGTTTATGTGGGGGCGGGGAGAATCCATCTGCTCTGCTCTGGTGTCAGGGCATTCAGAACTCTAGAAAATACAGTCTTCTGATTGTTGGCAGATGAAAGTCAGTTAATGCTCCCATGGCGCATGTTGGTGCTGCCCAGATGACCTGCTTGGCAGCAACCCAGAAACAAGAACCGTATAAAGAAGACAGTGTATCAGAGAAGTTTTGCTTCCCTCCATGTTTCATGACTACATTCACTTGTCACTTCTAATTGTGTTGTAGTTGATGGGACTGGATGGGCCACAGAACAATATGTTTATATCTCTATTTTCTATTTCACAGTGTAACACTTAGGTGGAGTATATATAACAGGTGTTCAGCTAATTATGCTGACTGAGAGATCTTCTGAAAGCAAACCTTGTAAGAATAATTTGATGCTTAATAAACATGTGGCATACTTATGGATTATAAACAGGCCAAGTATTGACTTGGCCAAATGTATGTAACCAACCAGAAACACTGTAATCAATATTCACTGCTGGGAAGCCAAGACAGACACAGATTGCTGAAAGTTTCTCACTTATGATTTCTGCTTGAAAATCTTGCCAAGCTATCCAGGCCTTGCCATAAACAGCAGTTGGTGAATAGGCTCCTTGAACTTTACCTACTGCCTACCATCTACCTTCCTGGGCCTGTTCCTTGCTCCTTTCACATTCTAACACCATTTATATCCTTTACTCCTTACCACTGGTGTGGGTCCTGCATTTGGGTGGCTTTCTCAGTCACTGCCTTTTTTAAAAAGTTATTTTTATCTTTAAGTAGTTGTACAAAGGAGTTACTGTTCAACAGAGTAGTATATAGATACAATGAACCTTGATCATTGTCTCTACCTTTTCTTTTCTTTTTTTTAGTTCTCTCTTTTTTTATTCTGAAAATACTGTACCTAGTGGTTACGATTACATGGGCAAGATAATGAGTTCATTTCTTATCAAGCATTGTTGCCTCCACCTTTGTTTCCCCTCCCATCCCTTTTCATCTCCAAACTCCCACCCCCTGCACCAAAGTTGTAATCTACCTTTTCTTTTTGTATGGTAATACATATAGTCTGATTTTTGTGTTTCCCAGAATTTTTCGCATGGGAAAAGACCTCTGTTATCAGTAAGTATCCAACTCTATATTTGCTTTGCCTTTGGTATGTACTGTCACACTACTCTTAAGGAAGTTAAGATTCTGCTTCACTATTCTCTGTACCATGCTCTCTGATAAGATGTCTTAGTCTTCCTTGATACCCCACCTTATAAAATGATACTCAGATGAAAAAGCATGCACATACTAAATGTGCAAAGTAGCACAGAGACTTCGGTGTGTCAACCCAGACATTTGCAGGGTGTCTAAGAGTGTGTATAAATCTTACGTGCTTGCATAATGATCATTGGAGAAACAAATTCTTGAGTTCCTCCTCAATCCACTACTTTAAAAAAAATTCTGTAAGTCTCAGATGCAGATTTTTTTTCAGATCCATCCACTTTGGAAGGCACTGCTTTTTATTTGATTCTTTATCTTGGATGAAAAATGAGTGGGTGGAGGTGAGGGATAAGAATGTAGGGAAGTACTTTTAAGAAATACAATGTCTGAATGTAGGGATAAGTACTGGTGTTTAAAAAGGCCACCAGTGGGAATGTAGATTGTAGCTAGTCTTGGAAACAACTGCTTCAATTCAGATCATCCCCTGTATGTAGTGTCTAAAGTGATAATGTAAAATTGCTTTAAGGAAGTTATTTCCATTTAACTATGTTGCCGAAGATCTTTCTGTATGGCTCATATTAATAAAATATACTCCCTGTGTATCTTGCTATGTAATTATCTTTCTTTTCATTTAATTCTTTATCACTTGTTTTGCTTTCTTTCTGATTAAGTGAAAAGATATTAAAGTAAAAAGATATAAAGCTGTTTTTGGAAGCTGGTGGTCTACAGTTGAAATTAGTAGGTGTGTTTTATTTTGTCTGAGGTTTTTAATTTATTGTTATTATGGAGGAGATATGCAGAGGGATAGTTTTTTTTAACTTTAAGCCAGTAGTTAAAATTGGGATGTTTTAAAATAAAAATACAGATTCACCACAGTGAAGGGAAAAACCAACAACAAAAGTTTCCTTAACAGAGGAGTCACCTTCCCAGATGTTACCTGGAGAGTGCTAATTTAGCAGTGGCCACTAACAGGTTGTGTCCAGTTGCTATTAGTCCCTATCATTTATACTGACCCCCCAAGGATTTATGCTTACAACCTTCAAGAAAGAGGAATGGAATTCAGGAATTAATATTTAGGGACCTACTAAGTGTCAAGCATTCTTCCATAAATACTTTCTTTTTCTTAGACCTATGAAATATGAATTCTTTTCTTTATGGGGATCTCTGAGGCTTCACTGGGCTGAGCTAGGCTAACAAGAGTCTAGGTCAGAATCCTGCCCCAAGTCTGTTTGCTCCCAAAGCTTTTCTGATCTGAATGGACCTAAAAACTACAGGGATTTGGCTTGTTGGGCACTAGAATTTTGTATCCTTTTAACTCTTTATCATCTGGGTTAGAGAATTGAGAAATCTCTCAGTAAATTTGGGGAGAGCTGTAGGCCAATTGACCTTAAAGACAGACAGTTTTGGGGAAATTTCAGGCAGGAATGCCATCTTTCAAGTGGATACAATCATGTATATAACCTGAACACTTCAAGGAGAGTTAATAATGACCTTTCTGGGCCTCAGGGAGCTGAACAGAAAGAACATTTATTCAATGCAGTTAGTTAGCTGAACAGTTATTCTGTAAAAAAAAAAAAAAAAAAAAAAAAAACCTCGAATGTGCCTTTGATGAAATGAGCCCTTATGCTCACAACTCAACAACAATTACTTGAGCTTTTGGTAGTCCAGGGTACTGCTTTTGTAATAAACTTTTCAATTTATAAGTTTGTCAGAGTATTACTTTGTTAAGTGGAATTTTGTGTTCTCTTTGTGATTTGCAGTGGCATCTGCAGTGGGGAACGTGCAGAATTTCTTCCCTTAGAAATAAATCTCAAGTGATAATGTGTAAGTAGGAAAATTCTGTTTGTATACACATTTCAGTAACACATCTCTTGACTAATCAATCTTGTACCTATTTTCTTATCAGGAGAGCTTTCAGGGTCATTAAAAAATGAGTTGAAGCGAAGGCAAGTGTTAAGACATTCTGTGTCAAGAAACTTTCCATTTCTTAAGTACATGTGGAGAAGTGGGAAGTGGGAGGACATCAGGGAACAGGAGGACGTGAGGGAACTGAAGGACATTTTAAAAAGTTAAAGGCAGTAGTTACCTGGAAGGAAATATTTGTACCATTTAGTGAAAAGATATTTATGACTTTCTGCTGAGGTGATTGCCTATTAATATTGTCACGTCGTCTTTATTGGCTCAGCACCTAACTAAGCCTAATCCTACAAGTAGTATGGTTATAAAGCTGGAAGATATGAAATAAACCAGATAGGTACTTCCTCTCCATGATTTCTAGGGAAGATCTTGGGAGACCCAGAGCTGAAGTACATTGGTGATTAACCAGTATCAGTATTTTCTCTCACTCCCTCTTTATCAATACCTTGTGTGAAGAGAGCATTGGTTCTTCTACTTCCCAGAGTGCCTCCCCTCCTTGGACCACTGAACAGAAGTACAGGTACATGAGTTGGGCTGCCATGGTGACTTACTTTCTCAGCTGCTCTCCTCTTTGTGTTCTCTGTAAATTCCTGCTTTCCCCATTGGTTCTGATAGACTCTGTAATGTTGGGAATTGCAGAGATAATGCTTCCTCTCTGGTGTTCATCCACAGACATGTCCATGAGTCTGTCTTGGCTAGATGTTAAGGATAGCTATTTTGTGATTACCCAGACAAGAAGTTGAAGAGTGTAATGCTCTTTGGCTTGTTGTCTTTTTCTTAGTATCTGCTAAAAATCTTATATCACTTTGTCCCCAAGAAAACAAGTCACAATCCAAAATGCCCTATTACCCAGAAATCTTTGGATAATGTTCTTTCCACCATCTTCCTCTAACTGAAAACTGCTTTTCATTTGACAAGTTGTCTTCCTGTGTCAGGTGCTTTGTCTTTTATATCCATCCTACCAAGGAGTTTGTAGGTCAACAAAATACCATATTTCCTCTTCCCTCTTGCATGTTGTGTCTCTTGTTCCTCCACAAAGGCACTTGGCTTTGAACTTGGAATTGAACTACATCTGTCTTCTATCCCCAGCCCACTCCTTCTCTTACATCATGTTAATTTCCAATGAATACTTTAATGCCATTCCTGTTATACTTCTTAGTGATGTAATATTCATATTGATGATCTTGTAAATGATATCCAGATTGATCATTAAAAAATATTAGTTGGATCATGCCACTCTGTTGAAAACCTTCTAATAACTTATTTTGTTTATAGATTGTGATCATAAAGCACTTCTCAAGTCATGGAAAAGGCTCTGACATTTGCTGTTATTCTTTCTCTCGGCTACACAGACCTCCCTGTTCTTCCTGATACACTCCAGGAACAATATTGCCTTAGGGGCTTCACACTTTCTACTTACTCTGCCTGAGATTCTCTTCCCCAAGAAATACTTATGGTCAGATTTCTCAGTTCATGCAGATCTTGAATTAGAAGGTACCTTCTCATTGAGCTTTTTCTTTATCATCTTATTTATTAACATGTCAAGATCCTATTGAGAATTTATATCTGAGTTTTTCATTTTTCCTTTCATTTGTCCCTCCATAATAAAACATACTTATTTTCTTATTACTTAACTTTCTGAGCAAAATATAATCTTTTAAAAATGTTATTTATTGTAAAAAAAACACAGGGGTTACAGTTACATGAGTAAGGTAATGAGTACATTTCCTATGTTACCTCCTCTTTTGTTTTTCCCCTACCATCCCTACCGTCCCCACCCCGCCAACTCCTCCTTCCCTCCACCCAAGTTGTAAAGTTTGTTTTCAACATAGTGTCTTGTATATCTCATTGTTATAATGGGTCAACCTGTATTCTTATTTCAACATTTATTTCCCTTCTCCTCCCCAAATTAGAAAAAAATATATATATACAAGATGCAGGGCACCGACATCAAATACAGTGAAAACAGGGGTTATATCATGGGAGAAGAACATACAAGAGAAACAAAAAAAAATCACACAGTACATTTTAAATATGTTAGAAACAATAGCAAATTGTTTCTAACATATTTATAAGATTATTTCTTTGTTGCTTTGTATGTCTCTCTCCCCTCTTTCCCCTCCCCCCCATTTTCACTGTATTTGATATTGGTACAATTTGGGGAGGGGAAGGGAAAAACCAAATTGTTTAAATAGGGATACGGGTGGACCCATTGCAGCAATGAGATGTACAAGATGTTATGTCGAAAAATGAACTTTACAACTTTGGGGGGTAAGGGGGAGGGGGACGGTAGGGGGAAACAGAGGAGGCGTCAACAATGCTTGCTAAGAAATGTACTAATTACGTCATAGGGGAGCTCTATGTGTAGTCTTTTGAGGAACCTTCATACTGCTTTCCAAAGTGGTTGAACAAGTTTACTGACCCACCAACAATGCAGTAAGGTTCCCTTCTGTCCATGTCCCCTCCAGCATCTGTTGTTATTAGAGTTCTTGATTATAGCCATTCTAACTGGGTGAGGTGGTATCTCAATGTAGTTTTGATTTGCATTTCTTTTATGGCTGGGGAGGTTGAGCATTTCTTCATGTGTCTATTGGCCATTCTTATTTCCTCTTCAGAGAAGTTTCTCTTTAAGTCTTTAGCCCATTTATTTATTGGGCAATTGTTTCTTTAGGATTTGTTGTTGGGGGATTTAATTTTTTGAGTTCAAACTATATTTTATATATGAGATCTTTGTCTGTTGTATGGCTAGTGAAGATCTCCCAATCCGTAGACTTTCTATTGATTTTGCTAGCTATGTCCTTTGCCATGCAGGAGCTCTGTAGTTTCATGCAATTCCATTTGTCCAACTTTCTTTGATTTGTTGTGTTTCTGGGTCTTTATTAAGAAAATTTTGGCCTGTGCCAAGGAGCCCTAGAGTTTCTCCTATTCCTTCCTAATGTTTTCAGGGTGTCTACTTTGACTTCGAGGTCTTTGATCCATTTGGAGTTGATTCTGGTGCAGGGTGATATATAAGGATCTAGCTTTAGTTTTCTATAGGCGTTTAGCCACTTTTGCCAGCACCACAGCACCAGCAAAATGTAATCTTAATGAGGGAAGTTTTGTCTGTATTTAGAGAAGTTCTTGATGCTTTTATGGTTAATAAATGCTTGATTACTATTGATACAGTGTATCAATGATAATCAGTATACATTATCCATTGAATAGCCAGTTTTTTTGTTTTTTGTCAGTCATAGGGCTTGAACTCTAGGCCTGGGTGCTGTCTCTCAGCTCTTCAGTTCAAGGTAAGCACTCTACCACTTGAGCCACAGCACCACTTCCGGTTTTCTGAGTGGTTTATTGGAGATAAAGAGTCTCACAGACTTTACTGCCAGGGCTGTCTTTGAAACTCGATCCTTAGATCTGCTAGGATTATACAGGTGAGCCCCAGGGCCCAGCTCAATAGCCAGTTTAATTTGAAATTAAAACCCATTCATCTGGAATGGAATGAGTCAACTGTGGTGTAATAATTCATAAGTACCTACACTTATACCTCTAGCTTCTAGTCTTTCCCAAGGAGGAACCATATTGAGGACTCTCTCATAGCTCTTTTCGAATGAAGGCAGTCATAGACTAGAACCATGTCTAAATCTAGTTTTCTGTCCTCAGTTTAAGTAAACACAGTGTTGGTCATTGTCAACATTATTTTGGCACATGGAGATAATCAAGAGCTACTGCCTCTGCACAGTTGTCAACTGGGAAAAACTTGGTTTGGGTTCTATGAAATTTCATTATCAGCATTCTGTTTCTATCTTAGAATCCTCATCATCTTCATCTTCTTCAGGTGTTTTTCCCACTCTGCTTGCTGGAGCCCTATCTTTGTCATTGACTTGGTTCATGAAACAGAGTTTAGAATGATTACAGTTTTTAAAAAACCTTAGAAATTTAGTTTGTTTGATAAAGTATTAGAGCTCAACCTTTTAGGGTCTGATCTTGGGCAAAGTTAGTAGGCACAGTAGAATGGACTAACGGGTGTAAGATAATCAGTAACTAATTTTTGTGGTTGAATTTAGTTATATATTTTCTAATAATACCCTTACAGCTTTTAGATGTTGTTACCTAGTTCTGTCAAGACCTTCAATCTCCTTCAACACCTTTCTGATCTTTTGGAGAAAAATTGGAGGTAAAGTAGGGAGAAATGAGGCCTTGGGAGAGACTAAAGTTGAGGAAGAGATGATCAAAAAATTTTTTCTTTCAAGTCTATTGATCTCTGTGCTTTTGTATAAACTGGAGACATGAAAGCACACACAACACATTACAAAGAATTGTTCTGTCCCCTGAAAATGTCATTCAGGTTAACTTTGTCAATTACAAGCAGTTACTGGGGGTTTATTCTGGTCACTTGTCTTTTTCTTCTAATGTAAAGATAAATGGGAAAGGAATAGTGTGTTCATTACATTTCTCTTTGTGTGATATCTTTGTTCCGTGATTGATTTAAAGGTCTTTTATGTGATCTGAACCAAAACTAATATAAGCTATGTCAATATATACAATTTGTCTTCCCTTTTAACTAAAACTTCTTTGAAATATAACTTTTAAGAAGTTACTGAACAATAGCTTTGAAAAGTTTCTAGGAATTGTATGAAGATAGATTCTATAATTGGCAAACATATTTACATAACTTTCAGTAAAATACGTTGTAGTACCTTGACAGATTATTGTCTGGTACTATACAAACATGAAATTAAATGAAGAAATTGAAGAATAAATATCAGCTCAACTATCAGAATAATCAATCTGAATTAGAAAATAATGTGATTAAATTCAATATGATTTGTAGACATCGTTTATTTCCTTGTTTTGCTGGCTTAAATTTTAGATAGTTGACAGTATCACATAGTTGTTTATTCTGGAATTATTCTGCAGGTGGTATGTCTTACATAATATGAACACAATCTAAATAGAATACTCACAGTTGAGAATTAAGTCTTGATTTAGGCAAATTAGGTTTTAAAGCCTTTGGCTTATGAAGAAAGTACAGAGTTGTGATATTTGTAATGTTTCTTTATTTTTAAATACAACCTATCAAAATAAATTTCTACCAAATGAAGAGAAATAGATATATTGGACAATTGGAAAATTCAAGGTGACTTTTATAAAAATCTGAAATTTTCTCCAGCCAGTCTTTGTTTGCAGATGGAAACATGAAACAGTTCTGGTTCAGTTATGCCCTGCTAGTGTGACTTTTGAGAGGCTCAGCATGATTTAGTGACTTGGAGCTGCTGTTTTGAGTTCTGAAATAGGGAATACAGTCTGAAAATATTAGAAATAATCACAGAATATGACCCCATAAATCTCATGTACTTCACTGAGAAACATGTCCAAACAGTAATGCTTACCACTAGTGTGTCATGTTGAGGAAGCAGAGGTTCTTTGTATTATTTGAGTTGATTTTTAAAGCTTAACTGGCAAATAATCTATAGCTAACTGCATTTTTGTGTAAAATTGACATATGATCACATCTACAATGAATACTTAAGGTTAGGGCATGATCCTGTGGTAAGAAAGCTTTTATATGTGAAGAAGTTTTTTGTTTTTTGTTTTTTTGCCAGTCATGGGGCCTGAACTCTGGGCCTGGGCGCTGTCCCTCAGCTCTTCAGCTCAAGGTTAGCGATCTACCACTTGAGCCAGAACACCACTTCTGGCTTTTTCTGCTTATGTGGTACTGAGGAATTGAACTCAGGGCCTCATGCATGCAAGGCAAGCACTCTACCACTGAGCCACCCTCCCATCCCGTTTTTTTTTTAAACTATCTTTAAGTAGTTGTATGAAGAAGTTCCCATTTTATAAAACAGTATATGAATACAAGGTGTCTGACAACATTGTCACCCATCGTATGCGAAGAGGTTTAAAGAATCTCTTTGGTTGAATGCAAATTAATGGGTTTAGAGATTCTCATATTGATGCAGTTTTTGTTTTAAATAAACAAAAATCTTGTATTGGATTAACAAAACTTGTTTCCTATAAATTCATCCTCTGAGGATGTAAACTAATAACATGCTTTCCACAGAAATTAAGAACTTCAGTTATTAATATTTTATAAGCCTTTCTGAAATTTCTAGTTAGGATCTTTTCCCATATTTATTGTACATACTCATTGCATAATGACTATGTATATATCCTATATATAATTACATTTTTAATTTATAGGAATAAGGTTTGAGCCAGGCGCTGGTGGTTCACGCCTATAATCCTAGCTACTCAGCAGGCTGAGTTCTAAGGATTGCAGTTCAAAGCCAGCCCAGGAAGGGAAGTTGGTGAGACTCTTATCTCCAGTTATCCATCAGAAAACCAGAAGTTGCATTGTGGCTCAAGCAGTAGAGTGCCACCCTTGAGATGAAGAGCTGAGGGACAGCGCCCAGGCCCAGAGTTCAAGCTCCACGACTGCCTTGTCCTTGCTAGGTGAGTACTCTACCACTTGAGCCACAACTCCAGCCCATTTTTGCTATAGTTATTCAGATAGAGTGGTGGTTTTTGCCTGGGGATAGCCTCTGCCTATGCCTCTCATATAACTAGAATTACAGGCATGTTCTACCATGTTCAGTTTGTTGAGATGAGATGTTAGTAACCTTTCATCCAGGCTGCCTCTGTGCCTCTTGAGCAGTTGAAATCACAAGATGCTCCACCACACCGAGTTTTCCTGTATGTTTTGTTTTACTGATTTTTGTCTTACTAATTTGCATGTGAACTATATGAAGAAAGGGATCTTGGCTGTTTTTATTTGTCATAGTATTTTCAGTGATTATATAAGACACACTCAATAGGTATTTATTGATTGAATAATAAATGAATGTATCTAGTCCATAGTGTTGAGGGATGTATTAGATAGCCTTCATGGGAATGAAGAATCTACAAATGAATCAGTGTATACACATGATTGGGAGATATGCATAGAATACACTAGAGAAACATACTACCAAACATACTACCTAAAAGTTCTGAGAAGCTTTTATTCAAGGAGTGATCAGGTTAAAGAAAATGTAGGAAAAGCAATTCTGTGCCTCCATCAGAAAGAATGACATTGCCCCATTTGTTAGGAAATGGAAAGACTTGGAAAAAATTATATTAAGTGAAGTAAGCCAGGCTCAAAGAAACATAGGTCCCATGGTTTCCCTTATTTGCAATAACTAGTAGAGACAAGTAGAAATGGTCAGATAAATTGATGTTAGGCGAAACAAACCCCAAGATAAGGACTCAAATGGTTTTTCTTTCTTGCTATTGTTTCTAACATATTTATAAGATGATTTCTTTGTTGCTTTGTATGTCCATCCCCCATGGTATAACCTCTGTTTTCACTATATTTGATGTTGGTATAATTTGGGGAGGGGAAGAGAAAAAACAAATTGTTTAAATAGGGATACAGGTGGACCCATTGCAACAATGAGATGTACAAGATGTTATGTTGAAAAACGAACTTTACAACTTTGGGGTGGGGGAGGAAGGAGGGAGAGGGGGATGGGAGAGCAACGGATGGTAAGGGGAAACACAAGAGGAGGCAACAATGCTTGATAAGAAATGTACTCATTACCTTGCTCATGTATGGTATTTTCAAAATAAAAAAATCCTTATTAATAAAAAAAGAAAATGTAGGAAAAGATTGTTATTTATTTTAACCAGTCATTTCAGCACACCATTTTGATGCAAGTGGAGCCACATTTCCCTATCTGAACAGCTAGGGCTTTTATTATGTACAAATGACAGAACACCTAATTCAACCTGGTTTTTAACAAGAGTTGCACAAACCTACTCCTGACAATATGAATAGTTAGGTATTTCATCCGATTCTCCCACTTCAGATGAATAAAATTATTGGATGATTATAAAAAGGACCTTGAAGTATTGAAAAGATGCCACACAAATACAGAACAACTAATGTGAGACCTTCCGCTGATATACTTGAGACTCAAAGGGACATTCTTCATGGTTATCAGGAAAATGAAAAACAAATGCTGGTGAGGGTATAGGAGAAAATGGAACCCTTATACACTGTGAGTGGGGATACAAATTACTGCATCCACCATGGGAATCAGTATGGATGATCTTCAAGAAACTACAGGTAGAACTACCATATGATTTTGCCATACCACTCTTGGCCATATATCTGAAAGAATGTAAGTCAACATACAAAACAGATGGAAAGTTACACACCTGTGTTTATAGTCTCACCATGAATATCAGCCATCATTGGACAGCCTATGTGCTCAATAACTTATTAATGGATAAAGAAAAATGTAGTTAACGTCAACCAGAAAAAGTGAGTAATATATGATTCCACTTGTATGAGGTCCTTAGTGTAGAGAAAAGTCATAGGGATGAAAAATAGAATATCTGTGCAGGGAGGTGAAGAGTAGGGGATTATTGCTCAATGGTACAGAATTTCAGTTTACAAGATGAAAATAATTCTACAGTGGTGATGGGTTCACAGCCTTAGGAATAATGTATTTAATACTACTTAAGTGGAAACATGTAATGGTTTAGATAATCTGTTTTCCATAATGAAAAATAAGGGAAAAACAAAAAAAAAACCTTATGATTCGAAAGGACTATTAGCAAACATATTTGGTGAGGAGATATGGAAAGCTTGTCTTATAGCTAATACTAAGGATAGCTTTTCTTGCTTTTTGTTGCTTTTATGGTTTAGTTAGGAGAATGGAAACAATTGTAGGCATTTTAATAGAGAGATTTAAACACAGCAAAATATTACATAGGCCAAGAAAAGGGGGCAGAGGAGGATTTTGGATCCTCCCAGAGATTAGCAAAAGCTGCAGGGTTATAGCAGGGGATAGTATTATAAGAGCTTAGATACTGGGCCCTCATTAGCTAGAACCATCATGGCATGAAGGTCACAGGGAAAGGCCATGCCTGGCAAGCATTGGCAGACATTGATCTATACTGGGTGATAAGTTGAATGGCTTTCTACTCCTCCTCCTCCATCCTGATATTGCCTCCAGTATGTCCCTTTCATTATGCATGAATTAAAATCAGAAAAACAGGAAGTAGGCTGATACTATTTATAAACTTCTTTTTCCTGAATCTACAGCAAGGAGAAAGATGAACCATAGATCTGGAAAGAAAACAAAAACTATACAATGCAGAGGGGAAATAATTATCCCCCTACCTTCAGTGGACCACTCTGAAGTTTTTAAGGAGTTTTAGGTAGCATGAGTATTCTATATCTCTTGTTTAACTTGTTTTGTCTTTTCTTGGTCAGTAGTGATAATGTATCAAATCAGATTTTCTTTCTGTTTCATTCCTTGCCACAACAATCTTGATTATCTTGTCCCTTCAGTGTGTTACCCCTGTATTTCTCCATGCACATTGTAGGCTAAATTAGTCACATAAAAATTAAGTGACACATTTAGAATTTGAATCCAAGACTGGATCCAAAGTATAATATGAATCCAACACTTTTATTTCACAGAAGAAAGTTACTGACACCTAAGATGACATGGAGTAAGGGCTCTAGATTATCTTGTTATTCAAAATAGAGCTGATCTATTAGAAGAAAAAGATTCTGCCTTTCAATTTGCTTAATTAACCACACACATTTGGGAACAAGAAACTGTAGAGCATAAATGATTCTCAATTCCTGTAATGTTCATTGTTTATGTACATCGTAAGATAAAATCATAAAAGGGTCACTTGGTTTTTTCATGGTGAAGTCAGAATTTCAGGTATACCCTTTTTCATTTTTTTAGAGTTGTCAGTATATTTCCTAGGCTTGGAAATTTGCCTTGAACTGTTTCTGAGAGCTTTCTTTGGTGAGCAATGTTCAGTGAGCCTCAGGCAGAGTTTGAGGCAAATAAACAGAAACAATACCTGAGTGAGTTCTGTTGGTAAATGAAAATATTCCATTCAGATTGGTTAATATGTTCAGTGCATTAGAGCTGAATAGAATGGGCATCACACTTCGTTGAATTAACAGCAGAGCCCAGAAAACAGGTAAACTATCATTTCCAATTATTTTTTCTACTTAAGAACTTGAGGACAAGAAACTTGGTGATAATGACTGTGAGATAACAACATTGCTTGGAAATGTTTGTCCTCAAGATTCTGTTGCATATTCCTTGGGGGATGTCTCTGCTGTCCTGGTTCTTTGAGCTTTTTCCTAACAATCTGAGTCAAGTCGTTTGAAGTTGCATTCATACCTCCAATGGTCTCCAAGTCGCAGGTGATCAAGAAACAAATTCCTGACTGATGCTTAGACAAGCAAGCATTCTATCTCCAAAAATGGAGTTGAATTGGAGATCACCAATACTATAATGGCTGATGACTTGAAGAGATGTTATGTAAATGTGGGAGCACAAAGTACCCATCTTTCCCTCTGCTGTCTACAAAGAAAAGCCAAAAAAGTCCATGTAATTTTTGTAAGTGTGTGTATGTGATTTTTGTTATTCTTCCTCATTTATAGAAATACATTATAAAAGCCGGGCGCTGGTGGCTCACGCCTGTAATCCTAGCTACTTAGGAGGCTGAGATCTGAGGATCGCGGTTCAAAGCCAGCCCGGGCAGGAGAGACCATGAGACTCCTATCTCCAATAAACCACCAGAAAACCGGAAGTGGCGCTGTAGCTCAAGTGGTAGAGCGCTCCCCTTGAGCTGAAGAGCTGAAGGACAGCGCCCAGGCCCAGAGTTCAAGCCCATGACCGACAAAAAAAAAAAAAAAAAGAAATACATTATAAAAAGAGAATGTTAGTATGCATAGTTGTTATTTTCCCTCTGGATTCACTATTCACTTTTATCCTCTCCGCTTGATTTCCAAGAAGACCAATCTTCATCCATCAATTCAAGTGATTCACTTGCCCTCTGGCTTCAAGTGAGTTTGGCCAATGGGAGAAATCATCAGGAGATCAAAAGGCAGGAAGTGGGACTGGGAAGGTGGCTCAGTGGTAGAGCGCTTGCCTTGTATGCATGAGGCCCTGGGTTTGATTCCTCAGCACCACATAAGCAAAAAGAAAAAAGCTGGAAGTGGCGCTGTGGCTCAAGTGGTAGAGCGCTAGCCTTGAGCTGAAGAGCTGAGGGACAGCACTCAGGCCCAGAGTTCAGGCCCCACGACCAGACCCAAAAACAAAACAAAACAGAAAGGCAGGAAGTGAGGTGGAGAATTTATTCCTTGGCTTCTCCTTCTCTGATACGGATTTTTAGTGCTGCTTCTTTTTATTACGGTTGAAGCTTCTGTGGGATGTTTTTCTACTTTGGCAAAGGCTAGAAATCTCTACATTTTAATCAGTACATTCAAGGTCTAGGATCAGGCAAGCTCTGTCATACTTAGATAAAATGAAAAAGAGATTTTCCTTGTTTTGTTGTCTTCCCTTAACTTCTCTCTAGACCCTGTGTAAATATATAATTATGCCTTCTGAAGGAACTATCTGTTTCCTGGTGGGATCATGGCTAATCAATATATGACCATACTCTTCAAGTCCTAGTCCCTTTCTGGTTCATATGACCATATAATAAATTCTGTTTCTTTAGTTCAGTATGTCTTTTTTTCCCCCCAGGGCTGAGGACCGAACCCAGGGCCTTGCGCATGCCGGGCGGGTGCCCTTCTGCTGGGCTAACCCCCCAGCCCCTAGTTCAGTATGTCTTAAAACAAAATAGTTGATGGTTATTTCCCAAGTTATACATAGTACATATGCAGATCTGTGCATTTCCAAACAGGATAAGAGGTTTCATCAATAAATAAAATGCACTTTTACTATGGACTCTGATATATAATGCAATTTGTTTTAAATTAGAATTAAGACATGTTTTCCCTTCATAGTTCACTGTGGAGGTATCTCAAGTAGTTTGTAAAGAGGAAGATGAACAGATGATTACAATATGAGGAAGACTATGCAAGTAACAGTGGTAAAGCAAACGCAGTGAGGGTTCAGAGGGGGAAGGAAATTCTTTGGAGCTGGGATGATGAAGAGGGAAGCAGGTGCATCTTCAGAGAAACAGCATTTTTTTTGGGGGGGGGGGTCCGGTCATGGGGCCTGAACTTTGGGCCTGGGCGCTGTCCCTCAGCTCTTCAGCTCAAGGCTAGCGCTCCACCACTTGAGCCACAGTGCCACTTCCGGCTTTTTTCTTTTTGCTTATCTGGTGCTGAGGAATCGAACCCAGGGCCTCAGGCATGCAAGGCAAGCGCTCTACCACTGAGCCACCTTCCCAGCCCCAGAAACAGCATTTTTTGAGCTAGTACTTGGGGAAGGATATATTTTCATCTTTTTTATGGTACTAGAAATTAAACCCTGGGCTTCATGCTTGCTAGGCAAACTCTGGGTTATGTCTTCATTCAATGGAAGGATATATTTGTAGGAAGCATGGTGGATAATAAGCAGATAGATATTTTCCAGGAGGAAAATATGCTGAGGAACCAAGAAGATTGAGTCACCTTGGCAAGAACAAAGAACCAGTTGGTGAAATAATATTGGATACATATTGAGGAGTGAGGAAATGATATTTTGGAAATATATTTTTGCTTAGAAAGCTAGAGAAATTATCTTTCCTTTTGTAGGCAGTGAGGAATTAGTAGAGTTTTGAAAAGAGCTTTGAAAATGAGTGATTTGAAACAAGACTACTTTGTCTGCTGGCTGGTCCAAGAGGCTCCTCTTAGGTAACAAGAATAAATGGCTCAGCAAGAAGGTGATCAGGTTGGTACCAGAGAAGGTCTGCCATGTCCTGGGTGATGACTACCTAGACCCGATGTTTCTCTTACCAGCAAGGTATTTCCTCTTGGTTTTTTTTTTTTCCTCTCTTTTTTCAGTTTTTTTTTTCTTGTCAAGCTGATGTACAGAGGGGTTTCAGTTACATAGTAAGGTAATGGATATGTTTCTTGTCCACCTTGCTACTCCTTCCCTCAATTTTCTCCTATTTTCTCTCCTCCCCAGTTCCCCTCCCCCAAGTTGTGCAGATGGTTTCCAACAGATTGTCTTGTGTATGTCGCCGTTGCATTGGTTCCCCCCTTGTCCTTTATCTCACCATTCTGTTGGTCCCCTTCCCTTCCTTAATTCCAATAAACATATATACAATAGCAGGGTACCAAAATCAAATACAGTAACAACAGAGGATACACCATGAGGGGAAGAACATACAAAAGAAACAAAAAAAAAATCACACACCACCACCACCAAGAAAAACCTCTGGTGTCCATGTCTTGGAGTTCATTTTACTTAGCATCATCTTATATGGTCATATGTACATAGCTATTGAGCTGTTCTGCTCATCTGCTTAGGTTATCCTAGATGTATACTAATTATTGCAAATAAGGGAAACCAGGGGACCTATGTTTGGGTCTGGCTTACCTCACTTAATATGATTTTTTTTCCAAGTCTTTCCATTTCCTTACAAAAGGGATAGAGTTTTGTGTGAGGCTTTCTGACTCCCATTTTCAGATAATCATTATCTATACATTGTCTGTGTATTCCTGTTTCCTTCTAATTCCCCTCTTTGTAAATAAATACTGCTAAGGAGGGTGGTGACCTTTTTGGAAACTACCTCCTGGTATGTCCTACTGTGATATAACCCTGATACTTCTTTCTGTGAAGTGTTAAGAAATTGTTATGGATTTTTTTCTAATTCTCTGATCCTATACATACATACAGAAGTAACTTAAATTTTATCTGTAATGTGTGCCATTGTTCCTGAACTTTTTTTTTCTCTCTCAAGGCTATTTAGTGCTCTACCACTTGAGCCACACCTCTCCTTCTAACTTTTTGGTGGTTAACTGGAGAGAAGACTCATAGGCTTTTCTGCCTGGCTGCTGGAGTGGCTTCAAACTGAAATCCTCAGATCTCACCTCCTCCAGAGCAAGAATTACAGATCTGAGCCACCAGCAGTCTTGATGCTTCTTGTGTTCTAGGAAAATGAATAGGGTCTATCCATTGATACTTGATGTGATGGGAGGTGAGATAAGACGAGTTAGAATAGGCCAGTTATAAAGGATGGCTGGGCAATTGGTACAGTTGAGAATCTTGGGAAGAGATGAAGGTATTCAGTATGACAGCAGCTACAGGATTGGTAGCTGAATGTGGAAGGTAGATAGAAAATGAGAGGTTATTGAACCAAGATAAGAAACATAGTACTTGAAAGTACATTATGATATTAGTACACCATTATTAAAATAACTATGGAAACTGGTAAACCAGCGATGGCTGAGAATCAATGTAGATTTGGAGGATTCATTTTTGAATATGTCTGGATCTGATGGAGAAAGTCATGATAAAATTAAAGAAAATTGCTTGGGGCAACTAGAAATATTATTCAGCAGATAGGCTGGGGTTGAGATTTTCTTCAAATATATATCATGTCCATATTTTAAAGTGGAATCTTATTTCAGAATTTGAATAAGGATGCTAAAATATGTTTAACAGCATTACTTAGCCCCCCAAAAGAAAGGAGGACAGTAAAAGATCCTTTATATCTCACTAAAAAAATGAAACTGAGAGGGTGTGGTGAGTACTTTTGGAGTTTGTATTTTCTGCTCTTTATTTTTTTCAAGAGAATAAAGTCATATGAATAGAAGTGCTACCAAGAAGAGTTTTCATGTTTCCCTCAGCATGAGCATATACTCTGTGATTTTCCTCATGACTTTTTTTTCTTTTTCTCACCCTCCAGTGAATGGGCCTCAGGGGGAAAAGAACTCATTAAAACATGTAGGCTCATAATGAGATAATAAATAATGCAGCAATTTCACTCCAAGTAAAGATACTCTCTCTGCTGATTTTGGCATTTGTGTAAAAATCTTTAAAGAAGACCCCTTTGGGTATTGTTTTGCAAAATTTACTATGTTTCTTTCTTACCTGAGATGCATTAAAGCAAAAATGATAGTTATTTGAAATTGATTGCTTTCCTTACAAATATTGCACAGATGTTTCAGGCAAAGATATAACCAAGTTTAGCTGGAGGCATTAGGCACATAAGTAGAATCCCCCTCAGCTCAGTAGATAGTAAAAATCAATAACGCCGACAACAATACTGGCCAAATGCTTTCAGTGTTGTATTTCTCACCTACAAAATGGAAGAATTAGATAATACTTGCAGGACCTTTTCTGCTGTTTTGTTTCCTCACCTACAAAATGAGGGCTCATGGAATACTCGAAGGTCTTTTTCTGCTTTAGAGCTCTGCTTTCTAGTGACAGGTCCAAAGTGACACAGCAAGTGACAGTACCAGGAATTTCCATACCCAGCATAAGGGAAGAAGCCTGACTAACAGAAATATGGCAGGTTTGTCATCTGAGACACCAGGTTTGAATATACTCTTAGCACCAATTTTTAGTTATGGGGAGGTTGAAACTTTTGTTTCCATTTTTACAGATTATTAAAGTAACGCTCAAAGACTTAAGTATTTTATATGTCTGTTTCACTTAACTGCATGTAATGTGTGCCTACATAGTTCCCTTCTCATTACCCAATGAAGATTGCTTTTTGATAATTTTTCTTTTGTTGACATCAGACATTGAATCGCTGAAGTTTAGTGCATCAGTACGTGGACCCTCAATGGTCTTTTAGAAATCAAATGTCAGTGAACATTGAGACTCAAGTCTACCTTTATTTTCATTTACATCACTAACAGTTTTCTGATTCAACTTCACAGTTTTTTCATTTGTATACTTGGAATAGCTTTTACTATGATGTTCATCTAAACCCAAACAAATCACATAATTCTTGGAAGTGGCCTGAGAATTAAGTGTAGAGTCCTTGTCCAAACCATTGTTTATGGCCATAGGTTTATTTTTATTCCAATAATCAAATCATGTTTGAGAAATTCAAATGAACATGAATTCTCAAATCACAGTTTTCCAATTACATGGCTACTTTCATGATGGAAGAAAATGCCTTAGACATCATTATATTGTCTATATTTAGTAGTGACTATTACAAAGTGTAAGAACAGTAGACTGGATGAAAGTAATTCCATTCTTCAGTGTTTTTTTTTCTCTTAAAGACAGAAACTAAACATCTATGTTTAGGTACCTATCTTTTATTCATTCATATTTTCTGTGGAATTAATACTTTATATATATATTTTTAATTTTCATAGCATAAAAATTGAGTAATTTAATGGAATTTTGTAACAAAAAAATAAAAATTGCAGAATTTTAAAACAGTGAGGAATATAGATTAACATTGAACAGTCATGTGTAAAAACATCAAATACTTTATATTTGAATAAGATATTACATAGATTTTTTATAGACTACTTTAAATTTTTGTTAAGCCAAGATAAGCATAATAAAGGAAAGTACTAACTGTGTTCTATTTAACAAGTAAATTGGATTGGGTAAGTTTATTTTTTTTTATAACAAATGAGAACTATTTCACTCTTTTGGGGGATAATGTGATAGTTAGTTGAGAACTATCATTTTCCTCTCCCAGTCTGATTAAGTGGGATTAAGTTATATAATTGTCATTTGGTGTTCACAGGGGATCTGTTCTAGGACCCTTCTCAGATACCAAAATCTGCAAAGGCTCCTGTTCCTTACATGAAATGACACGCTATTTGCATATAATTTATGTACCAGCTTTCATATAATTGTCTTTAGATTACTTGTGCATATCCTTTCATGTATTTAAAATCACCTCCAGATTGCTTATACTACCTGATACAATCTACATGCTGTGCAAATAGTTGTTAAACTGTATTGTTCAAATGATAATGATAAGAAAAAAGGGATGAAGCTTTTGAAATGTATTCCATCTAAGGTTGGTTAAACCTTCGTATACAAAACCCATGGTGTGAAGGTCACACTATGTCTACAATAAGTCTGTAGTACATGATTTTTTGATAATACTGTAGCCAGTCTGGCAAAGTCCCTCACCTTTTGTATTGGTCATACTTGACAGTCTGTTTACCCAGAAGACTGAAGTTAATAAAACCGTTTCAGTGAAGAGCCAGGCACAGTACTTTGCACATTGCAGCAAATCTGCTCAGGAGGTTGGTAAAAGGATGGCTTGGGTCCTAGGCTACAGTGCACTATGCCAGTCATGTGTCTGCACTAAGTTTGGCATCAATATGGTAACCTCTTGGGAGCAGAGGACCACCAGCTTGCTTAAGAAGTGAACCAGCCAAGGTTGGAAGTAGGGCAGGTCAGATCAGCACCTCATTCTTACTGAAATTGAGTGATTATACAATTTTAAAGTGGGTCCCTGAGCACAGTATGCGTCTTCCTTGGTCATCTAAGAAGCAGAATATTGTAAGGTACTGACACTAGTGTTCCAGGAATAGGGAGGTGTGAGGAATAAATGACACTAAGAAACGCAGAGAAGCATTATGTAATATTCTGCATGCTACAGAGATGATTAATATTTACACAGTGAGCTAGGGACAGAGCAGATTTTCTAGCACGCATATTTACTTGGTAAAAGTTGAGAATGACAGTCATACTAACGTATGTGTCTTTGAGAGGATTAAGTATGTTAATCACTGTTAGGTATTTGGAATAATGCAAACATTAAGAATTGCTTGAGCATTAACAATTACCTATTTCTATTTTTACAGAATAGTTTTTGCTGCAGGGGTGCATCAGGTTCAGGTAAATTGATAAATTACTACTAGCTACCTCTGGATTATACAATGTTTCCAAAATAGAGTTCTGATTGAGTTTTTCACGAAATATGTCTGGAACCAAATACTGTTCTTGGGTCACAAAGAATAAGACAGTAACTTAACCTGTGTCCTTTGGAAACCAGAGCCTGACCTGGCTTAAGGTACTGCAACTTTGAGAGGTGCCAGCAGAGGGCAATGAGAATGAGAGGATGAGGTAAGAGAGACAAGGAAAGATGTTCAGTTCAAAGGACATCTTCTTTTCTAGTGGATACAATAGAACATTAAGGTAGTTGTATTCACTAAGCCCATGCATTTTCTCCAGGTAAGAGCTACACCTCAGACAAACGCATAGGAGAGAGAAAAAGGGGAAATTTTGATCTCTTTGCTTTCTTTGTCTTTTGCGTCTTATTGGTCTGCTGTGGGTACAAGCTCTCTTGCATCTGTAGTCTATTAACAGCTGTTCAGAGGGACAGATTGTGTTCTGCACTGTAGCTTTTCATTGGAATACAGAAGTAAAGAGGAAATCTTTTATGGCTAACTCAGAGAAAGAAAAGTTCTGTGCCAGGAAGTTAGCTTCTATATTCACAGTTTGAACAGAGAATCTTTCAGTGTTTCCTGATGGATTTGCATGCACCTTGTATTTCACTTTGGCTGCACAAAGCACAAATGACTGTGTCTTGAAGTCTCAGTCCTTGAGTGAGACTATCTGTCACCTATTTCCCCCATCTCATGCATATCTTCTTTTTGACTCATTGAACTTTCTGAAGGAAGAAACTGAATTTTCTTTTTATGAATGTCATGTTTTAATCTTCCCCGAGTTGAAGTATATCTCTCAATATAAGAATATACAAAAGTGTTTCCTTTTACATCTTAAGTTACCTGAGGCCAGGAACCATGCATCATCATTCTGAATTTCTCAAAGGCAGCAACTGGATGGGCATGGGATGCATAAATAGTTGTTGGTAACAAATCACCTGTCTGCCATATATGACGTGATTTCCTTCTCATGTCTGCCTGGCACATTAGGGACTGGTTCAATTGTCACCTCAATCAAAAATGATGAAGCATTCTTGCTAGATCTCATTACATAGGCTATCCTTCCTTTAAGTTTCTATGACAATCTAAATGCATCCTGTAATATTTTGCCTTGCAATTTAGTTGAATGTGCACTTTAGTTTTTTATTTATTTATTTATTTATTTATTTTATTTGTGAACATATTGTACAGAGGGGTTACAATTACATGGACAGGATAATGCATAGATTTCTTACCAAGCATTGCAGCCTCCTCCTTTGTTTACCCTTCACATCCCTTCCCAGCCTCCCCCCTTCCCTCCCCAGCACTTTAGTTTCTTTCTTTTTTTTTTTTAACCTTATTTATTCACTCAGTAAGCTTTGGAAACTTCCTATGTTTAGGGCCAGTGGTTATATATGTGAAAAAAAACTCTTCTATTGTCTTCAAGGAGTTGATGATTCGAGGTGGTTGCTCATAAAACACTAAACCTATCACATTGCTCATGCTAAAGTATTGCAGAATTAATCAGGGCTCTTTAGATAGTTTTCACAGAGGAAACCATGGTAAGTTTAAAAGCAAGGCTTGAATGCATGTTGTGTATGTGTGTATATGCATATATTCATATGTTTGTGTGCGTTAGGGCATAAAGAGCTTAGAGGTTAACAAGACTTGTATAGTTTTGTGGGGGGGGGCAGTGTCACATGTGCCACAGAGTGCACTGATGGAGGACAACACAGTGTGTTCTCATGAAGGTGAAGCATAGAACACAAGAGAAAAACAGACACAGACTGTGTCGGAAAGCTGAAGCCAGAGCATGATGTATTGAAGCTGGTGCTATAGCTGGGCGTATTGGATCATGTCTGTATTCCGACTACTTTTGGAGGTAGATAGGAAGGTTAAAACTTGAGTCCAGCCCAGGCAAGAATCTTACTGAGATATCATAAAAAAATGAGGGGCATAGTAGTACATATTTGTAATCCTAGCTATGTGAGACTTAGAGGTAGACTTGTGATTTAAGTCTTGTCCCAGGCTGAAGTGCAAAACCCTATCTGAAAAGAAACTAAGAGCAAAAAGGACCAGGATGTGTGGCAAAGAGATAAGAGTACTTGATTAGCAAGCACAAAGTCCGCCTCCCCCCAAAAAGATAATATACTGTGGACAAAGAGAACCACTGTAGTACCTTAACTAGAGAGAGCGAGAGGGACTGCTTCTGAGGGTCAGGGACCACATCTTGTGCACATTTGTTTTCTTTGTGAAGCCCTGGAGAGCTGCTTAGGTGTAAGAGGCGCGCTGTGCATTTTGGATAAATGATGAAAGCTCCACAATTTTGGCATGTGATTTAACAGGCACAAATTTTTTTAAAAGCAGAATTCACAGTAAAGATAGTAAATGTTTAGAATTCTTTGTTCCTGGAAACACACTTCTGAAGAATGACCTTGTGTTTCATGTAACTTTGTTCTTCAAAAACTGCTGCTGGATGATACTTTTTGTCAATTAGTTGGAATTGCGTTTGGTTAATGGCATATGTAATTAGCCATCTTATCTTGCTTGGAAGGGCACCTAACAAGAGGTAAAATGAGCTATTTTCAATGGTTGTAAAACTACTGAGCCACAGAAAAGGAGGTCAAGACCCTTTAAGGGCTCAGAGGAAATGGAGCTGAAATGAGAAAAAAATTACCATCACAAATGGCAACTTCCACAAAAAGAGAAAATTCAAGTCTGAATTTTGAGGATTCTGTTGGAGTATATGGAACATTTTCAGAAATTCATTAATGAGCTCTATTATCCTTCCAAGCCTTAGTTTTCCTTTTTTCCAGATAGTTGTCAGAATTGTATAAACCTATTGTCTTGGTTTTGGCTGTACTAGTTACTTTGCAGTCATGCTTACTTGGTAGGTACTCTGCTACTTGAACTACTCTCCTAGAGATAGGACCTTGCTTTTTGCCTGGGATAGCTTGGAATGCAATACCTATTTAAGCTAGTCTCATAGAATAAGAGTATTAATAAAAAGCTAGTATTTATTTTGTGCTTACCATAGGCCAGGTATTGTTTGGAGTTTTTAGGTGATACTCATTTAATCCTTATAACAAGTCTATGGAATAAAAAATGGAATAGTGGGGCTGGAAAGATGGCTCAGTGTTAGAACACTTGCCTTGCATACATGAGGCCCTGGGTTCGATTCCTCAGCACCACATAAGCAGGAAAAAAAGCCAGAAGTGGCACTGTGGCTCAAGTGGTAGAGCGCTAGCCTCGAGGTGAAGAGCTGAGGGACAGCGCCCAGGCCCAGAGTTCAGGCCCCACTACCGGACCCCCCCCCCCAAAAAAATGGAATAGTGAATTACACAATAGCAAGGAAGTAATTCTCTTCTCTACCTATTTGGTTAATGTCCCTGGAATTGGGCTGTCCAGTACAAGTAGCCCCTAGCCATATGTGGTTATTTTAAATTAATTAGATTAAAATTTAGCTCCTCATTTAAACAGGTCTCATCTAATTGCTTAGTAGCCTAATGACTAGTGGCTATCGTATTGGGCAGTGTGGGTATAAACCATTTCCCTAACCTCAGAGACTTGTGTAAGTCAATGCTGGTCTAGAAAGAACTGATAACTACTGTTAAAAAGCTCAGGACATTTTAGAATTAGACAAGAACTAATGAATTGTCTCGTTCAGTATCTTTATTTCCATTTGAAAAACTATGTACCAAAGCAGTTAGGGACTTGGCTCATGATCACTCAGTTTACAAATGAGAGAGTCAGGACACAAAGTAGTGCATTTTTATCTAGTTCATGAATGCTGATCACACTGCTCCTGTTAATGGCAATAGGAGGAAGCCAATCAGGACCTGCTACTAACCAAAGCTTTGGTCACAAGTGCTTCTGTACTAGAAATCCAGGGGGCACAATAGGTACATTGATGAGAAGACTCAGCAACAAAGTGCAGTGAATACTGAAGTGAAAGAGAAACCCAATGAACACAGCAGGGTATTACACAACAGATTAAAAGATGGAAGTTGCAAACAGCCTGTAACTTACCTCTCCCAACAAATATAGTATATATGATGAGATAGTCACTCTTGTGTTTATGTTATATAGGCTACATCTTAGCCGATGTAGTGAGAGGGTCTCTAGGAACCCAGAACTTCAGTTCTGTAGCCTGAAGGAACTTAATTCTGCTATTACACATTAGAACTTGGAAGAGCAGACTAAGTTCCAGAAAGAAATACTGTCAAGTTGACATCAGGTTAAAAAAAAGATAAACATATATACAATATCAGGGTACCAAAATCAAATATACGTTTATCTGAATTAGGGAAGGGAAGGGGAACAACAGAATAGAACCAATGCAACAGCGATATATACAAGACAATATGTTGGAAATTATCTGTACAACTTGGGGGTGGGCAGGGTAGGGGAGGGAAAGTAGGAGAAAAATGAGGGAGGAAGTAACAAGTTTGACAAGAAATGTACTTATTATCTTCTTGTATCCCCCCTGTACATCACTTTGACAATTAAAAAAAAGTAAAGAAAAAATTTCCCTATGTTAAAAAAAAAGATCCTTAATGGGAGTGAGATTCAGGTACTCCTAGTGGTAACTTGCTCATTAAGACAGAAAGTATGTCTAGATTGTCTTATCTTCTTTCTTGGGACTTATTTTCCTACTTCAGATTTCTGCAATGTGCAATGAAGTCCTTTCTCACTTCTACTCAAATCCTTCTTTTAGGATAAGCTTCTAGGAAAATCCAACCTAAGATTCAAATTTTAGCAGAATTTTTTTAAAACAAAAAACTGCTTTTCAAAGCAGCTTTATGGAGATAAAATTCACATATCACATGATTTGTTAATTTGTATTGTGTGTCTTTTTTTCTATTAAATGTTCAGATGACTCTTATGAGACAGAGGGGGAAGGAAGGAGAGGGGAGGAGAGAATGAGAATATGAACATATCTGTCACATAATCATAACCATGATTAATTTTAGGACACTTTTAAAACCCTAAAAGGAAATCCCATACATATTACTAGTTGCTTTCTGGTCCCTGCATTATATTTCCTCCTAGCCCAAGGCAATACTAATCTACATTTGGCCTCTATGTATCTGCTAGTTATAGACTTTTTCATATAAATGGAATCAATCATAAGATATATAATCTTATATAAGTGAATTCTTTCTTTACTGCTTCCAAGTTTTATCAAGTATCAGTACTTTATTTCTCCTTAGTATGTAAAATCCTAACACATGGATAAATATGGCATTTCAGTTGTTTATACATCTTAACTATTATGAATAGTATTTATATGAACATTTGCACTCAACATTTTGTATGGACATATGTTTTTACTTCTCTTGGGTTATTCCTGAGAGTGGAGTTGCTAAGTCATGTGACAACTCAATGATCACCATGTTATAAAACTATTAAGTTGTTTTCCAGAGTGGTTACAGCATTTGACATTAGCACCAGCAATTCATGAGGGTTTTTATTTCTTCCTATACTCGTCAACAGTTTATTATCTGTTGTTTTGATTATGCCCATCCTATTTGATATGCAGTACTTTCTGATTGTGGTTTTGATTTGATTTCCAACAGTGTCTTGTGAGTAACACTGTTGAATTGGTTCACCCTTTGTCCTTTGTCTCACCATTTCTTGTGATTCTCTTTCCCATCCCCAAACCAGATACACTTAATGTACAATACAAAAGATACTGAAATTAAAAAAAAAAACAAAACAGTGACAAGAGGATAAACCTAAGGGCGGGGGGAGAAAGAAAAAAGAAATAACTTCACACAGTATACAAAAAAAAAAGAGAAAAGAGCTAGGAAGGTGGCTCAGTGGTAGAGCGCTTGCCTTACATGCATGAGCCCTGGGTTCGATTCCTCAGCACCGCATAAGCAGAAAAAAAAGCCGGAAGTGTCGCTGTGGCTCAAGTGGTAGAGCGCTAGCCTTGAGCTGAAGAGCTGAGGGACAGCACCCAGGCCCAGAGTTCAGGCCCCACGACTGGACCCCCCCCCCAAAAAAAAAAAACCAAAAAAAAAAGAAAGAAAAAAACGCTCAAACCTCTTGTTTCCACATCTGTAGTTCATTTTGATTAATCATTTTATAAGATCATATGTACATAGCTACTGAGTTGTTGTATTCCCCTGCTAGAACTGTCCTAGACATATACTAATTATTACAAATGAGGGAAACCAGACATCCTATGTTTCTTTGGGTCTGGCTTACTTAATATATTTTTTTTTCAAGTCTTTCCATTTCCTTATGAATGGGGTGATGTCAATCTTTCTGATGGAAGCATAGAATTTCATTGTGTATATATACCACATTTTCTTGATCAATTCATCCACTGAGGGGCATGGGCATCTGAATTGATTCCATGTCTTGGCTATGGTAAATAATGTTGCAGAGAACATAGATGTGCTGGTCCTTGTTTGTGGTCATTTAAGTAAATACCCAGGAGTGGAATTGCTGGGTCGTAGGGCAGCTCTATTTTAGCCTTTTGAGGAATCTCCATACTGCTTTCCAGAGTGGTTGAACAAGTTTACATTTCTACCAACAGACCATATCCCCACCAGGATCTGTTATTTTTGTTGATAATGGCCATTCTAAATGGGATGAGGTGGAATCTCAATGTTGTTTCTCTCTTTAAGTCTTTAGCCCACTTCTTATTAGGGTGGTTGTTTCTCTGAGGATTTTTTGGGGGCGGGGTTAATTTTTTGAGTTCTAAGTATATTTTAGATATGAGGCCTTTGCCTGTTGTATAGATAGGGAAGTGTTATTCTTGTCATGAGGTTTAAAAACATATCTTTTTCTTTTTTGGGTAAATATTAAAATTATCTCTTGCTAATGACTATTGAAATTGAATGAATAAATATATCAGACAATATAAAGCGGTGCTGTGAATTATTTATACTCAATCTAGAAGAAAAGAAGTAGATATTTTTGGTGGTGGTCCTTGGGTTGGGACTTGGCCCTTTTGTACCTCCTAGAATCACAGCTCATGCCCTGTGTTGAAGTGAGAAAATGGAAGTGGCAAGAATGCATAGTTTGCATGCATCTCTGATCCTCTATCCTAAATGGTGGCTATGGAACCCATATCTTGGATAAATATAGCTTTACAGATACATTTTAGGCTTATCAAAATGCTTCTGTATCACCCATTTATAGATGTAATTAATGGAAAAAAATTCTTGGCTATGACTCCATATACACCAAGCTAGACATATGACCTATATGTTTATGCTCCTCAAAACATTTCTACTATATTACTTGCTCACCTTTAAAATGAAGCAATTGGGTTTCCTGTCTGTACATTTTCAACAGATAATCTATAACCTGCTATAGAGTGTAATAGTGGTCTGATTTGTATCTTTTCCAAGGAGGAAATTCTACCATTGGAATGTTTCATAAATCAATGCTTGTTCTAGACCATCTGCTCATGATATGTATTTACATGTTATTTTAATCTGAGAACTCTCCAAATACATTACAAGCCAGGATTTTTCTTCTGTGTACTGGCTCTATGAGTCTGTTATCAACTTGACATTCTGATTCTGATACTGCCCGTGGAGGATGCTGTGATGTGCTGTCTCTTCAGAAACCCTCTTTAGAAATAACATACTTCATATTCAGCTATGGGAGTGTCCACAGCCATCAAACTATCAATCCTCTTTAGGGATTATGTGTGCTGAAGAGAGGCACATCACCTAATATCATATTCCTCTCGTTGGAGCATTATAATGAGGAAATGATGAAAGAAGAGAAACAAACTTACCACTCAAATGGACATCCTTGAGGGTAATTCCATCTTCAGAACTCTTCATATGACTGGTTTCCATTGAGATGGCATTGCTGCCTAAATTCTTTATCTAATCCTTCTACATTCCCTTCTTTCATTAAGAGTTGATTCCAAGTATACTTTCTAACAACCCTCCTACACATTAATCTCCATCTCAGAGTTAACTTTCTGGGAGACCTGTTTTGTGATACTGACAACTCCAGTATGCCTACAGTTTAATTCATTCTGGGAAGAAGAGGAGAGCTTTCACTCTGGCTCCTAAGCCAGGTGGATAGGGACTTGGGAGTTACTCTGGATTCTTTACATCATCATTTTTATTTTTATTTTTTGTTTTAGTTGTTTATTTTCTCCAAATCACCCTGAAATATTCCATGTTCTTTACATGCCCGTTGTTGCTGGTATGGGTCAGATCATTATTATTTCTCATCTAACAAGAACGTCAGCCTTATAACATGCCTTTTGATGTTATATAATAGATTAGTCACTTGTAGCTTCTCTGTATTTTTCTATGTCCCCCTGGACCTCACTGTTTAGTACTGTTCCAGCAAGCACTGTAACTTTCTGTCTCAGGGCTTTTTCTTTTTTCTTTTTTTTGGGGGATTCCAGTCGTGGGGCCTGAATTCTGGGCCTGGGTGCTGTCCCTCAGCTCTTCAGCTCAAGGCTAGTGCTCTACCACTTGAGCCACAGCGCCACTTCCAGCTTTTTTCTTTTTGCTTATGTGGTGTTGAGGAATCGAACCCAGGGCCTCAGGCATGCAAGGCAAGCGCTCTACCACTGAGCCAACTTCCCAGCCCCTCTCAGGGCTTTTTCTGTCCTCTGGAGACTTCTGAATTTGTGCCATGGGTAGACTGGAAGTTTTCAGGAGTTAACTCTCTCTGAAGTAGCCTAATGTAGAAGAGGCGAATGGAGAGTTATTAGATAAATACTATAGATGTATCTGTCTACATGTGTCACTCAGAAATCACCTGTGGATTTGAAGTACTTATAGTTGTAACCCTTATGATAATTCACCATTTGTTGATACCCTTCCCTGTTTTACTTCTTTACTCCCGTGTCATTTTTGTGTATCATTTCCCTATTCCTGGCTTCTTAGGGTCCTGCCTCAAACTACATTACCCCCCAAACAGACCTCAAGACAAAAGATTTAAGTGCAGGAAGCATTATCTCCTAAAATATAAAGTGATCATTTCATTATCTTACTTACCTGCTGCCATAGGATATGGCTCAAAAATCCCTCATATGATATCTTACTCCCCTCCTGGCTTATGGAGGGATATTTTCTGGTCAATTAAACTAGTAGCTCAGGATCAGGATCCTCCTAAATAATCCCCAATCATCTCTCATTCCAGTAAGAGATACAGCTTCAAGCTTTCAAGTCTAGCTGGACCAGACTAGATATACTTTACACATGTGAGAGCTTTAAAAATGAATCAAATAATACTTCAGTGGTCAAGAAGCAAAGGTATTTCTCTGTTTCAGACATGGAAAAATATGGGCTTCTTAGTAGAACTTCCATGATAAATGTTCCTACCTTCGTTCACCTATTTTGTTGAGATTTGAACTACAATCTCATTCATTTTCCACAGTTGAGTGTTTCCTACATAATGGAGACTGATGAAATTTCAGAGCTCATTGGAAAAATAGGCATTTGTTGTTTGTGCCTTTAACTTGATCTCTAGGGTCCAAATATAAATGAAAGCCAGAGCTAAATTTATTAGATGTGAAAACAAGGACAAGTGAGAGTAAAACAGAGGCATTTGGGCTAGGTAAGGTAGCTTGAAATAGGAAGGAGACTGTCTGACTAGATACCAAATAAATTTAAAACTTATGACACTTTGTCAAAGTCTTATGTTAATTTCTATTTCTGTACACATATTAAGGTATCTCCACTTTGTACATAATATGCTAATCTTAAACTGAGTAACTGTTACCCAGTAACACACTTTTTTTAAATTTAATTTTATTTGTGAACATACTGTACAGAGGAGTTACAATTACGTGGGCAGGATAATGCGTACATTTCTTACCAAGCATTGCAGCCTCCTCCTTTGTTTACCCTTCACATCCCTTCCCAGCCTCCCCCCTCCACCCAATCCCAACCCAGTAACACACTTAATACCATTCCCCCTGGGATCACTTTTTGACTCTATCATCTGTTTTTTAATATACTCTAGAGCTTTGTGGACTGTAGGGGTAGAAGCAATTGAGTTAGAAATTCACCCATGTGGAGAATGTAGGACATGGACTTTCCAATAATGAGCTTTACACACAAACTAAGTCTATGAGCTGTTACCCCAGATCATTCATTTATCCTTAGCTTTGCCCATGAAAATCTGTACTTTTCCTATGACTATTTTAAAAAATATTCTGATTTTATTTTTTGTTTTAGTTATTTGGTGGTACTAGGGTCTGACTTGAGGGTCTCAAGCTTGCTAGGCAAGTGCTATACTTGAGCCTTGCCTTCAGCCCTCCTATGACTGTTTTTAGCATGGCAACTTGGTCTTCAGGTTTCTCCCTTCATGGCTATTAGATGGCTGCCATAATTCCAGAGAGTGTAAGTAAGTACCCTGACCCATGTGGATTTTTCTAAGTGTATATATATATATATATATATATATATATATATATATATACACTTTATATATATATATATACACTTTATATATATACACTCTGGGCCTGGACGCTGTCCCTGCGCTCTTCAGCTCAATGCGAGCACTCTACTGCTTGAGCCACAGCGCCACTTCTGGTTTTCTAGTGGTTTACTGGAAATAAGAGTCTCACAGACTTTCCTGCCTGGGCTGGTTTTGAACCACGATCCTTAGATCTCAGCCCAGGCAGGAAAGTAAGGCAGGAGTAAGGCATTACATGTTTGATATTTCTCTACTTTATCCACAGTCTTTATACTCTCTCTAATAGAGGATTGCTGGAGAATAGGCAACCAAAGGGACCTGATGCTTAGTGAAATGGACCAATCTGAGTTCTTATTAAAAGCTTGATTATAGTGACAGAGCCATGACAAGATTAGCAGAACTGCTCACTCAAGTCAGCTGTGGGAATATTCATAATCCATCAGAAACCAGAAAAAAAATCGAATCCCCCTAATAACATGAATGATGTAATAATGGTTTTCATAAAATTCAGCATGAGTTTTGATAATATAAGTAATTTATTGATGAAAACAAAACTCACCCCTAATATATATGTTAGTATTCTCTAAACTTTTCTCTAAAAGTTAGTTTTGTTAATTTCCTCCTCCCTGTGTGTTTGTATGTATGTGTTTATATGTGTGACTGGAGATCTCAAAGTTATGTTTCTCTGTGAAAAATGACTGGGAAAAACAGCTAGGAAGAAATTGAAGGTCTCCAGGGAGATTTTTGTATGCTCTCGTGTTCGTTTCCACCCTCCATACACTTAAGACTCTGGGAATTTCCTAAATATGTCACATGTCTCTTGTCTTTGTTCTTTGCTTCACTCAGCAGGCTGAAATTTTACCAATCCTTTGTAGGCGAAGAGCCATAAGAATTGCATTCTTTGAAGTCTTCTGTGATTCTCTGCTAACTTATGCTTCCTTTGTTACCATGACAGGTATCACTAGAGTTGTGTTACTGATTTCCTCACAATTTATGACACAATATGCTGTCTTATTTTGATATTTTGTGACCTCATATGAATGTATATCCAGTGTTCTCGCTTTCTTATATCTATACCCTTTGCACAATTACTTAGAGACTACTTCTTAGTGGAAAAACATAAACATTCCCTCTACCTCTTGAAACAGGGTTGACTTTTGGCTCATATAAAAGACAATATGTTAATTCTTAAGCTAGGCTTTCAGAGATTTTGAATGGTTTTGCTCTAGTTTTCATTAAATTAGCCTGGGCATATTTTACTCAAACTATGGGGCAGACCATAAAGAGAAGACCTAAAGCCATTTTAGATAAGCTGATATCAGCTGATCCCCAAACAAGTAAGAGAACCAAGCCAAGGTTAGCAGAACTTCTCATTCAAGTTATAGCTAGTGTGTGAACATTCATAAATCCATCAGAAAAAAATCAAGCTAATCCCTAATAACATGAATAATATAAAATATGATACTTTTTGAACATTAGTGTTTTTAGGATGGTTTGGTGCACAATGCTAATCTAGCCATACTATGCTCCCTAGTTCCTTGAATTCAAACCATGTTTTGTAAATGAACAGTTATTTCCACCCTTGGCAAATGGACTTAACAGCTACCTGGTTTACATTCATCATGGTAAAATTACCATGGGTAATGAACATTCTGGCTCCAAAGAAGGATGTAATCACTAAAAGATAACCTTTAAAAAGCAAATGGAAATAATATCTTTAAAGTGTATTAGCTATGTGAAAAATGAGGAAACAATTCTAAGTTCAAAAATCATACGAAATATTTTTGTTCCTGAATAAAATTTTTGAAGTGACTAGAGAGAGGGTGGTAATAACATTTAGAAGTTGATTTTATTCATAATGCCTTTGAAGCACTCCTTTACTGGTTTGCTAATTGAAGTTAATTTATAAATAAAATATCAAGTTGAGATGTATTTGCCAAAAATGTTGGTCTATTAAGGAACACTTAGGTTTCATAAGTCCTCCCTGTTAGCTGAGTTAACTGCATGGTTCCCTTCCAGGCCATGGGGTTTATTCTCATGTTAAAAGCACAAATGTTGGCCAAGAACTCAAGATTTAGCACAGCAATAAACATATCATCATGGTGTCTCGGCACTGTGTACATTAGGATGGAGCTCAGAGCTTCCAAACTCAAAATTTCGTATTTTATAGGATTGGGTCAGAATGCTAATCTGAAACCAGTTGCAGAAGAAGGCATTATTCAGTATTAACCAGAATCCATGCATATGTACAAGAAGTATTTGCTCTTCTGGGCCTGGAAAATTCTGCTTTGTTCAACTATAATTAAGATGAGCCATAGAGAAATTCAGTAAAGGGACCAAGAGTTGATCCCAAGCCTAGTTCAGTTACAGTAAGGATAAAGTAATTGGGAGGCTTAAACATGCATAGGGCTGCCCTGAAAGTCAAATTCAGGGGCAACTACTGGATAAATGATTCTATTCAAAGCTCTGTCTGTGGGTTCAGAGAAGAGACCTGCTTAGAGGTAAGCCCTGGGACTGCAGAGTGAATCAAGGATGCTCACAGTTGAAGGGGATAATTGCTATAATACTTCAAAGAGATAGCACCTCAGAGTCTGGCTTTCTCCTGAGTGCTGGTGAGTGAAAATTCAGTCAACAATATTTATTGTGTCCTGGAGACTTTAGGAGGCTATATGTTGGGAGAAAGGGAGAGGGAAGGAGAGTATATGTTTCTATTCATTTCTACTTAGAAGTTCACTGAGGATATTAGATCCTTAAATTCCTCTGTGCCCTCTGCTTCACATACACCTTTACAACTGATTTCTCTCATTACCCCATTTCGTACAGTAGTCAGGATAGGCATAGACCGTTGAGAAGATATGTAACTTGTTTAAGGTTACATAACTAAAAAATGATCAAGGATTCAAGACCAGCTGTAAGTACAAAAGCCATGTCCTCTTCACTAGAAGAATACCTCAGATGAGATAAGAGGAGAAATTTTTGCAATGCTAATGGGTAGTTGTAAACATTGCATGAATTGAAATATCAACTGTCCTGTAGTGTTGGCTAAGATAGTCTTGTATTGGCTTCACCCATTCCCTTGTTTCATTCTTTTGTCCAGACTGTACACTCCCTGGGATCATAGATCTTAATTTTAGTGTTCTGCACCTAAGTAGCTCTCTGAGAGAAACAGTGTGGAAGAGAAGAAAGCCTTGTTTAATGATGGTATAATTTTAGTTTATGTGACTGTGCTAATACTGGTGCAGTCTTTATGGAAAATACTGGATATTGAGGAAAATGGAAACATGTCAACATAAATATTACCGGGATGAACCCTTTTCTGTAAAATCATGGCTATCATTGATGACCAATTCTTTTTACATATACACATTTGTCATTTGGTGGATCTACCATAGGATTCACAAATAGTGTGACTTTTACCCCCTATGACTTGGTTGGGTTATACTCAGTGATCTTTGACATTAGTCCTAGGCACAGATTTATGTTAGCACCTGAGAAGTGGGTAGAGGTGAGAAGAATCAGACACAAGTTTTATGAGGCAAGGTATACTTTTTCTGTTTTTGCCATCTTACGATAATGATTATGAAGTACTAATTTTTTTCACTAACCAGAAGTACAAAATAACAATGATGAACATACAAGAGAGACAAAGAGATCACATAGTGCATTTTGTTTTCACTGTATTTGATGTCGGAGCCCTGTATCTTGTGTATACATTTTTCTAATTTGGGGAAGGTTAGAGAAATAACAAAATGTTGAAATAGGGATACAGTTTGACCCATTGTGACAGTGAGATGTATAAGACACTATGTTGAAATCGAACTTTACAACTTGGGGCAGTGAGGGAGGAGTTGGGAAGGTGGGGTGGGAAAGGATGGTAGGGGAAACAGAGGATAGGAAATGTACTCATTACCTTACTCATGTAACTGTAACCCCTCTGTACAGTATTTTTACAATAAAAACATATACAATAACAATGATGAAAATATTCTACCTGGTGACCTGCATTGAACATGTGACATTGGCAAGGAATAAACTGTAATGGAAAACAGTTGTCCATTTAGGTTTATGGGTCAGAATAGGATGAGCCTGGTTGTGTCATAATGCATGCATGCATGCTCTGTGATGTAAGCATTACTCTAAGGATGAAAACTAAACAATAAAATAATGTTAATGTAGAATCACGTAAAGTAAACTTATTAATTGTAAAATAGGGCTCATAATAGATTACTACACTTAAGAGACTTCACAACTTGTAGAACTTACCATAACTCTTGAGAGAGAGGCTAGAGTTCAAACTTGAGAACTCTTATTTCTAACCTTTGGACTAAAGTTTCTTGATGTAGTTTCACATGACTGGTGATCCCTGGTGTCCTACTAAGTATTACATATGAAGTTTTGTGTTTTTAATTACTTACCTGATATTTTCCACAAATACCATGTCATATTAACTGTAAGAAGCAATATAAATGATAAAAATACATCCATTAACAGACTTACTTGATAATAAATTGCACATGTGCTAAGATAGACTGCATTTAAGAATACAATTGTGAAGAACTTAATCTATGAAAATAAATAGTAATTTCTCTGTATTGTTGTTTGAATGGTAATTTACAAACAGTTGCAGTTCTTTAGCAGTGCAAAAGTAATTTATGTTAGCTCTCTACTACTGTGACAAATAACTGATACATTTGGAACATAGTTATTGAGGTTCCAGTACGTGTTGCTTTTGGATCTGTGGCAAGGCGATTTATTCTGGTAGGAATACAAGGACAGCCAGAACTGTTCCCTTTGTGGAAAGGAAGTGAAAGAAAGAAAGAGGAGAAGAGCTGGAGACACACTTCCCCCCTCCATTGGATGCCCCTAATGACCTACAGGCCTCTATTACACCTCTAAGGACCTCTAATAAGGCCACTTTAAGATTCACCAATCTTTCATTAATACCACTATTTAATGCACAGGCCTTTGGAAGACAATCCATAAACAAACTATAGCATAGTTCATAATAAACTGAAGCAGATAAGTAATGAAAAATAATAAATACTATAATGCTAAGTAATGTTGAATATATAACTACTTCAGTGAATATACAGAAATAAGCATCTACTTAAAAATGTGATTTGGCTTGCAGAATGTATTTTTGATAGATGACTAAGGAGAAATAAGGAAGAATTTGAATTTTTATTATTTTATTGGTGGGAACCACAAAGAAGGCTCATGAAATCGCTATAAAACTTACAGCTTTTCACATGATATTCTAAGTAAATCCAATGACCAAATTAACACAATAAATGTTAGTTTTTTTGAAAGATAATAAAATAATGCTTTCCATTACAAAAGCTGTCACTAAGAAAAAGAGACAAAAACATCAGAAGCATCATTCAAAGCTATAATACTTATAGAAAACATGAATATAGTACCCACTTTTGCTGAAAAGCACATAAAAACACCCATAAAGTTAACAAATAAAGCTCACAGAGAAAGACAAGCTACATGCATCGTTTCTTTATTAAAGAGAGAGTGTGAACATTTCCTATGTCAGTGGCATACAATGTGGAAAAGAAATTACTGTCACCTACATGCTGGCAGATAATTTGCCTTTATAGTTGGACAAAATCAATTCAGCATACATGGGGCATCATGAGGAAGAAGTACCAAGCATTGCTTTTTGTCTCATTAATCAGTAAGAACTTGTTTTGTGATCTGTGATATCAAGGAGACATCTTTTCAACAATAACTAAGAGGGGGAAAAATGGTGCAATGGGTCCAGTCTTGACAAAAGACCAGTTATGAGAATAACACAGTAGAGTGCTATTAGATGATGAAGTCCAGCTTGAATCAGAGCTACAGATTACATAATTTATAGGAAGCAGTTGTAGGTCAATGGGATATGTGAGCAATGTGCTTAATCTAGCCTCATCAAAACAGTGTTATGTACATTTTTAAGTTTGTGTCCCCAAAAGAAACAGATGGCACACCCAAAATAAGACAAAGGAAGGTTTATCTATAAGGGAACTATTTTGAAGATATATTTTATGGAACTATAAGGGATATCATATCAACTCAGGGCTTAGTAACAGCCAACTTATTACAGTGTGTTTAGTTCTTGTATTTAACAGACATATATAATGTCTGCATAAATACTATTCAGTTAGAACTGTGAAATGTGCAAGGATTCCTATATTGGACCATCTTCATGGAAAATCTCATGCATTTCTGCCTCATCAATTTCACCAATATCTATGGAACACTTTAACATTGATTGTAATCTGCTTTGCACCAATATACTCTCTTCCAACCTTGTTTTGTGAATCTCTTGCTTCCTACTTGGGCGTTCTGATGTTAGTGTGGGACCATGTGTCTTGTTATCTAGAGGGACAATCCTCTAGATTCACTGTCCGCAATATTGTATACTTCTTTTAGGTATACATCTTGGAAGATTTTATTTTTTGGAAGTATTGGAGATTGAATTTAGGGTCTTATACCTGCTAGTGTTTTACTCTGGAGCCATGATTCTGTTTTCTCTTGTTTTTAGTTTGTTTTTCAGGTAAGGTCTTGTGACTTTGTTCTGAACAAAGTCAGGTAGGCTGTAGGCCAGCTTTGTACAGCTGGGGTAGTAAAGTAAATAACCTCTTCAGACTGGCTTACTGCACTTAACATATGTGTAAGCTTCTTCCATGCCTTTTCATGGCTTCATATCTCATTTAATTTTAGCTCTGAATAATATTTTATTGTCTGTATGTTTAAAGATATCTTGGTTGCACTGAATTTAGAAGGGTTAGTTTACTGTTTAATTGTCTTACATTTGGAGATTATCTTGAAAACACAACTTTTTATGGTTATTATAAAGATGATATATAGAGGGTTACTAAAGATGTTAAATAGGCTCAGAGAAACTACCCAGACAAAACAGCTAATTAGTAAACAAAATCTGATCACTTAAATTTAATTATACTAGTAGTAAGTAGATACAATGAACATTTACAGAATAATGTATTTCTTTTATTGTAGAATTGTCCAGGATTTTAGTTTCAAATCTTGCTAGAGTAGAGTATTTAATTTTACTTAGAATTTAGAGACCCTTTGGAATCTCATTTGAGTGTTTTCATCTCAGGAAAATTTCACAAATATGCTTATTATCTTTAGGTAGTTATACACAGAAGTTGTCCTTTTTACAAAGCAGTATGTGAATACATACAATGCATCTTGATCAGTGCCACCCATTTCAACATTCTTATCCGTCTGTCCCTTCCCTCATTTTTCTTCAATTTTTAGGCTATGCATTGAATTCTTGATTGCATTCTTCCTCCATCCTCTATTCATTCGTCCCTCTCCTCATGACTCCCCCTGCTTCAAGTACCTGTTTCTTGGTATTCATTTTATTGAACTTTGACCTCACCTTTCTAAGGAATTACACTATAAGGTGTCCCTTGAATCTACTGTATTTCAGCTAATACATTTGTATATACTTGCATACTACTAATGTACTAATGTATTCACTTATTAGTTTATAAGCTAATTCTAACTTCCATGTATGAGGGAAAACAGGTAGCCTTTGTCATTCTGGGCTTCACTTACTTCATTTAACCTATTTTTGAAGTCTTTCCTTTTTTTTAAAAGTGAATGGTACTATATATAAATATATATATATATATATTTTTTTTTTCTTTTCCCGGTCGTGGGGTCTGAACTCTGGGCCTGGGCACTGTCCCTCAGCTCTTCAGCTCAAGGCTAGCAGTCTACCACTTGAGCCATAGCACCACTTCTGGCTTTTTCTGCTTATGTGGTACTGAGGAATCGAACCTAGGGCCTCATGCATGCAAGGCAAGCACTCTACCATTGAGCCACCTTCCCAGCCCTTAGTACAATATTATTTCTAATGGATGAGTAAAATTCCATTGTGTGTGTGTGTGTGTGTGTGTGTGTGTGTGTGTATACATACATTCATTCATACATACATACATATATACATATACATACATACATATATATCACATTTTCCTGACCCATTTGTCCATTGAGGAGCATCTAGTTGGGCTCCATACTTTGGTTGTGGTGAATAATGGTGAATAAAACTTAGTTGTAACCTGTTTGTGGTCTTTTGGATACATGCCCAGAGGTGGAATTGATAGGTGGTAAGGTAGTTCTATGTTTAATTTTTTTTTTTTTTTTTTTTTTGCCAGTTTTGGGCTTGAATCTGGGTCTGGGCGCTGTCCCTCAGCTCTTCAGCTCAAGGTTAGTGCTCTACCACTTGAGCCACAGCGCCACTCCTGGCTTTTTCTGCTTATGTGGTGCTGAGGAATTGAACCCAGGACCTCATGCATGCAAGGCAAGCACTCTACCACTGAGCCACCTTCCCAGCCCACTCTATGTTTAATTTTTTGAGGAACCACCTTACTGCTTTCCAGAGTAATTGCAGGTAGGATATTGGGCAATATAATGAAGATATTATTTCAACAGCCACTCTTACATCCTTTATATCTTTAATTCAGAAACCACTCATATGAAAGGCTTGTTTTCTCATCCAGGAAATTGGATGGGCAGCATCCCTTGCTGTGTTGAGGAATAGGTCGCATAGTAGGAAGGAACAAAGATCCAGTATGATGGTTACTTCATTTTCCAAGTGTATCACTTCAAATAAATAACAGTGAAATTGACCACCAAGTCTATCCATGGGTCCAGGAAATTCAGCATAAACGGAAGTTTTTCTAGGACTCTTCTTGTTACCTTGCGCAACTCTTTATTGCTTTATTCTGACTGGTATCCATAACAATGTTCTATGTTTCTGACATTAGGGACATTTGAGAACCATATTGTCAGCCAGTTCTCTTTTCCATACAGTTATTTGAGTAAATAGTTTTGGTCTCTTTGGAAACAGACTTAAGGAATCATTTCAGTTGTTGCATACTGTGATGTTTCAGTCTTTTGTCCTTATGGCCTGGCCACTAGTTTTGTCATCAGATTATGGATTTAGTTTGAAAACTAGTCTAGAAGCTTGGCAAAGATTTACTTTTTCAATTGGGATGATCATTCTTGGCCTTCCAGTCACCCATTTGTTCTTTCTTTGGATTGTATATTTTTCATGTGGTTGCCCTTCTTCCACCCATACTCCCCCAAAACTTGGCTGTCACTAAGAGATTACTTATCACTGTGACTGTTGAAATGACCCAGCTGCTGGGAGTTACAAATGTTTTCAGCTGGCCTGTATTGCTTTGGAGCCCCATTCTGTCATTGCCATCTTCTACTGCCAAGTAATGGTGGTGTCCCTTCACTAGCACATTTCTGAGCTCTGTTTTTCAAGCCTGTTGTACAATGTAGTTTCTTGGCAGGTCTTTGGCACTCATCATAATATGTTCATTGCAGCAGTGTCCGCTTTCCTGAACCTTTAATATTTTTTTCATTTTTGTTGTTGTAGCGAGAACACCTAATATGAGATTTAACCTTTCTTAAAAAATTTAAGCCTACATTACAGAGTTTTTAAATACAACCTCAATTTTAATACATGTATCTGAGCCTTCTTTTTTCCCTCCACAATCTACCTAGAAATTTAGGTACCACAACTTCACTCAGCATGGATTATCATTTTCTTCAGAATTCTTGAGGCAACTTTAGCAGTGATTTATAATAGTCCTTGAAGTTCTCATTGAGGTGTATATGTAATATCCAGAGAGAGTTCTTTCTTTCTGAGTTTGTAACTTCTTTCTTATATTTAATATATGCTAATATATTTTGGTTAATTTTTGTAGCTTCCTTGAGATATAATTCCTTTCCTTCCTCCCTTAACAGGCCCTGTACATCTCCAGCTGTATTAATTTACCTCAAGCAATTGATCAGGCAGCTAGCCAAAGGAGGTGACAATAGATTTTTGTGGGAAAGGTCTCTGAAGTGTCTTTCTGTACCAGGAGATTACTTAGCAGGGAGGATGAACACCCCTATAACTTCGAAGTGTTCATAGAATTCTGGTGAGTCAAGACCTTCAGGACCTCTGAGACTTCTTCCCCTCATATATTGCACACTTGCCCAACAGCTTTGCTTCCTGGTGGAACAGTCATTGTTGAAGCTCTGTAACTTTTACTGTCAAATCCTAAGTTTGATCTTCGGCTTCTTTTACTCTCCCACTGTACAGGATAAGACCTCTTTGAAATCTAACAAAGAGCTTCTTCAGTTCTTCACACTTATTTTTTCAATGCCTTCAGTTTTTCATTATCTCTTCACAGGGCAGTGATACAGTTTAATAATGAGCTAATCCTATTGTCCTAGTATGAATGGCTCTCCTTCCCCTTTTAAATGACTCATTGTAACTGTAGGATATTCTTCTCTACCAAAATATTCTCTCAAGCTATGAAAGCGAATTCGTGCTACCATCTTGTTTCAGGGATTGTCTGTCACATATCACCTGAATTGGGTCCTTTTAACATTCATTCAGTGAGTATTCAGACCCCAAATCACATTGTGTACCACCTGCTTTATTTCTTATGTATACTTTGGCATACCATAATAATTGAGAATGCCAGGAATCTTGTCCAGTTATAGAAACTTGAGTAAATTGTGATGACAGAGCCAGTTTTTGGAAAGGAGTGCAATTGTTTTGTACCTTGACCTAGTGTGCTGTCTGTAGAATTAGGACAACTTTATCAATGGGGACTTCGGGGTTTTTTTTTTATTCTGAAAATAAGACTTGATATATTGGTTGAATTCTTGGAAGTTATTTCAAAGGGACCAATGTCAATTTCAAGAGACAATTGTCCAAATAGATTTTTAGGGTTGGCTTTTCCGGTGACTTGTGAATGCTGATAAGGAATTTTGTTTCAGAAGACTAACTGATGAAATGGAAAATGATTGAGAAGTATGATTCCTAAAGGCCAGAATCTGTGTGTGTAATAATAAATTAGGACAAAATAACTTGTTTCTGATGTAGTCATAGGTAATTTTGATGTTTTGATTTTTTTAGATAATTATTTCCTACTTTATACATTGCATTGTAAGAACTCAGAGAAGAATGTTTTCATTCCTATTATTGCTTATGAGATAGTATCTAAGGTCAAGAAGATGCAGGGAAAACGGTTGGACAAGAGTTTTACATTTGCCATTAAGAAGGTTCGAAAATGAGCCAATCTGTCTGTATTAAACCAACCTCATGGAATTGTTGAGAATGGAATCATGACCAGGGAATCATCTCTGTAAACTTCATCCTTTTCATATCTCAGCTATCACCTGCTGGTCTCATCCTGAAGTTAGAGTTTGTCCTTCAATCACCTAGCTTTAGGGGGTCATGCATTAGGGTTACCCTGTCCAAGAGATGAAAGCATAGGTTAGTACAAGTCAGAGGGGAAGGTATAGTAAATCCGGTCTCACATTGGAAAGCTTTTGGTGGTGATTATGACTATGAGAATCATATACTTAATTTTTGTTATTTCTTCCCCAAGTCAAAGAAGGGCAAAGAAGACAGAACATGGGTGTAACTGTCATGCGTCCCATGACCTCCTCATATTATCTTGGTGTTTCTCATCTCCCAGAACTTTTCCCTGCACTCACTTGTGACAACTCATATCTCCCATCCACTCAGGTATGATTTCTCTGCTGATTTTCCTAGTTGGTTATGCTGATGAGCAGCCATCTGTGACTTTTCTTGACACAGCAGCCAGCATTATAATTACACACATTTTTCTAGGTCTCATTTTCCATTCTCTTTTCTCTTGAGTCCCTGGAATTGTGCCTTTTCAATGCATTGTCGGGATCTGCTTTTAAAGAGAGCCATAGCTAAGTCAGGTAATATGAGTCAGTTACTAAGGATGGGTAATACCAGTGTTTGAGAAGGTGATGAGAACAGCTCAAGTCATCACTTGTGAGGATCAGGTCATGTCTCCAAGCTGAAAGGCTCTAAATGAACATGTAGTTCGGAGGTTATTAAATAGAGAGCACAGAGGTCAATGGTAGGATAAAGTAGGCACTGGAAATCTATAGTTGGTGGTAGCTTGGACATTATCCTAAGGTAGTAGGATTCCTAAAGCACCCACATTGTGAAATACTTTTATTCTTAGATACATGGTCAACTTTTGGTCGTATCCTAGGTCACAAGAGGAATATGGACCAAATTCAAGGCTTGGACCAAACTCCCCACTGTAGTTAGTATACAGCCCAAGGATGACTCTTTGATCTCTGCCTCTTGATATTTATACCTTCATATAGTTATTTGTCTTCCATTTCATGCTAGTATGTCTTGATGATCATTGTGTATTGCTTTCAGCATTTGGTTATAAATGATGCTGTGATTTCAACTTAATTTCTCTCCCTTTCTTTCTTCTTCTTCCTCTTCCTTCTCAGTTGCTCTGGGGAAGTTTCTTTCTTCTTCTTCTTCTTCCTCTTCCTTCTCAGTTGCTCTGGGGAAGCCACTGTCTTTTGTGAACAGTGTTATGGTGAGATCTACACTGATCTCTTCCTAACAGAAGCCACATTAGTGAACTGAGAAGCAAATCTTACTGTCTCAATGGTCTTCAGCTCAGTGAAGCCCTGTTTTAGCTTGATTGCAAACTTGTGGGAGATCCTGCACCAGAAACACTTAGCTAAACCATTTCTGGATTCATGACTCTCAAACATTTTTTTTTCTGTCGCTAAGCTTTACAGAATTTTTTTTAATGCAAATAAGCTTCCAAACTCTACTGGAAAACAACTGTTAAATCCATTTGCATTTTGCCTTTCTGCCAAGTAGTAACATAATGCATCCCTGAGTCTGTGGCCCATGGATAGCAAATAAAGGCAGATACTCACCATATTCCCTTCTCTCACAGGGCTTTCTGGTTGTGGCAGAACTGTGACCTCAGTGCAGTCGTCATTATTGATTATTTCACTTTCCCATTGATTTCTGGTTGCTTGGATAGCTCTGTGGGATGTGGGTCTTTATTAAAAGAGACAGATTTGTCCTCTGCCACATGTAGTCACAAATGAGGTAGAAGCATTGAAGGTGAACATAACCCTGAAGTTATAGATTAGTTCTACATGAATTAATGGTATCAATTGTATATGTTTACATAGCTAAATAGGAGAAATTTAGAGGCTTAAAAGGACGCAAATTTATTATCTCAGAATTTACATATGTCAAGATTCCGGATGCAAGTTAGTAGGGTCCTCTTAGTCTGAAATGAAAGTGCTAGTAAGAGCTGTGATGTTATCTGAGGCTTGGTGTCCTTGTCAAGGCTTATTGGCTAATGGCAGAATTCAGTCCCTGTGGCTGTAGAAATCAAGCTATAGTTGATAGATGCTGCTTGCTCTTTCCTACTATGTGATCCTCTAAAATATGGCAGTTGGTATCTTCATAGCTGACAAGTGAGCATATTTCCTGCTTGGAACCTCTGATTATTCTGCCTCCAATGTCTTGATCTGAGAAAAGATTCACTGATTAGGGTAAACACTCAGAAAACTCTCCCTTTTGATTAATTCAAAAATCAACTTATTAGAAACACTAATTATTTCCATTAAAATTCTATCACCAGTGCCATATAATATAACCTAATTATGGAAGTAAAATCCCATCATATTCACTTCTCTCTACAACAAAGGGAGGGAGTTGCAAGCCAGGGTTTGGGAATCTTAGAATTCTGCTTGTCAATGTGTCATTCAACATCTTCAGATAAGAGTTAATTGCTGTTCTGTTTCTGATGTTCCCAGTGTTTTATCTTTTAAGGAATAAAAATAAAGAAGTTTCTGAGGTAGCCACAGTATCTTATAAGGTCAAGATGATGGGAATATATATGCATTGGTAGTGCGCATTAGCTGTCTTTGAGGTGACTTGCTAATAGTTTTTCTTAAGTTTCAAAAACAACAGCAGCCAACACCTCAGTAGGAAATACTTGTGGAAATGTGTGAATTTACTTAATGGGAAATGCATTGCCATGCATGTATGAATTTAGATAGGAGTAGCTACATCTCCAAATGATTCCACAGGATTGATTACCATACTATGGTATACTCACATAAGAATGTCATACAGTTTTTCAAAACAAGAGCCAGAAATACAAAAGAAAAAAAGAAGTCCTTCATTGATATCATCTTCAAATAGTGTATCATGTTGTGATATGCATGATAAGCAGATGGCTTCTTTGTGACATTTCCATACACGTAAACAGGGCACAATGAACAAATTTACTCTTCACCATATTCCCATTCCTTCCCTCATGCACAAAAATACATATATGTATGCAGTACGCATTCTTCTGCATATCACATACACATATGTAATACCCTTTGATTCTTTTTACCTCTCATTATCCCTTCCTTTCCCCTCTCGCCCTTCTACTTGTTCCTTCCTAGACAGTCCCTCTTTCATATACATTCCCCATTATCATTATTGTCATCATCATTCTTAGGTTGTACCTGCTATTCTTCATGACATGTTTCAAGGTGGTGGTTTGCACAGAAACCTATCACAGTGGATCTTTATGTGTCTCCATTCTTTTTTTCCTTCCCTCATTTTTCTTCCCCTGGTCTTGTCCCTTCCATAAAATGTCATCTCTTAAATGATAAAACCTTGATTTCTAGAGAATGAAAATGAAGGTAGTATGTATTTTCTCTAAAGCAATCAAAACATATTAGAAAACAGAATTCTAAGAAAACTTCTGAGAAAATAATTGAATGTGTAATTCTGTACAAAAATTATTTTAAGTATCAAGGCAGTATAGATTATTTCAGAAATATGACTTTATCACATGCCTGAAAGATGTAAGTGTGTATATGTGCATATATATATAGATATATATTATATACCTAAAGTTTCTCAGTAGTAAAGGAAAATATGGAACTGCATATTACAATACCTGTGAATAATATGGCTGTGAAGGTAATACCATCATTATAAAAGAATTCTTAAAACAGTAGACCTAAACATGAAAAAGACAAATAATATAAAAGCCTTTAAAATAAAAAAGAAAAAAACAAAGTAAATGGATGAAGAAAAACATTTCAGATAAGAGAATAAAACATTTTAATTTTCAATACTAATGCTATCACAGGTATATAAATATTTAAGTGTTCTCCAAAGGAAATTGGATATTGACAACTGCCGCGGACCAGGTTCTGTCGGGACGACGGAGGACACCTAAGGGAGGAACCTGGAATAGGTGGGGAGATGGCAAACAGACAACTCACACACATTAGGAGTGGATGCTGAGTGCTGAGTGCGATTTAATGCAGAGGATAGCAAACTTTTATAACAGAAGTCTCATGAGAAAGGGCAAAAGGTTACACAATCTTGCTGCATGGCTTCATTCTTGGGTGGTCACCAGCTGGGCACCTGATAGGCATTTGTCTCCAGCTTATCTCTAAGGAATACAATGGGTTTGGGTTTCGATGTTTGTCACCAATTAACCATTACCTATTTTTATAGAGGCCTTAACTTTCCCATAAGATCTTTCCTGTCTCTTCTTTAATAGTAAACTTTAAGGAGACCTAGCAATTCTCTTAGTAAATAGCAGGAAATTCTCTCTCCTAAATAATTATCTCAGCAATTGCCATACATTCTTTCTGTTTTAGCTGAGCCTATAGCTTCTTGTAAATCCCTTACAAATAATTCCTTCTGCTGAAGTGACTTTGTGAAACCCCCAATACTTTTATATTTACTTATAACTTGTCTACTAGCCTTCATAAGAGGGGTTTCAGGGTAGCACTTAACTCTGGTGAGTCCGTCATATTTTTTAAGACACTCATCAGATATTGGAGTCGTCAACATTCTTAAGAAAGAGCTTTGAATAAGGGAACGTTGATAATGAGCAAGTACAAAAAGCAGTAGAAGCAGTAAAAGATTAACAGGCACTCTTATGAGGGAAGAAAGACAGAAACACATCTTTTCCCAGGGGTTTGCCAGCCTTTTTCCAGGAGTAGGCCTCTTAGAAGCCCTATTCTCCAAGGTAGACTTCGGTGAAGTCCCAAAACTTGGAGATAGGTCTCTGAAGCCCCTATCATGGTCTGATAGATGGTTTCCCATGCTAAGCAGACTCCACTGGAGTCAGCGTGGCATACAACTCCCATCTTAGAGTCATGATCAGATCCTATTTAAATGTAAATCCTATAAGCTAAGTGGAAATTATAACTGCCCCATCCACAAAGTAGCAAACTAACAACAACATCTTATTTTAGGAAGGGGGATGGGGAATGACAGAGCCTCCTCTAAAGATTTTAAGGATGCCAAAACAGTGATTTCTATTGTGGCTTTGTATATTTTACTATATGGTCTCTAGGAAAAAAACAGACAGTACTCTATGGATGGTTATGGACTACTAAAAGCTTGACCAAGTAATAACTTCAATCATAAGGACTTACATACTTGCATTCTCTAAAACACCTTGCAAAACACCAGTATGGAAAGCCCCTAGTGCCCCAAAGCTGAACACTTTTAAAAACAACATAGCAAGAACTGTAAGCTACAGTTGGTTGGTCCATGGGTATTTTAGCCAACCTGTATTTAGTAAATAAAGAAGAAAAATTAGGGAATGTTGACCTTAATCATAAGGAGGAGTTAGGGTCATTTGCAAGTGACTCCCTTGGGCACTTCTTTGGACCCAGTTGTTTATTTATAACTATATATGAATAGGTACTAAGTAATAGGTACTGAGAAAGATAGGCACAGCAAGCACTCAAACACCTCAAAAGAAAAATATCTGGACAGACTGATGTTTACGAAAATTATGTAAGAATGAATGCCTATGACACAGGTCTGGTTATTACATATTCTAGAACATAATATTATATTGACTTTTTTGGCTGAAATTTAGTTTTAATACTGATATCTGTTTCCATGATGTTAATGACACAGTTTTATGTATTTGTCAACTTCATAACTTTTCATATCATAGAACTTGAAGGAAGATTGTACAATATGATTGTTTAGAAACCTGATACCTCTTCAAGTAGGGAAACTACAAAAACAAGTTTCTGTCTCTGCTCTCTGAAGGTCATATAACTACAATTGAAAACTCAAGACTGTGATATGTGTATAAACATTGATCAATTGTTTATTCTTCTCTAGAGTCAGAAGAGGGAGGGGTGAAGAATTTGGGAAAAGGACTTTTAGGTAAACAAGAAACATTAAATTAAGCCCCCCGGTGGCTGGAATAGGCTAAGCCTTATTCTTCCCAGCCAATTTTTCTCGATTTTAACAGAAGTTGGATGGGAATACAGCCGTCTTTCCTGTGGTGAATTCCTTAGACCTTTAACACACACTTCCATCCTACTTCCTCCTCTTGTAGCACAACCCTCTAAATACTTCTTAGTTTCCCGAAAGTTATGCCTTATACCATTAAATGATGAAGTCCTAAATTGTCTTCCCTTTGCACAATGTTCTTTCTAGATTTATTTTCTCAGGCTCTTATTTAACCCTATTACAAAATTACTTCCTGAAATTACTTCTCAAAATTAGATTCTGAAATTTTTGCCTGATTTCTACCTTTTATTTATTTTATTGCCAGTCTTTGGGCTTGAACTCAGGGTCTGGGCACTGTCCCTGAGCTTTTGTGCTCAAGTCTACTACTTGAATCACAGCTCCACTTCTGGCTTTTGATGGTTGATTAAAGATAAACATCTCGTGGACATTCCTGCTTGATCTGCTTGAGAAGCTAGGATTGTAGGTATGAACCATCAGTGCCTGGCTCTGTAATAACCAGTGGTCTTGCTCTTTTGAGGTCATAAGTGTTCTACTAATTTTTATCATTCTAGACTTCAAGATATCCCAGACATTACCTTCAGTGCACTGTTTCAGGATTTTTAATAGCTAGACCTCCAGTTCAAACAAGAAGTCAACAACAGAACCTGTAGTTCAAGCTGAATGGTGTTTGACTGAACTGTGAGAACCCAGTTTTCTTGTTGGCCCCCACTTTCAGTTCTGTCTGCCTAGTTTTAACCATAGTTGATGACCAGCAACTGCTACATAGGTTTTTAGGTGGCCACAGGGCTCAGCCAATCAGAATCACCTGGCAGTTGGCTCTTTGGACTCTGAACCAGTTTAACAGTTGACAGCCCTGACAGTCTTTGAGTTGCAGGGTGGCATGACACTGGCTAATAAAACTCCTTTTGTCACCTTTGACCATGTCTCCAGGGATTTTCTCAACTCTGAGGTTATTTCAGAACAAACCCAGACTCACACTGAGGAAAGAAATATTGATTGCTCAAATGGTAACACTTTCAAACAATGAGTGCTCCTCGTGCTAATGGCTTGTTTCCAAAACTTCACTGACTTCTGCTTAAGAAAGGAAGTTCAAGAGACAAATTCAGCAAGTTTTAAGATAAATATGTTGATTTTTAAGAAACACTTCCTGTATTTTAAAACCAAGCAAAGACATGACCTAAAAAAACAACTGAAGGTGCATATCCTGTGAATACTAAGTCCCAGCATGATTACAGACAAAACTAGTGTTCATGATTCCTATATCTGGTAGTGGCAGACAGTCATGGAAGGGATGTATGGCAGTGAAGTCTCCTACAGAGTAAAATATCTCTTAGACTTCTGGCAGGCAGTAATCATCAGTAAGAACACTCTGATAGTGTTACCATGGCAACCCTGGGAGTAGACAGAATGGAAACGTAAGGGACTCTTGGCACTGATAAGAGGTCAGCTATTACTCCAAAAAGTCCTGGTTGATCTGTAAACCAGAAAACTTACGTCTTCACCAAATTTTTATTTTATTGCTTAGTAAGGTAGACATTAGTCAGCTGTGATACTTGTAAGTAATCCTTGAACCAGGTAAAAACAATACTTAGATGTTAGATAGCTTTTGTTTTTATTGTTAATTGAAGGAATACAGCTTGAACTTGGCATTATTTAGAATGTGTTATAATGCCAAGCTATATATTTTGCCTTTTTTGCATCCTGTAAAGGACTGTCCAGCACATAATGTTGGTTTTGTTTGTTTTGCAGTAGTAAACACTTAGCCTAGGGTTCTCAGGCATGTCAGCCAAGAACTCTCCCACATCTCTATCTCAGACCTTTTATTCTGGGGACAAGGTCCCTTTAACTTACCTAGACTGGCTTCAAAAATTCTTCCACTTCTGTCTCCACATTAACTGGTTTTAAAGGCAAGATCAGCAACATCCATCCTAACTAACAAGTTTTTGATGCTCTTTCCTCACCCTTCAAAACCCTTTTTAGCATATCTATATGGGTGATTAATAGTAGATAACAGGGACTCCTTTGCTTTATGCATAGTTTAGTGAGTCAGAATCATTTTTATCATTAATAGATGCTGCTTCTTAAACTGAAGGCATTTATTCACTCAACAATTAAATGTTGTCAATTCTCAATAACTACCAAAATCCATCATGTACACTGAAAACACAGCATAGCCCCTGAGGATTTGTGCATGCTTGAAAACATCAGTTAGTATGTGTCATGAGAACAATACGCAGAGAAGGTACCTTGTGAGTCACAGCACCTAATCTGCAAAAAGTATCCACCATCCACTGTCAAAATGAAATGTGGCCTGTATGATATTTTCTACTCACACAATGTCAGACCTGAGTGAACCTGAGATTGTCTAGCCTACTTATGCTCTTTACATAAATGCTTCTTTCCATATTAAGCAAGTAGCTTTCCTGAAGTCAAAAGATCAGTGAATGAGAAAATACAAAGTATGAAAAAGAAGTAGAGTACATGGCAAAGGTACAGTGGAAATATAGGTGCTTGACCCTGAGACAGATGGAAAATACTTGTCCTTTTGCAGTCAGATATGGAATCATCTAAGAAGAAGCCTTCTGCATTGCCAGATGGGTTTGTAATCCATGACTACATCAACATGCTACAGAGCTGAGAAACGAATTTGCTTTGGTTGTGCACACTGTTTATGGCACAGAGAATTCTTACCTGCTTTTCCCTAGACCAGCTTGGAGAGCCAGCTTTATGGTACTTTTAAATTCTGCCTGCTAATCCTTTGCCCCTCTGCTTTTCCAAATCAAATACAGTCAGGCTTATCTCACTCTGTCTGAATATGTTTCTTGATTGAGTGATGTTAGTTCAAGAAAAAACACTCAAATCAGTTTAATGCAAATTCCCATTCACAGCCTGGTTGACCCATCAGGATACTGACAATAACAGATTGGAGTACTTAATTCCAAAGGCATGTGACTCATCGAAGCCTTGGTAATCAATTTCCATTGCAGCAACTGCATGATTCGTCTTTGGCACTCGTAAGCTCTATAATACCAAGTACCTCCTCATTTTTTAAAGGTCTACACATTCTCTTCCAAATAGCAAAACCTTTTCTGTGTCTCTGCAATCATTTCCTTATCTAAATTTCCATATGCTGCCCTGGCAAGGTGTTTCACCTATGAAGGTTTTAGATCAATAAAAATAATTGGCATGTTTTGCCTTTAGTTGCAGATGCCTGGAAGAGATTACATGCTACTCTGGCAGACAATGAAAAGATGAAACAGAGGCTGGTCACTGCCTCCCTCCACATTAGTCATTAACTCTCTGTAGGACAGCCAGTTAGGAGCCTTAATAGTCTAAATCACACTTCTCAAAGGTCCTCTAAGCATTGAAGTGAGGGGAGGCATACACAAGTAAGAAACTGGTAGATGTCCTTCCCATTTTAAGAAATGTGTGATACATTTCATTCAGACTATGTGTACATTAGCTAGCTCCCTTCCTGTGACAAAAAAATACTATATTCCCATCACACTAACCCCTGAAAGTTCTTTGTGGCAAGCAGGTGAGACTTTGTATCAATTCTTGGATCTATAGGTAGGAAAAATTTAAAAACTTAGGTCAAACAAGTCTGTAAGAAAGCAGCACTTGTCACAGGAACCAAGTCCTTTGCCATGATTTGGTCTTGCTGAAGGATGCCTACCCTCTGTGTCCTGGGGCTCCCAGGTGCACGTGACTGTATACTCTGACATATCACCCAGGGGAGTTATAGTGGACATTTCATTCAGGACAATGCCTCCATCCCTTTCTTAAGCAAATAGTAAAAGCAAGAAGAAACTGTCCATGACACTGAGAATCTCTCTCTCATAAGTGTGACCCATCACTATGGAAGTGAATGAATCTGCTTCTTCTCATTTAATAGATTAAGAAACTTACATCTAAAGGAATAATGATACGATAGGCTGTTGGCCCACTGCCCATGGTTTTCTCTATTGTACATCAAAAAAGAGAATATGAGAAAGTTTGAAGAAAGTCCTTTTGAAAGTCTAAGGAATGAAATACATCTCAAATTTCAGAGGATTTCATTGGCAGGAAAAAGTCTGGCAGTAACCCAGTTAATTTATATACATTGATATTTTCTTGTTAAATCTGTACATGATAATACAATATCCTAAGAATTAATTGTAAACATTCTTCCTCATAATGGTTACAATATAGCACATATAAACTTCAGATTTTTATGCTGTGTACTTGGAATTTGATGATAAATACAAGTATTTGTTAAATGACTACTGTGTATCCATATTACTATGTAATAAAGTCTAATAACACTGATCTAATATGACTATTTGCTAAAAAGCATTTCATTATTAATCACATTTTGAAAATTTTCAAGCCAAGAGCTGGTGGCTTATACCTGTAATCCTAGCTATTTGAAGGACTGAGAACAGGAAGCGAGTTCAAGTTCAGTAGGAGAAGAAAACTTTGTAAGATCTTTTTTCAACCCATAGCTGGGCATGGTAGCATATGCCTAGCTTTTCTTTTCTTTTCTTTTTGGTTGTGGTGAGGAAGTATAACTTTTATCCTGCTTTTTTATATTAATTTTATTATAAAGATGATGTACAGAGGAGTTACAGTTGCATAGGTAAGGTAGTGTGTACATTTTCTGTCAAATATTGTTACTCCTTCCCTCATTTTTCTCCCACACTCCCTCGCCACCCCACTGCCCATGTTGTAAAGTTCATTTCCAACATAGTGTCTTATCAGTATCGCTGTTGCATTTGTCCTTTGTATCGTCATTTTGTTATTACCCTTCCCTACCCCAAATCAGATAAACATATATACAAAGACACAGAGGACCAAAATAAAAAGTGTTGACCAGAGATAAGCCAAAGGGGGAAAAATGAAAAAAAAAAAAAGAAATATAAAGAGAACAACCAAGAAAACCTCTTATCTTAGAGTTCACCTCAATTAGCATCATTTTATGTGGTCATAGGGAGCTATTATGATCCTCTGCTAGGACTATCCAAGGCATACACTAATTATTACAAATGAGGGAAACCATGGAGCCTATGTTTCTTTGGGTCTGCATGTCTGTCTTTCAAGATATTTGTGAGGCTGAGATTGGAAAGATCATGATGTCAGGCCAACCTTCGACAGAAAACTCTGCAAAGTCCATTTACATAGAGAGAAGCTGGATATTATGATCCAAGCCACAACAGGAAACCTAGAAGCAAGAAGATCACAGCTCATTTGGGCAGTACCAAGGCAGGCTCAAGAACCAGCCAGAGAAAACCAGGCCTAGAGGCACAGACCAGGGCTATCACTCAAACCTAGTCATCCAGGGGACTTATTTCAAACCCATGTATGGCCAAAAAAGAAAGAAAAGTTTCTACTTGACTCATCTTTTCAGAATTGAGTATGATGAAATTCTATGGGAAAAATAACAATAAATTTGATTCTCGATATGAATACATTGTAAATCCAATGCCTTATAATATTATATATTTGTACATAAAATATAGTATTGAGCCAACACATTTATTTGAAATATAGGTGTGATATGTATTGTACACAGAAGTTCCTTCTTTTTATTTGGGCATCAAAATTAATGTTCTACCCTTAAGGTGTTAATTTTTAATGTCAGTAAGGAAAAAAATCAATATATTTAACTGTCATTTAAAATCTCAGCCTATAAAGTACATAAGCTCCAAAGTTATATCAAAGTTATATCACAGAGACAATAAGACCCTAAAATTTTCCAGAGGAGGAAAACAAGTCAGGAGAAAGAAGAATGTGTTTGAAACATCAACACAGGACATCTGAAAGCAATAGAATAATGGCTTCAAAATTATAAAGAAAAAATGTTGTCCAATGCATATATTTTATTAATGATTTATGCAGGCAGAGAAATCTAAGTTGAAAAAGGTATTTTCAGACCTGTAACTAAAATATACTTCTCATACACCTTTTCTCAGATGGTACTGAAAGATGAATTCCATCAAACCAAGATTATAAACAATGATGACAACAACAATAAGATATATGATTCTAAAAGGAGAAACTGAATATTGGAGCAGAAAAACTCCCAAATGAGTAATAAGTCATGCCCTGAGAATAATCAATCCTGCCTGGGGATAGAGAATACAAATCTACACAGGGAAGCTAGCTAGGAAACAGAAAGCATGGATCAATTTAAATTTTGGTATTTAGAAAAACATCAGTATTTCATAGCTCATCTGAAGTATTTTTATAAAAGATACTCGAAAACTAACCGTTGTACAAAACAATCTCAATTATAATATACTATATAGAGCCATACTGGTGTAGTCTGATTGAAAATACTAGCTTCACTATGAAAATTATAAAAAGTAAGCTGAGAAAATCACGGGAATAGATTAATGCTGGGATATCAAATTGGAATAATCATCAATGTCTGCTATTGGATATAATATACCAATGGATGATCAATAAACAAAAGAGTATATGTGTTATTTACCTGTGTAGAAGTGAATTCCAGATAAAGCTAAAAGTTGAAAATGTTCTCCAAGTGAATCATGGATATAGTGTGATGGGTTAAAGGATCTATGGGGAGGGGGTTCCTTAATTCTTTTTAAATATATATTTTCATTATAAAGATACTGTACAGAGGGGTTACAGTTACATGAGTGAGGTAATGAGTACCTTTCCTATCAAGAATTGTTACCTCCTCCTTTGTTTTTCCCCTACCATTCCTTTCCACCCTACTTCAAATCCTCCCTCCACCCTCTATCCCCCACCCGAAGTTGTAAAGTTCGTTTTCAACAGTGTCTTGCACATGTCATTGTTACAATAGGTCAACCTGTATCCTTACTTCAGCATTTTGTTATTTCCCTTCCCTTCCCCAAATTAGAAAAATGTACATACAAGATGTAGGGCACAAGAATCAAATACAGTGAAAACAGGGGTTTACCATGGGGGAAGAAAGAATGACACCACCCCATTTGTTAGGAAAAATATATTAAATATATATAAATATATAAATATATTAAATGAAGTAAGCCAGGCCCCAAGAAACATAGGTCCCATAGTTTCCCTTATTTGCAATAACTAGTATATGTCTAGGACAAGCAAAAATGGTCAAAAGCTATGTACACATGACTATATAAGATGATGCTAAGCGAAATGAACCCCAAGATAAGGACACAAGTGTTTTTATCTTTCTTGCTGTTGTATTTAATGTATTTATAATGTACTATGTGATTTTTTTTGTTTCTTTTGTATGTTTTTCCTTAATTCTTTTCTCACTATTTGGTTTCATTTGATGACTGTTGATTTGACCAATGTCTTATAAATTAGTTTTAAGAATTTCTGATAAAAAGAAACTACCAATTACTGAACAGGATAAACAAAATTCAACTCATACCTAAGTATACATTGAAAACTTGGTCATTTTTGAAACTGCTCACTTGCATCAGGTTTCAGAAGGAAAATGTCTGTTATGAGGATGTATCTCAGTGTTAGAGCACTTTCCCAGCACAGACAAGACTCTGGGTTTGACCCTAAGTACAAGAAAGAAGAGAGTAGGAAGGAGGTGCGAGTGGGGTGGGGGGATCAATTTCTCTGGAACAATCATACTGATGCCAAACATTTTACCTATGATGTTATCCACTGTGGTTTGTTTTGTTTTTCTATTTGTGAATTTAGGATTTGGGGCCAGGTACAGTGGCTCATATCTGCAATCCTAGCTAATAGGCTGAAATTGAAAGGATTGCAATTTGAAGTCAACAGAGGCAAAAATCAGGTATGGTTTTGCACACTTAAATAGTCCTATGAAAAAGACATAGGTAGTCGGATCGGCATCTATAGCTATCCCTGAGCAAAAACGCAAGACCCTATCCAAAAAAATAACTAAAGCAGAAAAGGACTGGGGACATAGCTCACGTGGTAGAGCACCTGCCTACCACACCAAGCAAATATGAGGCCCTGAGTTCAAACACAGTAGGAAGAAAAGGAAGGAAGGAAAGAAGGGGGCGGAAGGAAAGAAGGAGGAGGGAGGGAGGGAGGGAGGGAGGGAGGGAGGATAGAAGGAAAGAAATTTTAAACTTAATACTTTTACATGTGAGTACTTCTTTGAGTAAGTAATAGATGGGAAAACTGATGTCCTAGAGTGAAAACTCAGCTCATCAAGTGAGCTCTTTTATGAATAATCTTCATTAAACTACTTTCAAATATTTGTTTTTAGCTAAAAAAAAACTTCAGCTCCATAAGTGGATATTCCACCTTGAGACATAAAGGGTTATGAAAACATGAGAACCCAAAAAGGTAGGTAAAATGAGATTCATAGGGCATTTTTTCCCGTAATACTTGGAAAATTCTACTCCAAAGAGCAATGTTTCAATAATATAGGATTGTCTCCTGTAAGAATCCATTCATTTAATTGGCTTTAAAAGAACATTTACATAATATGATAAATGCCACTCATTATCTGAGAGTTGAATCTATAAAGCAAAGCATGGGAGACTTACTTGCAACTTATTTTCAATCAAGCTATGACATTTACAATCTTTTCTGTAATTATAATTAAGAGATTTAGTAGAAGAGGTAAGATGTTGGGTAAATTTAGGAAATTCCTCATCTTTTCCAGCAGAGACAATAAATCTTGTCTAAATACTAATTTTATTTCTTGACTTATCAGCTTTAAAGTTATGATGCAAACAATAGAATTAATGTTAAGTTATTGCCTGCTTGATAGGGTTGAAGCTAGAAAAACTTAAAATTCATATTTTCTAATCTTTTTCTACTGCTTGAATATACCGATTATGTATGTGGTAAATATCAGTCCATGAGGAGACCCATAAGGATACCATTACATTTTACAGGAGACAGATGTGGAACACAGAGCCACACATAGCCAACTTCATCTAGCCAGTATCTCAAAGCATTTCTTGGAATGCTTGCCATCAGTCTTAGAAACCTCAGAGAGCAAGAGTAGAAGATAAAATCCTGGGTTTATCCTTGTTGCAACCGGGAGTGACCAACTGATTGAACAGTTGCTTTGAGTTTGGAGTGTTTAACACTATTAGTGCCTAATAATGACCTAAACCAGTGCAAACCTGGAAAGCATATGGTTTCATATCATACAAGCCCTAACAAGCCCAGGAAGCCAGCATAGCTTCCCATTTTAATGATATGTGTCTAAGTGTCCTCAGACAAAGTTCATGAACACAAGGCCCTCTGAAAGGCTGAGAAGTAAAATTATTATTGACACATGATTAAACTAAGACTGATCATTATCTATTCACAGCCAACCATGCTGAAAAGCACTGAATTCCAGTTATTAAAATACTGTCCTAGCCATGAAAAATAAAATGTGGCCTGAGTACTAATGCCTACCAGCTGCTGTTACTTTGCAATGCTTTCTGCTACAAGATCCAGGTAACAGAAACTTTAAAATGCAGGTTTTTTTCTTTGAGGAATAAGAATTCTAGAAATAAGCTCAACATTGAGGTTATGGGACCAGGCTTATAAGTCATCTATCTTTAAAATGTTGCATCTTGTCCCCCAATTTTCAATTTGTGATAGGAAGATGGCTGCCAGGCAGCTGATCTGAATTCCAGGCAAAAGGAATGGGGAAGAAGAAAAGACCTATGATTCTTAAGGTTTGACCGAGGAAAAGGTTTTCTGAATGAAATTTTTCTGGCCAGGATTCCTCTGGCTCCTTTGGCCTAAGTGAGTGAGTCATGGTCCCCACCTCCTCCCTTGTATTCACATTAATCTTAGGAAATGGGTCTGTGTTTGGCTTAGACAAATCATGATTTATTGCTGGGGAAAGAACCTAATGCCTAGCTCACAGCCAGAAGCCTATCTGTTTCATGAACACTGAGCATACTTAAAAGGGAAAAAGATGTGGGTAGGAGGTGATCTATCTTCCATCCCCTCCTCTACCTAAGAGCTGAGGGACAAAATTCCTCATCCTATGACAACGGTTTAAATTTCTAGGTAGAATTTTCCTTATTCCATTTTTCTTTACGGGTCCCCAAATGAATCGCTAATGGTAATTTGTCTTAAGCTGTTTATTACAAGAGTGGTATCTGCTGGGCGCCAGTGGCTCACACCTATAATCCTAGCTACTCAGGAGGCTGAGATCTGAGGATCATGGTTCAAAGACAGCCCAGGCAGAAAAAAGTCCGTGAGACTCTTATCTCCAATAAACCACTAGAAAACCAGAAGTGGTGTTGTGGCTCAAGTGGTAGAGTGCTCGCCTTGAGCTGAAGAGCTGAGGGACAGTCCCCAGGCCCAGAGTTCAAGCCCCATGACTGACCAAAAAAAAAAAAAAGAAGAGTGGTATTTGAGAAGGGTGATGTTGTGAGAGGTAGCTGAAACTGATGTGGTCTCCAGAAATGAACAGAGAAGATCAGAGATAGAAAATCACAGGAAGGGGAGGGGAGTCAGAGGAGCCTGTGTAGAAGACAGCCAGAGAAACTTCTTTCACTTCTTGCTGAAAGGGTCAGCTATTATGGCCATCAATACTAGCCTATAAGGCTTACAAAAATGAAGGGAAAGAGTTGTGCTATGTAAGTACTTGGAACTAGTGATGCTTTGGAAAAGTCACTCAAAATCGAAAAAAGGACGACAACGGTGGTGAATGATGTAACTGTCCAGTATATGTCTACAGTTCAACCAATAGTATGTTGCTAACAGTGATTCTCTTTCAAAACCTAATTGCCACCTACTAAAACCTTATGTGGGAAGTCAATGGGTATCAGGATTTAAATTGTGAGCTCTCAGAAACCCCATATGTAATATTTTTCATCACATTAGTTTGTATGCAGAGAGGTATGGGAGTTTTTATCATGCTAGGTAAGTGTAGTCTTGACATTTGATGGAGTTGCAACAATAGAACAAGTTTATTACACCCATGAGCTACATCCCTACCTGATATGATATAGTAATGAGAATTTTAATACTTATTAACCTCATGAATTTTGCAAACTGAGAAGAGAAACATCTATAGCATTGCAGAGACTTTATACAATGACTGTGTCTATAAGAATTTTACTGTTGCCCCATTTCAAAAGTTTAAGAGACTAATTTGGAGCTATTATTTTACTTTTGGCAGTTCCGGCCATAATGTAACATTATCTGTATCTAATGTGGATACATGTTTTACAATAAAGCTTTACCTAAGTAAGTGCACTGAATTAAAAGTACAGCTTCCATTGATGGCTCACAAATACTTAGCTGGTTCAAAAATAGTGTTTTAAATTAAAATATTTGCGTGAAATATCAACTAGATTTCTCCCTTCCATATCCCAATAAAAAATTTTAACTAAGGAACCAAGTGTCTTAGGACATCATTTCTTTTCATAGGGAAGCAGCAGAGAATCAGTAAACCATACAACATTCAGAGTCAGATAGACAAGTCTACATGTGTACTTGCTCCTCAACCAACTCAAACAACTGAGCCTTGAAGCTCAAGTCTCCAGGGCCTGCTGGTTTGCCTTGGAGCTTGTCTGCAAGGTCCTACTCTTCCCTCATTGACAGCCATCTTGCTCTCCACTATCCTTAAGCTTACAGTGATAAGGTCAAATGTTTGTAGCTAAGAAGTTTTCCATCCCATTCATGGCTGCTTTTTAAGCAACAGTACTGAATAGTGACCACTGGGAAATTTTGAAGAACAACTATCAGAATTTGCCTCTTTACTCCACCCTTTAAGCTCCAGTGAGCGGCAAAAGCTACCCACCTCCCAGCTGCTTCCCAGCCTCCACCTGGAATTTCCTGAGACTCCCTGACCTTTATTTAAAGGAGACAGGTAAACTTTGTTTTGTATCTTCTGCAGAATCAGCCTCTCTGCACAAGGTTAGAGATGAATGGGTGGAATATTTACTTCCTGTAGCAGATATCTAAAAACATGAACTCTCATAGGATACATGGGGCTTTACAAAGAGCTGATCAAAATTATTTTGTGGGAACTAGTTTACACAGAAGCCAAGCTGGTGTGTATAAATGAAATATCTGAAGCTGCAGTCAAATCTAAAATCTTTAGAGGGTGATAGAAACTTAACAGTGGATAAAAGAACAGTTTAGTTTAATTGTGAAAAATATCTTGGTAGTAGTATAATTTAGGGCACGAGAGAAAAAGGCTATAGTTTAGAACAGACCTATTATGAAATATTTCAGTATTCTCATTTTGCTCAAACAGTAAAGCAAGCAGTCAGATAAAAGGCAGAAAACCCTGAGCAAGATAATGGGATTTCTCTTAATTTGATTTGCTATAGAGAATGCTGGCCTATTTAATACATCCATGTGGAGTTGCTGTTTATATTTTGCTTTCTAATTAGCATAGTCATTCTGAGGCCTCTAGCGGGCTTCCCCTCCCTTATAAATCTAATTTGGCCTTGAGGAGGGTTATTAGAGCATCCCACGGAGCACAAACAAAGGGAAATGTCTGCCAAACAGCAGGCAGGTTTAGTGCACTTAAGGCTGGAGCACAGACAGCAACAGCCAGACTAAGTGCATGCTGGGAGTAGTGGAATGGGGTGGAGCCAAGACAATACATCAATCAATTCCCAGTCCCTCCCACTCCAGCCTTTTAGTTTGGCCCACACAATGTCAAAATAGACAAGGTATGATACTGAGGCGATAGGAAGGCTATAAAGAAAAGATTTAAAATTGATTTTGAAAGTTCCTAAACTAGACTATAGAATAGATGGTGTGTACTGAGGTAAATGCTTAGTCTCCCTCTAAAACTCCTTGTAAAGAGTGACATTTCAATTTCCCCTGGCTCTGGGGAGCTTGACTTTTTTTTTTTTAACAGTTCTACAACTCAACTTCTGAGAAGTACCTTCCAGCAGTGATAATCAAGTGAACTAAGGGGAATGTGGACAACATTGATAAAGAGGCACTAATCCTTATTCTCCATGAAAAATAGTCTGAGGCAGATTCTATCCCGAAGGGGAGGAAAGAAGAATGCTAAACATGACTAGCAGTGACCTATTTTTCACTAAGCAATTGGAGCTCCAGTACATTTTGACTAAAATGTTGTTCATGAGAAAGAGCAAAGGGCCTAAAACTCTTGATAAAGGACAACATATAATTGTGTGATGACACTAAAGAAGAAAGATAACAACGTCACTGTGGTGAGATTTAGGCAGTCTAACAACATTGATCTGGCAGGCCCTCTCTAGGATCTACATTTGTAGTGCACAATTTGTCTTAACCAGGCTCTGCACCCTTTATAATTGGTAGAAGCATCTTTTAAAAACTTAAAAGAGTCCTCGTTCAAAAAGGTTTATGAAAGTTCTGATAACTTAGGCAAAACTTTCCCCTATTGTGAAGAAGAGTACTAATGATCTGAACTGTTCTTTAGGCAAAACTGTGAGAATTACAAAGCCCACCAGAACACAGTATAAAGTCTCTAGAATTAAATTGAAAACTGTATTTCTGTCACATTTTGTATATTCTATTTAAATACCTGTCTATGAACAATTTGTCATATACTGACAGTGTTAAAAGTTGCAAACACAAGAGTTTCACACATTACTGAGAAAGAAGATACCAGACAGATTAGAAGATAGATGGATTTTAAAACTGAAAGAAAATTTGCAACTTGAATTTTTTTCTAGAATCATGTGGATATAGTCAGGAGGTTGAATAAAAAGAGATGGAGAGATAGAAACAACTAAATAATTCAAAATAAGGGTTAGGTAGGTGATGAAAAATTATTCAGGACCTTTGGTAAAATGTAAGACAACAGTGTTAATCTCAGTTCTGTTGAGCAGTAGACTATGTTGAACAACCCTGTAGACTCTATTTACCCTTTCTTCCCTGCCTCAGTCCAGAACGTACAGGCTTTAATCTCAACTACCCAGTTTGCCATGAAGCAAGTCTCATTGCTGTTACTGTATGTCTCTTTAGTTGCCAAAATTGCTGGAAGGAACTTTCAGGGGAAGGACCACCTTCTAGGAATTTCGCTGTTCTATTTGATCTCTGTTATGAGTTAAAATGTCCCAGGTGTCTGCCCTAGGCTTCTCACACATTTCTTTAGGTCTTTCCAGACAGGCTGCATGCTAAGTTCTAAAATGCCTATAAATATGTGAGTGAAAATGTCAACTATGTGATTAGATGAATAGATGTTGCTGTCAGAATAAAAACAATGTATCTCAAATAGAATTTATCATGTGCTCTGCCAGCCCCAAGTGTCAGTGCCCATAAACAGATTCCTCCTCTAGATTGTCAGGGTGAACAACAGAAATAGCAGCACTGTTCCTGATGTCAGGAATCCCTACCCTTGTGTCCTCAGAAAAAGTTTTACTCTTTTTTTTTCTTGGTAATACTGGGATTTGAACTCAGGACTTTGAAATTTGCTAGTTGTTTTTCAGAGAGATCTCAATTTTTTCTCCGCTACTCAGGAGGTAGAGATAAGGATGATAATAATTCAAGAGCAGCAAATAATAACCAACGAACAAACTAATGAGACCTCATCTCAGACACTGAGACATACATCTGTAATCTGCCATACTAGCTACTGATGGAGGCATAGATAGGAGAATCTCCAGCTGAAGCTAGCTTTCTGCAAGAATGTGAACCCTACCTGAAAAATAACTAAAACCAAAAGGCCCAAGTGATAGAGTACCTGCCTAGCAAGTATAAAGCCCTGAGTTCACACTCCAATAGTATAAAAAAAAAAGTAACTGTTATGGTTTTACTGCTTGTAGATTGTTCGTTCATCTCTTCAACTTCAGGAACCTCTGTTTTTGTTGATATTAGTTCTTACATTCACTTATTCTGGATTAACTCCCCATTCCCAGATTCTTCCATTGTACATTCATCCATTCTCCATTTGAATTATTTGTAGTAAGAGAACAAAATTTTATGAAATTTCCTTCACTATAATACTTTCACTGCATCTTTAAAAAGCATATCTTCATTTTAAAGTCCTGAATGGATTTATAAAAAAATTAAAACAAATAAGCCTTAATTATTTAGAACAGGATTTAATATTCAACAAACTTTTTTTTTACCTGTTTGTTAACTAGCAATTTATTGTAATATACTCAGAATGTGACAGTGTGATTTGAACTTTTTTTTTTTTTTTGTTTGCTTAATTAAGTTTTATAATAAGCCAAATCTGCTAATTACTGGAATCATTTGTACCCTTGTTTTTTTATCTGCTTTGATTTTTTTTTTTACTTTATAACAAAAAACGTTAAAATTAAGAATGTGTCTAGTTTTGCCTTTTTTTTTTTTTTTTGGTTGGTTGTGGGGCTTGAACTGTGGGCCTGGGCGCTATCCCTCAGCTCTTCAGCTCAAGGTGCGTGCTCTACCGCTTGAGCCACAGTACCACTTCTGGTTTTTCTAGTGGTTTATTGCAGATAAGAGTCTCACGGACTTTCCTGCCTGGGCTGGCTTTGAACCATGATCCTCAGATCTCAGCCTTCTGAGTAGCTAGGATTACAGGCATGAGCCACCAGCATCTGGCTTTGCCAATGTTTTACAATGATTTGTCTTATATTGGTAATACACATCTGTTGTCTGCCACGCTGACTCCAGTGGAGTCTGCTTAGCATGGGAAACCATCTATCAGACCATGATAGGGGCTTCAGAGACCTATCTCCAAGTTTTGGGACTTCACCGAAGTCTACCTTGGAGAATAGGGCTTCTAAGAGGCCTACTCCTGGAAAAAGGCTGGCAAACCCCTGGGAAAAGATGTGTTTCTGTCTTTCTTCCCTCATAAGAGTGCCTGTTAATCTTTTACTGCTTCTACTGCTTTTTGTACTTGCTCATTATCAACGTTCCCTTATTCAAAGCTCTTTCTTAAGAATGTTGACGACTCCAATATCTGATGAGTGTCTTAAAAAATATGACGGACTCACCAGAGTTAAGTGCTACCCTGAAACCCCTCTTATGAAGGCTAATAGACAAGTTATAAGTAAATATAAAAGTATTGGGGGTTTCACAAAGTCACTTCAGCAGAAGGAATTATTTGTAAGGGATTTACAAGAAGCTATAGGCTCAGCTAAAACAGAAAGAATGTATGGCAATTGCTGAGATAATTATTTAGGAGAGAGAATTTCCTGCTATTTACTAAGAGAATTGCTAGGTCTCCTTAAAGTTTACTATTAAAGAAGAGACAGGAAAGATCTTATGGGAAAGTTAAGGCCTCTATAAAAATAGGTAATGGTTAATTGGTGACAAACATCGAAACCCAAACCCATTGTATTCCTTAGAGATAAGCTGGAGACAAATGCCTATCAGGTGCCCAGCTGGTGACCACCCAAGAATGAAGCCATGCAGCAAGATTGTGTAACCTTTTGCCCTTTCTCATGAGACTTCTGTTATAAAAGTTTGCTATCCTCTGCATTAAATCGCACTCAGCACTCAGCATCCACTCCTAATGTGTGTGAGTTGTCTGTTTGCCATCTCCCCACCTATTCCAGGTTCCTCCCTTAGGTGTCCTCCGTCGTCCCGACAGAACCCGGTCCGCGGCAGTTGTACCATTTCTCAAGCATTCTAATTCCAATAATGCATTCTGGGAATGTACAAATAACTACTATAGAGGTCTGTGTATCAAGATGACCCCTTGTAAAATAGGCTTTAGCCAGGATTCCATGTATTTATTATTTTTATTGTAGGTATGATATACAGAGAGGTTATAGTTACTTAAATCAGGAAATGAGTATATTTCTTTTTGAACAGTATTCACCTCTTCCCTTGTTTTCTTCCAGGTTTTTTGTCCTTCCTGGCCTTCCTCCCCACAGGTTGTATAATGATATAGTTCATTTTCAACATAGTGTCTAGTGAGTATCACTGCTGCATTAATTCACTCTTTGTCCCACCATTTCTGTGCTCCCTTATTCTCCCCCAAACAGATAAACTTACATACAAGACAAAAAGTACAGAAGTCAGAAACAGAGACAAAGGGCGAAACACACACACACATGCGCGCACACACACACACACACACAGAGTAAAAGTAAAATAACAAAAATCCTCTTGTTTCCATTTCTTGGAGTTCCTTTTGATAAGCACCATTTTATCTGATCATATGCACATAGCTATTGAGCCTTTGTGATCCTCTCCTAAGGATATCCTCCTTTAGTCTCACTGTAGGATTCCATTTATGACCCAGCTCTGTATGTTTCATGTTTGTCAGAGGAGATATCATAATGCTTTGGGTCTTTAGGTAAAATTATCAGTTCATACATCTTGTGCAATCAATCTGAAAATGTCTGGATTCTTTCTCAATGTAGATTTTACTTGAGGAAATGAACAAAAGGCACGTTGGGAATAGGAGTTGTTGCTAGGTATACTTGCTGTGGCTTTGTAGGCTACTTCCTGGTGAAAACTTGGTCACTTTAATAAATTGATCTTACTAGTCAGTGACACGATTTTTAAATTTCCTCATAATTTTGGCTTCAATTTTAAAGTGACATCCTAGCAGACTGAGATTTGTAGGAGAATAATATTCTAGCATGCTCAGTTTTGAAGTTCTGAGATCAGTAATTTATTCCAAGATGATATAAAACCCTGGCTTATCTCTTCCATTTTTGGACTGTCATCACCAAGATTATACATGGACTGAAATATCTGACTCAGTCATACCATGTATACTCATAATCATTAGCAAATATGTGTTAACTTGTACTGCTACTGATCCTTTCACTTTCAGAAATTATTATTGTTTCAGAACTTATTCAAGAATTATATGAAGTAGAAGTCCAGGTTTTATATTGGTCAATACATCAGTAAGTGTGCCAGGGTTACTGAGGGAAAATTCTACTTTGATCTATGTGTCTTTCTGTTACAGTTTTAAGTTATAGCTGAAAGAATTAGTCCAAGAGGCTCCAAAGCTAATAGAACCTGAAAAGATTTAAATATCAGCTGTGCTTCTCCTATAGGATATATCATATTAAAGAAGAGAATTCATACTTTTTTTTTGTCGGTCATGGGGCTTGAACTCTGGGCCTGGGCGCTGTCCCTCAGCTCTTCAGCTCAAGGCGAGCGCTCTCCCACTTGAACCACAGCGCCACTTGCGGTTTTCTAGTGATTTATTGGAGATAAGAGTCTCACAGTTTTCCTGCCCCTGCTGGCTTTGAACCGAAATCCTCATATCTCAGCCTCCTGAATAGCTAGGGTTACAGGCGTGAGCCACCGGCGTCCGGCTGAGAATTCATACATTTTTTTCAGTTTAGGTTATAAAGGAGTAAAGAAGACAAGTTTCCTTTTTTTTTTTTTTAAAGACACGTTTCCTTATAGGCCATTTTATATCTTATCCCCCCCCCCCCAACCGAACTTGTAAAGTTCGTTTTCAACATAGTGCTTTGTACATCTCATTGTTACAATGGGTCAACCTGTATCCTTAGTTAAGCATTTTGTTTATTCCCTTCCCTTCCCCAAATTAGAGAAGTGTATATACAAGATGCAGGGCACTGACATCAAATACAGTGAACATAGGGGTTATACTGTGGGGGAGGAACATACAAAGCAACAAAAAAATCACAATGGTACATTAGAAATACATTAGAAACAATAGCAAGAAAGAAAAAAGATATTTGTGTCCCTATCTTGGGGTTCATTTCACTTAACATCATCTTATTTGGTCATATGTACATACCTTTTGAACTTTTCTGCTTGTTCTACACATGTACTAGTTATTGCAAATAAGGGAAACCATGGGACCTAATGTTTCTTTGGGCCTGGCTTACTTCACTTAATATAATTTTTTCCAAGTCTTTCCATTTCCTAACAAATGGGGCAATGTCATTCTTTCTGATGGAAGCATAGAATTCCTGTGTGTGTGTGTGTGTGTGTGTGTGTGTGTGTGTGTGTGTGTGTGTGTGTGTGTGTGTGTGTGTGTGTGTGTGTGTGTGTGTGTGTGTGTGTGTGTGTGTGTGTGTGTGTGTGTGTGTGTGTGTGTGTGTGTGTGTGTGTGTGTGTGTGTGTGTGTGTATCTACACCACATTTTCTTGATCCATTCATCTGCTGAGGGCCATCTGGGTTGGTTCCATATCTTAGCTATGGTAAATAATGCTGCAGTAAACATAGTTGTGCTGGTAGCTTCAGTATGGTCTTGTTTGTGATCGTTTGGGTAAATGCCCAAAAGTGGGATTGCTGGGTCATAGAGGAGCTCTATGTGGAGTCTTTTGAGGAACCTCCCTACTACTTTCCAAAGTGGTTGAACAAATTCACACTACCACCAACAATGCAGTAGGGTTCCCTTCTGGCCACATCCCCTCCAGCATCTGTTGTTTTATTAGAATTCTTGATTACAGCCATTCTAACTGGGGTAGGTGAAATCTCAATGTTGTTTTGATTTGCACTTCTTTTATGCTAGGGAGGTTGAGCATTTTTTCATGTGTCTATTGGCCATCCTTCTTTCCTCTTCAGAGAAGTTTCTCTAAGTCTTTAGCCCACTTATTTATTGGGCAGTTGTTTATTTGAGTATTTGTTTTGGGGGGGTTAATTTTTTGAGTTCCAAGTATATTTTAGATATGAGACCCTAACCTTAGATATGAACCTTTGACTGTGAGGATGACTTAGAGAGTACAAGACCAAAGTGTGCAAGATCCAAATGGGACATAAGTGCTTACTATGTGACTTGTATTATAGTAGCCACATCTCTGTCCCCTACCCCATATCATAATTAACTTAGACATTTAAGTACCTGAATTCTCAGGCAACTTGACTGAGAAGGATATGCTTGTGTAAAGGAAGTCTGACTGGCAGAGAAAAAAATAGGTCAGTCATCCTTCCAGAAATTGACTGCGGTAGCCAGCTGTGTGGTTAGAGAGCAAGAGCAGTAATGTTTGAAAGTGTGCCTACAGTGTGGGGCCAAGAGTGTGGACAGGGTTAAGTGCACTCTCTACTTTCCTAACTATACCATTGTGGGTGGTAAAGGGGGAGAGCTGATCTATTGTACTTTTGTGTGGATGAATGGTTGAATTTGTTCAACGCTCTTTAAAAGGCCCCAACAGGAATGTATAACACAGAAGAAAAGGAGTGTGGTAAACTGAATCCGACTTGTACAATCATCCCAACTACACCTCAGAGTCTCTTGGGAGAAAAGACTGGAGCTAAGGGATAAAATTCTTTCCCCACCCCTTACAAAATCTTACTTAAGTGACCACAGATGATAAAGGAAGAGCCTGTACTAGCAATAGAAAGTCTACACATCAGTTAGTGCTCTCCTTGAAGTTGTTGATAGCTTGTAAGCAAAAGGAAGTGATGAAAGTCCCCAAGAATCACTACTGTGTCATTGTGGATGAATAGCGGTGGTTATTTACAGGCAAGGATCTCAAGTCTTTCCACTCCAAACCAATGATGTCCCTTTCTAATATGGATAGGCACTTGGAAGGAGGCAAACTGTGGATGCCATCTGAAGGTCCAAACTGGATTAAGAAAACTGGTTACCTCAGACATAGCATCTTCAAATAATGAATGCTATGCCTTCCCTCTGACCCAAGTCAGTCAGTAGTGCAAAAGAAAGTTGCAAAGAAATAAAATCCTGGAATAAGCCAGGACAAGCCTGGAATACACCAGGAAGTCATTCTGTCTCATCTAAGAAGATTTGAGTCACCTACTCTTTTCGGGAGAATTAAACAGACTTCCAGAATTTTTGTCTTATGCCTCCTTTAACCCCTAAACTCAACTCTTCAGAAAAAGCAAGAAGTATAGTTAACAAATGCTTATCATTTCTAATTAGTTCAGGATTCCACAGGCAAAAATCAGGCATTTCATTTAAAGTAAGAACATGGGGTGGGGGTGAGGCATTTTGTTTTAAAAAAATACACCAGTTTAGCAACAAGGAACTTACTCAAGAGGTCTCAGTGTAATGGTAGCCTTTCCATAGTGTTCCTTATGTTCTTTAAAAATCAGTTTTTTTAATCTTTCTTGCAGTTAGTAATGTTTCCTTAATAGACACTAAAAGCAATTAAGTCAGGGACTAGGTAGTGTCTCTATGGTCTAATACTTAGATGATATGTCCCCTTTGTTACTTAAAAAACTTATGTGATTCTCATTAAAGATTATATTTTAAAACAATATTAAAAATTTTTAAGCAATTTTATTTATTTTAAAACCTATTTTATATTAGAAAGTGAAGTATACAACACGTGGGTGGAGATGGGAGGAGAGGGACTTCCAGAGAGAGAAGGAACAGAAGACACTAGGAAAAGAAATATACTCATTACTTGACTCATGTTGCTGTAATCCCTTTGTAACACACATTTATAATAAAATAAATTAATTAAAAAAGAATAAAGATGTTAGGCACTTGGAGATTGTAGAATAAAAAAAAGAGGGTAGATAACAAGAGGTTGCATGACAAGACGTTAGACTGACCAATGCATGCTCTGTACATATGTGGAAATACTATACTGGACTCTATTAATGTGTAATGTGTAATTAACACATTAATCCAAACTAATCTAAATGATTAATAAATAATTTTGTAGAAAATAAAGACTTTCAACAAAAGGTTTTTGGGTTTGTATACATTTAAATAAAATTTTGTGGGGAAACAAAGGAAGAAAAGTTCTTGGAAGATAAAGAGCAGACCTTGGAGTCATTCTAGAGAAGCTTTCTCAGGTTGCAGTCCAAGGACAAATGAAGAAGGGCACCTGTTAAGCTACAGACTAATTTGATTTCACTGTTCAGGTAGTGATACACTAGAAATGCCCAATTCTAGAATCAAAAGTAATGAATTCTATGCATGATAGCTCCTTCTGTCTTCATTTGGAGGAGTGGGGATTGAACTCAGGGCTTCTTGAATAGGCTCTGTGCTCCTTAACACAGGCCCCATGCTCTTTTGCTTTTAGTTTGTTGTCTCACACATTTCTTTAGATCACAAACTTTCTATCTCTACTTTCTGTAATGCTGGGATTATAGGCAGGACTACCCAGCTTGTATTTTTTGAGATAGCATCACTGTTCCCCCCCCCTTTTTTTTTGGCCTGGACTAGCCTTGAATAGTTCTTCTGTCCTGGCTCTAAACTAGCTGAGATTGTAGCTGAGATTGAGGTGACACATCTGGACCACTATACATGATGTTATCTGTGGAATAGGCTTATCATATATTGTCTTTATTATTTTTAGCAAGCTTTCTTCTATATTATGTAACTAATCTGCTTAGAGTTTTATTATGAGAGGACTTTGAACTTTGTCAAGTGATGACTTCCCAATTTTCATCTTGCGTTTTGTTAATGTGTCACATTCATTTGTGCATGTTGAATCAGTTGTATCTGGGAATAAATGTACTTGATCCTACTGAATGTTCCTTTTAGTTTACTGTTAAACATAACAAATTGACTCAATAGGCATTACTCTTTATTTCCTTTACATTAGGTTCTGGTTCCTAAGGAGGCATTTTATCCCATCTTTCCCTTCTTTACAAATCTCTTGATTCATAGTCAGGTTGACTCATAAGGCAGTCTGGTCGCCTCCTGCCTGGCGAGGTCAGCCTTATTGCTCTGGGCAGCATTATTTACTGCAGCTTTTACTTCCTTTACTGGCTTTAGTTTATGGCAAGGTGATCTTCCCCTTCACTTGGCTTCTCATTTAATCCCTAGTAACCTGGCTTCTTCTTGGGTAAATCTACTTTTGTAGATCATTTTCCTTTCTCTTCAAGTACTTGTTTTGCCTCCTTTGCCACTCTCTAATCAAATAGCTTTTTCACAACAGGTTTTTACCATCACACCAAAGACATTTGTCTATTGTATTTTCTGATCATCTTTCCTATAACTTCCTACCATTTCCCTACAGACTTCCCCAACCTTCAACTAAACCAGCCCTTCTTACATTTTGTTTCCTCCTTAAGCAGGTACCTTTCCCCGGAGCTTCATATCCTGCTCTTTGATACACAGCCAGCCCAACATCTCTCCTAGATACTAAAAACATACTCTTTCTTGTGATAGCTATGAACTTCCTCCCACAAGTTACTTTCTATAAAGATTCTCTTTTAAGTGGTCTTAGGTGGAACACAGCACAGGTAGTTTTTAAAGTTTCTCTAGGCAGTTTTAATATGCAGCCAAGGTTGAGAACCACTACTTATTCCTGTTTTACATATGGAGCAAATGTACTCAAGTTCTTCACATCTAAACAACCTTAATGAACTCCACAGAGATCAGACCACAGTAAGCTGGCTCTGCAGTTAGCTTTTAGATTGATCCTTGCATCAAATATGAGCAATCTCTGTACCCCACCAGTTCCTTAAAAGTTATTGACCTTTCTCTTCAGGTGGCCAGGATGTACTTCTTTCTTAAGCTAATTGACTCTACAACTGAGGAAAAGTTTCCAAATTCTCCCAGGCTGATGATTATCAACTCTATTTTTCTTGTTCGTTATTGTGATGGTCAAAGTCTTTTTCTTAAAGTTGAGTAGAAGTACACCCCTTTTAATCTAAGCCTCTGTCTTTCAAGTTGGCCTCCTGTAGACATGAAAAAGCCCAATAAGTTTCCTTTCATAAAACTGCTAGCACTATTGAAAATACGAATTAAGTCATACCTTAGACTTCTGTTCTCTGGTTAAACATCTCCAATTAATTAGTAGAACTAAAGAATACCAAACTGTTAAAACACTAGGGATCTCCTAATCTAATATTTTCAAACTTTAGTTTTGAGTAAGGGGATCATGTTGTTAAATGCTGTTATAATCCAACTTATGAAAATTAATACAAGCAGAGCTGTCTTCATCAGGTGTTCCCTGGGACTCTGCCTGTGCTGTGGTAACTGAAGGCCTTTAAAAAAAACTTTGGTACTTTGCAAAATGGAGTTCAAAAGTCTCTTTTGTGTTCCAGTTTTAAAGACAAAGAAGCTGAATTGGGTAACTCTGTGAAGCTGTTCAATTTTCTGGTAAGAGTAGACAATACTACTTTGTACTCACACCATCAAAAAGCTTAACAAGTAGCCACAGGGAAGTTTGTTTTTAGCTTTTTTTCTTTTAATAAAAAGACAGTTCTTTGTTTTATCGGGAAACTGATGCTTGGCAAAGAAATAGATTATACTAACCAAGAAATAATTTTAAAGGCGAATGTCTAATAATAGGGAATATAAGTAAAGTTCAAATGCACTTAAGTAACTCTGGGTGACTAATGTGCCTCTTTGTAGAACATATTTGGTTCCCTTGGAAATGAAGATGTTCTGTTATTAATATGTGGCAGAGGATTGCTTAATAATAATACTTTCTGAATTAAAACCTCAGTTATAACCAATAATTATAGATGACCACTCACTGCTTCCTTGGAGTTCTGTTGAAAACTTTTTGCCTTTCAACTGAGTTGGAAGAACATTCTTATGTATGATAAATACTCTCAAAAATAAAAGAGCCCTGAAAAATATGTCCTTTCTTAATAATAGTAGATTGTAATAAATTATCCTTTATATACTACAGGCCTCTGGATGTTATGTTATTCTATGTCTTCTGAGAAGCAGCTATCCAAGAGGGGATTAAATACACAAAAGACTTATTAAGGGAAATACCGGTGAAGGATAAAGGACAATAAGCAGAAGCAGTCAAAGTCAGCCTTCAGATTGTGGTGTATGACACTTGGATAAGAAAAGAGGATTAGACAGAAGAACTGTAATATTGCACAACAGTTCTAAGAAAACTTTGGCTAGACTTAGAGAAGTTGTAAGTCAGAGTAACTTGCATAAGAGCACTTAGCCCCTATCCCATAGAATAGGTTAGCATTTGCAACTCCATGGTGCTCAGTTGCTGGCCAGGAACTACCTGGAGGAAACATGGCCTTGTCACAGATGCACTTGTGGCTAAAGTTTGGCAGCTGGTGCTATTAGTCAGTTCTCTTCAAGGAGATCCCAGAGGACATTCATACAAGATCCTTAGAAATATTCATTGGGTTTCTTTAATCTCTTGGGAATTACTTTTCCATCATTCTTGTGTACATGGGCCATAGCAGGCCGTATTATATACCATACAGAGTTATGCTACTAGGTCTGATTTTACATGTGTTCAATATCAAGGGCCTGAGTAATGGCCTATAAGGTGTTGAAATGATGTAGCTGCCCTTGTTTTATATTGTGATAGGTAAGAGGGATGAGACCATGAAAATATACTGTAATCTCCCCTAGGTGTATGCAAAATGTATTTGACTCTCTTTCTGTATGGAAAATAATATGTTGAGAAAATCAAAAGCCTACTACAAACCAGAGGATGCTTATCTACTGTAGGAAAGATGCTGTCTTTTGCATAGCATTTAGATTAGGGCCCTCATTAAGTTTACTGTAGTCTATCACCATCTGCCATATCCATCTGTTTTTTTTTTTTTTTTTTTTTGGTTAGGGCCATACTAGAAAATTAAACAAGGATATATTTCAGACCTCAATCCTGTTCTCTGCATTTCCAGCTGGGCTGTGATACTGAGTACAATCCAAAATACTGGCAATGGGGAATGTAGTTTCAATCTCTTCAATTTGGCCCTTTTTCTTTACTTTGCTGATTGGAAAATAAAGCTGAGGGTTTTCTCAGTTCTTAAGTTATATTTATCCTATTCAGGGTCTAGAGAAGTGAACACAAAGTGATCTGCTCACCCATTGGACCTACTGTGAGACAGTCATAGAGGAAGACATATATTATTAAGCTGTAGACCTAGCATGGGATTCCATTTATTATTTATTCTTTATTCTACCCTCTAAAATGGGAGACAGTTTGAGTATCTTAGGATTGCTGATATTTCTATACTTAAGACACTGCATTCAATAACTCTCAGAAGATGTGAGCATTTCTATTTCACAGCTTTACCTGAATAAACAGATGTAGGTCCTTTTGATTAAGGATTGAGAAAATATTTTGTACATGCGTAGTCACTTTCAGTCGATAGACTTGTTTCTTAGAACTGTCCTAAGTCTGAAAACGAAGTGTGTATGCTTTTCCATTGATCAGGTGATAGCAAGCTCCTGCTTTCCATTTTGAGAACATTTAAAAAAAAAAATTTTGTGCGGCTCATTGGGCTTGAATTCAGGGCTTTGCACTATACCTGAGCTTTTTTACTTAACACTCTACTAGTTACTAGTTGAGCCACATCACTATTGCTGGCTTTTTTTTTTTTTTTTGGTGGTCAGTTGGATATAAGAGTCACACAGGTTTTCCTTCTTGGGCTGGCCTTGTACTACGATCCTCAGAGCTCAACCTCCTGAGAAGCTAGGATTACAGGTGTGAGCCACCAGCATACAGCCAGTTACTGTTTTATGTTTTGCAAGTTTAAAAAAGTATCTACCAGAGGATAATTGGATTTCCTATGTTTGGGCTTAGTCTATCCTTACATGTTATTTTAGTTGAAGGATATGCAGAAAAAAAAACCAATTTTGAGATAGCTGTGAATCTTCTTTAGTAGTACTCCAAAATCTGACAAATATTAATCTGTTAAGGCCTAGCCTTAAGTTTCGCATAAGTTATATGTGGAATCATGTAACTTTTTTTTGGGGGGGGGGTCCTGTCATGGAGCCTGAACTCTGTGTGCTGTCCCTCAGCTCTTCAGCTCAAGGCTAGTGCTCTACACTTGAGCCACAGTGCCACTTCCGGCTTTTTTTTTCTTTTTGCTTATGTGGTGCTGAGGAATCAAACCCAGGGCCTCATGCATGCAAGGCTAGCATTCTACCACTGAGCCACCTTCCCAGCCTAATAACTTTTTTTCATTATGTGTTATATCAAACCCAATGGAATCATGGACTTTAAATAAATCTGTTATTCATGATCTTGTTATGTTATACAATAATCATTTGGAAAAAAATTAGTTTACTATGTTAAGCCAGTCTTTGATGCATTTGACTATATAGTATTTTAAAAATCCCATTGTTTAACAAATATACCAGTCTTCTTTTCCTTCCTCTCTCCTTCCCTTCCCTCTTCTCTCCCACCCTTGTTTTTCCTTCCCTTTCTCCCTTCCTTCCTACCTTCCTTTCCTTTTATTTTGTTTTGTTGTTACTGAGGTTTGAACTCAGGGCCTTGTGATTGCTCAGCTTGCTTGCTTGGTTGGCTCTCTGCCACTTTAATCACGCCTCTAGCCTAGATTTTTGCTGGTTATTTCAGAGCTGAGGCCACATGGACTTTTCTGCCCATATTGAACTGTGCTCTTTTAGATCATGTCAGCCTCTACATAGCTAGGTTTATAGCCATGAACCACCAGTGCTGATCCTTATTTTATACTTAAGGTATAATATACAGATTTTTTACAGTTCTTATTTTTAAGTAAAACCTCAAGTTTTATCATTACAAACAAATACTATCAGGTATTTTTTTTTTCTTGAAATGAGCTTACTTTGTTCAATTTTGAGGCAATGATTGCCAAACAACAAAGTTTAAACTACCATTTGCCTATCAGTTGTTATTATGAGGAAAATAGTTCTTCCATTAAAGGGGCTTGTTCCACTTTTAATGGAAATTATTTCTGAAGTGTTATCCCTATATATTATTATTACTTGAGTATTCAGTAAAATCTTTATGAATATTTCCTACTTTGTCACATAGATTATTAAAAAGACATGTTTTCAAGAATCAACTTTACAAATTAATAATTTTGATTGCTTTGTCAAGAGCATCCCTAGGAAAACTTACTTAAAATTTAACAGTGATGGATATTAGTACGATTTGACACCACTGATAAGTTTTTGTTAAGGCAAAAAATGTATCATTGCTTTGTTATAATCAGTGGAAATGTAAACGAAGTAGTATCAGTGAAAACATTTTAAAGATGCTTTGATCTGTGGACTCCCTGGAAGGAATCTAGGGTCCCTGAGGGCTTGTAAAACACACTGAGAAATGCTGCTATGCAGTAATGAAGGTTTCAGAACCTAGTTCCCAGATGCCATTCCAGGAGGAAGTCAGTACCGGCCCCAGCAATCTAGCCATAATCAACTACGAGAGACATTGAAATTACTAAATCATATTATGTTTGTATAATTCCTCTGTTTGAGGAGAACAAACACACCTTTCATAGTTTCTAAGCAATGGAAGACTACTCTTCTTAAGAAACAGGAGTTATTTTGTTGCTCCAGGGGGTTCAGAGTGATCCAGAATATCAGGATTTTTCAAAGACCTCATGGCCTCATCTCTTCTTTATTAGAATCTTATTTTTAGGTTAAGAGACTGGCCGTGGATATAGGTTCAACTTTTATGTAAGTCCTGAGATCTTTTTATTTTTATTTTTTTATATTTATTTTATTTGTAAACATACTGTACAGAGGGGTTACAATTACATGGGCAGGATAATGCATACATTTCTTACCAAGCATTGCAGCCTCCTCCTTTGTTTACCCTTCACCTCCCTTCCCAGCCTCCCCCCTCCCCCCAACCCAATCCTTCCTTCCCCCTCCCCCCGCCACCGACATTGTAAAGCTCGTTTTTGACATGACAATTTGTACTTCTCATTGTTGCAACAGGTCTACCTGAATCCTTAAACGACTTGTTTTTCCCCATCTCCTCCACAAGTTATACTGACATCAAATATAGTGAAGGCGGGGGTTATACTGTGGGGGAGGGACATACAAAGCAACAAAGAAATAATCTTATAAATGCGTTAGACACACATTCGTGAAAGAAAAAAAAACATTAAAATACATATCTAAGGGTTCCTGAGATCTTTTTAATCAAATGTTAATCTAGATTGTCGCTGCTTTCTACCCTTTTACTGTAGGATATGAGAATCTGTTTTAGATGCAGTGGAGACCTTTTGACTTTTATAGCATGCCCTAGTCTAATATTTATGTTATATTAATATTCTTCTTTCATGCTTTCAAAAACAGACAAATGCAGTATTCTTTTTTTTTTTTCCCCTCAGTTGTGGGGCTTGAGTCAGGGACTGGGCGCTGCCCTGACCTGTTTTTACTCAAGGCTAGCACTCTACCACTTTGAGCCACAGCACTACTTCTGCTTTTCTGGTGGTTACTTTAAGATAGGAGTCTCACAGACTTTCCTGCCTTGGTGGCTTTGAACAATCTTCAGATCTCAAACTCCTCAAATTCAGTATCCTCATTATCATTACCATATATATGCTGGAAATCTGTATGAGCCATTGTCTCCTCTTTCATGTGTGCTTCTTCCCAGTCCATTATCGGTAATTAGTGAACATGATGCTGTGACATACTGTGTTCACCCCACTTTTTCACTAATGCACAATTCTGCCATCTGACCAACAAGTGTCAATAATTGTAGAATCTCATTCTGATGGACAGAAACTATGTGGGAAGTAACCTCATGAAACAGGTCAATAGTAGGGAAGGGGAATGACCTAGGGAAAGAAAAAGAAGCTAATAGAGAATTTGTTAATAATATATTGGCAACTCAATATTGGCAACTCTGGCTCAAGTCTGCTGTGAAATCTCCAAGAGTTTGTGAAACTTGCTTTAGCATCATGGTATTTAGGGATGAAGAGGTTCAGACATGCTTTCTTCATTGGATGAATATTGGTTCTTTTTGAGTCAGCCCTATGTATGGGCAAAGTCTACTCTAGTAGCTTCATGCAGATGCTTGAAGTTAGAAGCCCAGTCTAGGATTATTCTTCCCTTGATAACAGAGTGAACTACATACAGGTAAGGCTAAGACACACAGGCTACGTTCTGAAAATAGCCACTACAGATTCCTGCTTCACAGCTCCACAAAAATCAAGTTCAGGAAGAAAAAAATGTTGAAATGTGAAAGGAAACAGTAAAAGGATTAGAGAACAACTTTGTAGGTAGACCATGGAGTAGAGAAGTATTTTTTCAAAAGATGCAATAGCATAATGCATGAAGGAAATATCCAATGTTCTCTCTTTACTTAGATACTAGAGAGTGCATGAAAATACCACATAATGGTAGAATATATTGGACAGATACATACATATGTCCTCCTTCCCTCCCTCCTTCCTCCCTTCTTCCCTCCCTCCCTCCTTCCTCCCTCCCTCCCTCCTTCCCTCCTTCTCTCTCTCCTTCTCTCCCTCCTTCCCTCTTTCCTACATCTATTCACAGGGGTCTTTTAACTTATAATACACTAATCTTTGTTTTAACTTGGATATATGTGTGGTATGTTGAAAGACCCCTCTGAATAAAAAGAAAGAAAATTCAACAGAAAAATAGGGAGAAATCATGTGGTAGAAAACTTAAAGATGACAAAACAAAAAATCTTCACCAATATTTATAATGATATTCAATCTTATTACTAACCAAGAGGAAGCAAATTAAAACTACAGCATCTAGAGAAAATTAATCTTCCAGGATACATCAGATATTTGCAAGAATGTGGAGATACAAGAACTCATTCTTTAAAATTTTTTAAAGTTATTTTAAAAGGAGTTTTAATTCCACAAGTCAGATTACTTATTAATTTTTGATGGCAGTATAAATGATTTTATGAAATGCAGACTTATCACCTCATATTAGAATTCAACACATGTATTTTTATGATCCATCAATACCAGTTATAGATATATAACTAAAGAAATTTTGCACAACAGAATAATCTTTTAAATATATAATGTAAAACTAGGAATAAACCAACTGCCATAAGGAAGGCTTTGGGTTGTGCTTGTGTTTCTTACTGGTTGGGTGACTTTTCACTGTTTCTTTTTTTTATATACATTTCTTTTTTATTGTGAAAATACTGTACAGAGGAGTCACAATTACATGGGCAAGATAATGAGTACATTTCTTATCAAGCATTGTAGCCTCCTCCTTTGTTTCCCCTTCCCATCCCTTCCCATCCTCCCCCCTGTCCCCCCACCCAAGCCTCCCCACCCCCCATTGACTGTTTCTTAAACTCATGAACCCTCAGTTACTTCAACAATAAAATGAAAATAATAGTAACCCTGACTCACAGTCTTGTGATAAAAATTAAATGATACGTATAATACTTTTTAAGAATGTGCCTTTTCAATATAGTAATTAAGTGAATTATTCTTAACTTTCATTACAAAGTTTTAGAGAGGAGTATTTGAAGAAAATGTAGATTCTTCATCCTTAGGGGTTTTAAGTGCTGATTAAATTGTATTTTGCTTGTATCCTTTTCTAGCAATCCAGCCATAATAAGAGAGTCTACCCTGTGGGGTTCTGAAGACAGTTAAATAAGATAAGAATACATTTGGACAGTCTTCCAAGCCTGGTGGCAGGAACACGATGTGTGTAGCTATTATTACTATATTGCTTTTGTAGGATTAATCTCTTTGCTTCAAAACTTTATGAAAGTTCAAGGTTAAATCAATTTTTCCTATTATTTCTTGGCCTCTATTCTCATATATTTAATTTCCAGTATTTTTTATTTTAAAATACCAGTCTCCTACAAAACATGTAGGCCTTTATTTGCTTTCTCATTTTACTTTTCTATAGCTTTGTTGGTTTGATTGATCTAGATCTATGTTAGCTTTCTGCAGGTTAATATTTTTATTTGTTGAATTTTATTTTCCTTCAGAGACTTGCACATTTTTGAATTGTGGCTATTTTTTTCTAAGTTTCTATATCATACAAGAATTTGCTCAGGACATTGCCTAGACTGGTGGTAGATGATTTATCTACATGGCTTGTGAGTAGGGACTCACAGGCTTCCTCTGATGCTCTCAGGTCAGATACCTGAGTTTGGTATGAAAAAGAAAATAGAACAATGTAAAATAAGGAAACATGAAACAAAATTAAAATTCCTGAAAGCATGAAAAATATCTACAATAAGCAGAACTCTATGTGGAAGAAGGGACCCTGCTACATTGTTAGTGGACCCTACTACATTGAACAAGTGTAAACTTGTTCAACCACTTTGGAAAGCAGGATGGAGGTTCCTCACAAGGCTCCACTTAGAGCTCCCCTATGACCCAGCAATCCCACTTTTGGGCATTTACCCAAATGATCACAAACAAGACCACACTAAAGCTACCAACACGACTATGTTTATTGCAGCATTATTTACCACAGATACGATATGGAACCAATCCAGATGCCCCTCAGTAGATGAATGGATCAAGAAAATGTGGTATATATACACAATTGAATTCTATGCTTCCATCAGAAAGAATGACATTGCCCCATTTGTTAGGAAATGGAAAGACTTGGAAAAAATTATATTAAGTGAAGTAAGCCAGGCCCAAAGAAACATAGGTCCCATGGTTTCCCTTATTTGAAATAACTAGTATATGTCTGAGATGAGCAGAAAAGGTAAGATAAGTTGATGTTAGGCGAAATGAACTCCAAGATAAGGACTCAAATGTTTTTTCTTTCATGCGATTGTTTCTAACATATTTATAAGATGAGTTCTTTGTTGCTTTGTATGTCCCTCCCCCACGATATAACCCCTATTTTCACTGTATTTGATGTTGGTATAATTTATAGAGGGGAAGGGAAAAAACAAATTGTTTAAATAGGGATACAAGTGGATCCATTGCAACAATGAGATGTACAAGACGTTATGTCAAAAAACGAATTTACAACTTTGGCATGGGTGGGGGGAGGGGGAGGATGGGTGACATGGGAAGGGATGGGAAGGGGAAACAAAGGAGGAGGCAACAATGCTTGATAAGAAATGTACTCATTACCTTGCTCATGTAATTGTAACCCCTCTGTACAGTATTTTCACAATAAAAAAAGAAAGAAATGTACTTGATAATAAGACAATGATTAACAGAATCAAACTAAATCCAAAAATGGCAGGAGCTGTCACGTTACTTATGTTCACTGCAATAGATACTTTGGCATTCCAGTCTCTGAAAATGACCTTGCTCTACATGGAATTAAAGTATACCTATTTTTGCCACACAGGTAAGCTTAACAGTCAACTATTTAGTTGTTAGTGATATTTTATCCTAAAAACACTCCCTGTGTGCGAATGTGTGATTTATTTACCCTTACCTTGTTTGAATAGTTGGTAAGATCTTTAGGTAAAACAATATTTGGTAAGATATACTTTGCTATGACATTTTTGAAGTAATGAAAGAGTTTTACTGAGCTGGGAAGGTGGCTCAGTGGTAGAGTGCTTGCCTTGCATTCATGAGGCCCTGGGTTCGATTCCTCAGCACCACATAAGCAGAAAAAGCTGGAAGTGGTGCTGTGGCTCAAGTGTAGAGCACTGGTCTTGAGCTGAAGAGCTGAGGGACAGCGCCCAGGCCCTGAGTTCAGGCTCCACGACTGACAAAAAAAAAGTTTTACTTTATTCATCAGATAAGAATTTGATGAGTACCTAGGCTTAGTGTCTCTAAATACTAATATAGACCAGGTACTCATCAAGTTCTTACCTGTTCTCAAGGAACATATAATAAGGAACCAAGACAATGCTAGTAATAACAGGGAAGATATAATCTGATGGATTGCTTCTAGTGTCACGCTGGAAACTTAGGGACAGTTGATGCAGTGAGGAGGAAGGAAGAGAGGGTGATGTAGGGAGGTAGAAATAAGCAATGCCTGCATTTTCCTAAAGGTTTAATGCAGATATTTCTTGAGGATTAGGAAAGGAAAGAGTCTTTAGAGACAAGATAATAGAAATTCAGAGAGAAACAATGATTTAATCAAAAGGGTTTGAGTAGTCTGTAGCTACTATATGAAATGTGCAGTTAAAAGCATGGGAAATTAAGAGTGGAGAGCCAGGGTATAGAGCAGACTTGTGGCCATTTTAAGGATCTTGCAGTTTATCTTGTATGGTGGCACCAAAAGGTTGTTGGGAGAACTCAGCCCTATTATCACTATTGGTAAAATACTCTGGTTGTAAAGTAGAGGAGGGAGGACGGATGTGAGATAAGGGTCTGTGCCAACTTCACAGCCAGGTAGAAGGGTAAAGGAGAGAGACTCTTCAAGTCTGAAGATCCCTGCACACTTTCTCCATGGCGCATTACACTTCAAAGAACAGTGTTGCCATTACTGCCTTAAATGGACACCACTTTGAAGATAATCCTCCTGCATCCATTCTTTAATGGGAAGAAGTGAGAGGATGAAATCTTGTTTAATGAATGTAACAATGACATCCTTTTATAATGAGTCTTATTTATTATACAAGCATCTTAAGGCAAGATCACATCATTCATCACATGTATTTGTATCACAGGTAAACAAGTCCTCTCCATTTTTTTTCTTTTTGGTTGGTCATGGGGCTTGAACTCTGGGCCTGAGCGCTGTCCTTCAGCTCTTTAGTTCAAGGCTAGCGCTCTAGCACTTGAGCTACAGCACCATGTGTGGTTTTCTGTTGGTTTATTGGAGATAAGAGTTTCACGGACTTTCCTGCCCCATCTGGCTTTGAACCACAATCCTCAGATCTCAGCCTCCTTTGTAGCAAGGATTACAGGTGTGAGCCAATGGCGCCTGGCTCCATTTTTTCTTTTTTTTTTTTTTTAATTTAATTGTGAAAATACCGTGCAGAGGAGTTACAATTACATGGGCAAGATAATGAGTATATTTCTTATCAAGCATTGTTGCCTCTTCCTTTGTTTTCCATTTTTTCTTTATTTAATTTATGCCACAGTAACAGTAGCCTCAGTACAGACTCACAATTTCAATCTTCATATTTATACTGGAAGCTGAATATATACCTTCAGAAAACTCCTGGCAGGTAAGATGAAAATTGCACATGAAAGAAATCTGTAAGCCTGGGTGAACTGGTTTTCTCCTCCTTCCCTACATTACAATTTCTGTCTTAAGTGTCATTCCCTTCATATGGCTGTTCACTTTTCTCCCTGATCTTAGCCCAGTGGGAAGGAAGATTTTGGAGGAAGAAATGTATTTTTTCCTTAGCTGTATAGTGCGTCAGGAAAAGGCCTAAGTGTGAGGCAAATGAGGGAAATGCAAGTCCTCCTTAAGCAGAGCTAATCTCCAGGTGCTTAGCATGCTGAGAAACGCACTAGGTTTGTGGACTTTCTTTATTTGGATAATAATAATTCTTTATTCTCACCAAGAGCTGTCAGGGAGTCAGGGAACTCAGCAGGAGAGAGTCCCATTGGACAGCTTAATCTACTGCCAGGTAATCAAGTGGTTTTCTCTGAATAGTAGTGAGCTGTCTACCATATAGAGCATTTGAGCCTTGTGCAGGGAACTTCAGCATTTTAACTTTTAACTTTGGTTGAGTTCCTACTGTAGGCAGGATTCTATTAAGTAATCAGGATAGATACAAATGCTTTCAGTTTTTTTTTCTAACCTTATACTGGGAAGAGTTGCTCTCTCAAGAAATACTGACATTAACTAGTCCCTAAAAACTCCCTGATATCTTAGCAAACAAAGGGACACCTGTTGGCCATCTGGTACAACCACCTTCACATACTTAGGCTTGGAATCCCCTTTTACAGCAGCAAGGGTGATCACTAGTCTAGATAGTCTATGGTTGAATGCTCTTGTTGGGTGAGGATGCTGTCTGCTTAACAAGGGATTGTTTTAACCCCAGATACCACAGAAATTTTATTATTCTAGTCACAATTTATATTACAGTCTCTGGTACAGTATAAGAGAAAAAGTTTACCCCTTTTCCTCCTTGAGATTATTTCAGATCCTGATTTTTCTTATTATGATCTTGCCATTCTGGCTTAAAAATCCTTTGAGCTGTTATTCCATTTTTATCATATATGAGATGGATTCAAAGTCTCTCATCCCGTCAGCTTAAATGGATTTTACTTTCTCCCTCTTCCTCTTAAGAGTAAGTCCTCAGCCATTGTCAGACTATACATCAAAATTTCTTGCTTCCCCTGCTAAATATTCTAATTAATATAGCCCACATTCCTATCAATTGTTAGATGTAGTTGTAGTTTAATATCAGATAATTTTAAAATTTAAGCTAAGCCTTTATTCTGAAACTTGTGCATCCTCTTCTCATGTGACCTTAATTTGCATATAAGTATATTATGTAGAATGAATTGAGATGTATGAATGTATTCACAGTATTTCCTTCTATCCTCCTTCGTTTCACATCCTTTTCATCCCTTCCTCTTCCTTTTACCTCTTTTATTCCTTTAGGTTCCAAGTAAAACCATAAGTCTGGGAAAGGAATCACATGAAAGAGTGAACCAACAGGGCACTCCTGATTGGACAGGTATGAGAGGAGATAGGCCACTACATGAAAAACTTTTCATGAACTCTTTTCTGTGTTATTTAATGGAGTCGACTAGCAAAAAATGACATATCCTGACATTTAAACTAAATATTCCCACTTACCTGACAGTTAATATATTGAAACTCAATATCATATTTATTGAGGAAAAATCACATTAAATACCTCTTCTGTACTCATAGCAGATGTCACTGATCCAGAATAGCACTCTTCTTTCTGTCTGGTTTTCTCTGAATAGTAGTGAGCTGTCTACCATATAGAGCATTTGAGCCTTGTGCAGGGAACTTCAGCATTTTAACTTTTAACTTTGGTTGAGTTCCTACTGTGGGCTTCTAGCCTTCAACTACATTTTCGTGGGAGCCATCAACAAGTTCTCCAAGCTGTTGATCATCACTGGTGTTGTAAAGAGTGTTGTTATAATTGGTATTTCCTACAATAAGAGCTCTGGGAGCACTCAGTTACAATGTCTGTGGTTATTTCGTGTGTGTGTGTGTGTGTGTGTGTGTGTGTGTGTGTGTGTGTGTGTGTGTGTGTGTGTGTGTGTGTGTGTGTGTGTGTGTGTGTGTGTTCCCTTCTTGGAGGGCTCTCTAGATACTGAGTTTTTTTTTTTCCCTCTGCTTTCTTAGAGCAAACAAGGATATTAGATGTTAGGGTACTTGTAGGCCATTCCCGTGTCCCTAATCTAGAGTTACAGTTCCTAAGGCAATTCATAATGTCCTCAGTTCATCTGTTTCCCTTGTTATCATTAAAACAAAACTTCTTTTTTTGATTGGCTTTGCTTCTATCTACTTTCTCATTTCTCTTATAGAAAACAATAACAAATTGATTTTCCCTTTATTCTGAGTTGTTTGTATGGTTTTTCTTAACTATAATATTTTTATTGTTATTATATTATAGTTGGATCCTCAAAATATTTTATAAGATCTCCAAAGCTGATTTCCGGGAAGATGGCGGAGGAGAAGCTGGAATCTGAACAAGCTCTCTCATAGAAAGCAGTTTTAGAGTTCCAGTGAACAGTCCTAAGCCAGAGAATCACACCAAGTGTGCCATCACAGGACAGAGAGTTAGACAAGAGAGGGGAAGCCAAGGAAACACATCAGCTGCCGCTGCGGCGGCAGGGTCGCGGCGGCGACCACCGCCGCGGGGTCATACCTGAGACACAGAGAGTCCAGGACGAAGGAGCCAGACGCAGCGGATGAGCGGATTCTACTCAACACCAACAAGAACCGACAAGGAGCAGACATCTTCATCCTGCTGTTTGCAGACCAGAGACGACCCAGGATCCAAGACTCGGCGTGAGTACAAGCCCGATGTCCTCACTCCTTCTCAGGGAGCAGAGGAGGGAAGGCCACCCCTCCCCCCCCAGCACCGGTGATCTCCATCTTGGATACCGACAAAGCTCGGAGGAGCTGCTAGCTCCAGCTCAGGCCTTGGAATAAAACGAGTCATTTAGCAGGTCACAAGAACTTAACGGCGAAGTGACCTGCCAGACTCAGCTCCATCCAGGGAAAAGTCACCCAGCTCAGGCGCCAGCCATTGGAGTGCCTTGCCTCACTGGGTAACCAGAGCCAGAGGCTGCCCCTCCCTCTAGCAGCCACCACAATCAATTGAAAAACAGAAACCCTGAGAATGGCTCCAGGCTGGGCGCTGTGAGCTTTATCACAAAATAGCCCCAGGGAAAAGCTACTGTTTGTTGAAAGGCCTCAACTCTACCCAGAACCTAGCCTCATCACCACATCCCCCTCTTTTGGTGATTCTCAAAGCAGATCACCCTCCCAGAAAACTAACCTGGGAGGGGGATCTCAAAATCTTGGGTAAAGCAGAGCATTTTTCTGCCTCCTCCAACCAACCGACTTAAGAAACCAATCAAGCCACAGGACCTCAAGCTGACCAGAGACTCCAACAAGAGACTGGTTACAGACAAAAGGGAGATACAGGATTCTTCCCACTCCTCCCCCCCCCAAAAAAAAAAAATCAAAAGACTTTTTTTTCTTTTTTTCTTTTTTTTTTCCTTCTTCTTCTTTTCTTTTTTTTGCTTGTTTTTTGTTTTTTGTTACCTTATATATATATATATATATATATATATAAATTTTTTCCCTTCTAAAACTTTTATTAATCTTTAATTTTTGCCTCTTCTGAAAAAATAATTGTTTTCCAGTAACTTTTTTTTTCTTCTCCTCTTATAATTTTTATTTTAGGAATATGTGAATGAGCGTTTTCCTTTCTTTTCTTGTCTTCTTTCTCTTTTTCTTTCTTAATTATCTTTTGGTTTTTTGTCTAGCTCTACTGAACTTCTGATCTTTTCTTCTCCCTTTCCTATCCTTAAAGTTTTTCACATCTCCTCTATGTCCCTCTCCTTCTCTGAACATATTCACATCCCTCTCTAAATAGACGGTCTTTTAACCTCTATAATAACATTAATTTTTTCGTTTCTATTTTTTTTTCTGGTCTCTCTTCATTCCCCTTTCCGTCTCTTCTTTTTCTCTCTCTCTCTACTTGCATCCTACCCAACCCATTTCCTGCATTGTGATTAGGACATAGTTAACTCTCCCCGTGCCTCCCCACACCAATCTATTCCTATTTTTTACCCACATCTCTCCCTAATCCTAATAATTTCTGGTTTTCCAAATTCTTTTCTGCGGTTCGAAGTCCTTTAACATATAGTTGTTTGATGTTGAATAGATGTATCTGTTGAACTAGATTGTATCTGTAGACTATTGACTGTAAAAACGCAAACTTTGGTTGATGGTTGCCTTAAGATAGTGTTCTAACACAAAACTGGTGCAATCTTCATCTCAAATGGGCAGAGTAAGCCGGAAAAACACAAGAAAAATGGCAAATTCGGGTATCTCAATTCCCAATCTTGATAATCAGGGATTAGAACAGATAAAGAATAATCCAGAGGAGAGTTCCCAAATAGCTCTACAAACACTAATAGCAAACATGATAAATGAGAAGTTTGACAATGTACAAAGGACTCTGTATGAGCGTGATAGGGAGAGAGAGGAGGCATCCCAGAAGTTTATACAGGAATATCATAAGCGTGAGGAAGCTACTCAAAAACTGATACAGGATTTGCGTGAACAACTTGAGAATACTCAAAGAGAAAGGGAGGAATGGCGTGAGCAGGCAGAGAACACTCAAAGAGAACTGCAGGAATCCCAGAACGGGAAGAAAGAGAACTGCAGGAATCCCACAGACGGGAGGAAGCTAATCAAAGAGTAATTCAGGAATTGAGAGACCAGGTAGAGAATACACAAAGATCACTAAAGGCATTCATGGAATCCATTAACAAAGAGCTGAAGGAAGTCAGGGAGACCACAAAGGGAATGCTGAATGGAACCCAACAGAAAGAATGGGAGTCCAAAGAAACCATAACCAATCAACTAAGTGATTTGAGAACAAACACTGAACACCAAATTAAGGAAGTAAAGAAATTCATACAAGACCTAAAACAGAGCTTCAACAAAGAACTTGAAGCCATCAAAGCTGGCCAATTAGAAGGAAAAGAGATAAAAAACAAAGTAGAGAGTCTTGACAGCAGGTTAGACCATGCAGAAGATCGAATCTCAGGGATTGAAGACAGCCTAGATATTATAGAGAAAGAACATACAACCAACCAAGACAAGTCCAAGAAATATGATAGGTCTATCCAACACCTGGAAGACACCATCAGAAGGCCCAATCTAAGGATAATGGGTGTAGAGGAGCACCTAGAAACAGAAGTTAATGGTCTAGGAAATTTGTTTAACAGGATCCTAGCAGAGAACTTCCCAAACATACAAAAAGATAGGCCTATTCAGATACAAGAAGCTTTTAGAACCCCAAATAGACCAGAGCAGAATAGGACATCCCACTGTCACATTATAATCCACACAGGATCAACCCAGACCAAGGAAAAGATCCTTAAAGCTGTCAAGGAGAAAAGGGTAATCACCTATAAAGGGAAACCAATTAGAATTACCTCAGATTTCTCAGCAGAGACAATCAAAGCAAGAAGAGCCTGGAATGACATATGCCATGCCCTAAAAACAAACAACTATCAACCAAGAATACTGTACCCAGCTAAACTCTCCTTCATAACTGAAGGCCAAATAAAAACCTTCCATAGCAAAGAAAAATTGAAACAATACATCTCCACCAAACCAGCCCTGCAAAAGATTCTTAAAGATGTCCTACACATAGAAAACCAACAAGAACGCAACAAAGGCCAAGAAACTGCACCCAAACTGAGAATCCAAGAACCTTAGGAAGAACCCAGTTTTCACAGCCCCCAAGAAGGTGGATAACATGGCAGGAACCCCCAAATACCTCTCAGTCCTATCTCTTAACGTTAACGGACTGAACTCTCCAATTAAGCGATATAGACTGTCTAGTTGGATTAAAAAACAAGACCCCTTTATCTGCTGCCTGCAGGAGTCACATCTTGCCCGTAAAAACAAACATATTTTCAAAGTTAAAGGCTGGAACAAAATCTACCAAGCAAACGGCCCTCATAAACAGGCGGGAGTTGCAATCCTAATATCAGATAAAATAGACTTCAAACTAAAATTCGTGAGAAGAGATAAAGAAGGTCGCTACATACTAATTAAAGGATCTCTCCTTCAGGAGGATATTACAATTCTAAATATCTATTCGCCAAACAATGGAGCACCCAAATTTATCAAAGAAACACTACTTTCCCTCAAATCCCATATAGATCCAAAGACATTAATTGTTGGGGATTTTAACACACCACTCTCCCCACTAGATAGATCAACTCGGCAAAAACTCAACAGAGAAACCGCAGATCTAAACAGCTGCATAGATCAACTAGACTTAACAGACATTTACCGAACATTTCACCCAGCAGCAACAGAATACACGTTCTTCTCAGCAGCACATGGAACGTTTTCTAAAATAGACCACATTTTAGGCCACAAAGCAAACTTGTCTAAATTCAGAAACATTGAAGTTATACCTTGCATTCTCTCTGACCACAAGGGAATAAAATTAGATCTCAACACCAAAAGCCACCAAAGAAAGTCCGGTATCACATGGAGGCTGAACAACACACTGCTGAATCATGAGTGGGTCATGGAAGAGATTAGAAAGGAAATTCAAATGTTCATGCTATTCAACAAAAATGAACACACAAATTACCAGCTCCTCTGGGACACAGCAAAGGCAGTACTCAGAGGCAAGTTTATAGCTCTGAGCTCCTACATCAACAAATTGGAGAGATCGGAAACTAACAATTTAATGACACATCTAAACCTCCTTGAAAAAGAGCAGCAAGATAAACCCCAATCCAGTAGATGGAAAGAAATAATCAAAATTAAATCAGAATTAAATGAATTAGAATCCAAAAAAACTATAGAAAGAATCAACAAAACAAAGAGTTGGTTCTTCGAAAAACTTAACAAAATTGACAGACCCTTAGCAAACCTTATCAGAAAAAGGAGAGAACACACCCAAATTAATAAACTCAGAGATGAGAATGGAAACATCACCACGGAAACAACCAAGATTCAGAACATTATTAGGGGATACTTCTCAAAACTTTATGCTAATAAGTTTGAGAACTTGACAGAAATGGACCTTTTCCTAGCAAATATTGACATGCCAAAACTAAACCAAGATGAGTTAAACCAGCTTAACAGGCCCATATCAAGCATTGAAATAGAAACAGCAATAAGAGACCTCCCAGCTAAGAAAAGTCCAGGACCAGATGGTTTTACAGCGGAATTTTACAAGGCCTTCAAAGCAGAGCTCACACCAATACTCCTCCAACTCTCCAATGAAATTGAAAGAGAAAGCTCACTACCGAACACATTCTATGAAGCCATCATAACCCTCATCCCAAAACCAGGCAGGGACTCATCAAAGAAAGAGAACTATAGACCCATTTCTTTGATGAACATTGATGCAAAACTTCTCAACAAAATTTTGGCCAATCGACTTCAACAATTCATCCAAAAAATCATACACCATGATCAAACAGGATTCATTTCAGGGATGCAAAGCTGGTTCAATATACGCAAATCAATTAATATTATTCACCACATCAACAGGAGCAAGAATAAGAACCACATGGTTATCTCAATAGATGCAGAAAAAGCATTTGACAAGATCCAACACCCCTTTATGATGAAGGTTCTGGAAAAATTAGGAATCCACGGAACATTCCTCAATACAATAAAGGCTGTATATGACAAACCTACAGCCAGCATTATACTCAATGGTGAAAAACTAAAGCCATTTCCTCTTAACTCAGGAACAAGACAAGGATGCCCACTCTCTCCACTTCTCTTCAATCTAGTATTAGAATGCCTAGCTACAGCAATAAGACAAGATGCAGACATAAAGGGGATCCAAATAGGGAAAGAAGAAATAAAACTCTCCCTCTTTGCAGATGACATGATCTTGTATTTAAAGAATCCCATAGACTCCACTCCCAAATTACTCAAGCTGATTCAAAACTTTGGCAAAGTAGCAGGTTATAAAATTAACCCCCAAAAATCAATGGCTTTTCTATATGCCAACAATGAGAAAAGTGTGGCTGAAATTAGGAAAGCAACTCCATTTGTAATAGCCCCACAAAAAATAAAATACCTAGGAATTAACTTAACCAAAGAAGTAAAGGACCTCTATGATGAAAACTTTAAAATCTTGAAAAAGGAAATCAACACAGAACTTAAAAAATGGCAAAACCTCCCATGCTCCTGGATTGGCAAGATTAACATCGTGAAAATGGCAATACTTCCCAAGGCTATCTACAAATTCAACGCCATACCTATCAAAATTCCACCCTCATTCTTCAAGGAAATAGAGGAGGCAATCCAAAAATTCATATGGAACAATAAAAGACCCTGAATAGCAAAAACGCTCCTCAACGGAAAGAACACTGCTGGAGGAATATCAATACCAAATTTCAAACTCTACTATAAAGCCATAGTAATCAAAACAGCTTGGTATTGGCATAAGAACAGACCTCAGGACCAATGGAATAGAATTGAAAACCCAGAAATGAACCTACAGACCTATAGCCATCTAATCTTCAATAAGGAAGCTAAAACAATAGAATGGAAGAAAGACAGCCTCTTCAGTAAATGGTGCTGGCAAAATTGGTTAACTACATGTAGAAAACTAAAGCTAGATCCTTATATATCACCCTGCACCAGAATCAACTCCAAATGGATCAAAGACCTTGAACTCAAAGCAGACACTCTGAAAACATTACAGGATGGAATAGGAGAAACCCTAGGTCTCCTTGGCTCAGGTCGAAATTTTCTGAATAGAGACCCGGAAGCACAACAAATCAAAGAAAGGTTGGACAAATGGGATTGCATAAGATTGCAGAGCTTCTGCAGGGCAAATGACATAGCTGGCAAGATCAATAGAAAGCCCACCGATTGGGAGAAGATCTTTACTAGCCATACAACGGACAAGGGTCTCATATCTAAAATATACTTGGAACTCAAAAAATTAAACCACCCAACAACAAATCCTCAAAGAATCAACTGCCCAATAAATAAGTGGGCAAAAGACTTAAAGAGAAGCTTCTCTGAAGAAGAAACAAGGATGGCCAATAGACACATGAAGAAATGTTCGACATCCCTAGCCATAAAAGAAATGCAAATCAAAACAACATTGAGATATCACCTCACTCCAGTTAGAACAGCAAAAATCAAGAACTCTAACAACAACAGATGCTGGAGGGGATGTGGACAGAAAGGAACCTTACTTCATTGCTGGTGGGAATGTAAACTTGTTCAACCACTTTGGAAAGCAGTATGGAGGTTCCTCAGAAGACTTCACATAGATCTCCCCTATGATCCAGCAATCCCACTTTGGGGCATTTACCCAAATGTTTACAAACAAGACCACACTAAAGCTACCAGCACAACTATGTTTATTGCAGCATTATTTACCATAGCTAAGATATGGAACCAACCCAGATGCCCCTCAGTAGATGAATGAATCAAGAAAATGTGGTATATATACACAATGGAATTCTATGCCTCCATCAGAAAGAATGACATTTCCCCATTTGTTAGGAAATGGAAAGGTTTGGAAAAAATTATATTAAGTGAAGTAAGCCAGGCCCAAAGAAGCATAGGTCCCATGGTTTCCCTTATTTACAATATCTAGTATAGGTATGAGTCAAGCGGAAAAGGTCAGATAATGTGATGTTAGGAAAATGAACCCTTAAATATGTATTTTAATGTTTTCGTTTCTTTCATGCATGTGTTTCTAACGCATTTATAAGATTATTTCTTTGTTGCTTTGTATGTCCCTCCCCCACAGTGTAACCCCCACTTTCACTATATTTGATGTCAGTATAACATGTGGAGGAGATGGGGACAAACAAGTGGTTTAAGGATTCAGGTGGACCTGTTGCAACAATGAGAAGTACAAAATGTCATCTCAAAACCAGCTTTACAATGTCAGTGTGGGGGGGGGGGGAGGGGGGTATGATTGGGTGGGGGGGAGGGGGGAGGCTGGGAAGGGAGGTGAAGGGTAAACAAAGGAGGAGGCTGCAATGCTTGGTAAGAAATGTATGCATTATCCTGCCCATGTAATTGTAACCCCTCTGTACAGTATGTTCTCAAATAAAATAAAATAAAATTTAAAAAATAAATAAATAAATTAGTACATCCACAATGGAAATTAACATGAAGGTTATTCAAAAACCAAAAAATATGTTTTATGACTCTGGCATAACACTCAGGCATATATCTGATGGAGAGTAAATCAATTAACAAGAAATATAACTATGCTTATAAAAGCTCTGTTCACAACAATCAAAATGTGGAATAACTGAACTGGTAACCATAGTGCCCAACAACCAATGAACAGATAAACAAAAGCATATCTATAAATAAAACTGAATACTACTCAGCCATAAAAAATTACAATTTGTAGGAAAATGGATGAGATTGGATATCTGTCAAACAAGATAAGACAAACTCAAAAAGCCATATAGGACATGCTCTTGCTCACTTGTTGAATGAAATTAATCACTAATGATGATGACAATAATCATGACAAAACATAAATGTAAAAGAGAGACTGTCTAGAAGGAAAAAGATACTTCTTTCTCCAATAAACCAGGAAAAAGTCAGAAGTGGAGGCAAGAAGGGAGCAAGACTTTGTATAAATAAATATTAAAAGTAAAAATGGTTGACATTAAGAGTCATTCTGATTGTTTTTGCATTTAAATTCAAGACAAAAGGCATTAAAACTAGGCAAAAATAACAATTTGTCATCATAAAACAATGTACAATGTACAATAATTTCTATTATTTAATAATCCAATAATCATAGCATAAGAACACATAAAGTTTAAAATGCAAGAAATTTAAGGGGAAATATCCAAATAATGAAGGATTTTATTACTTCTTCAATCCAAAGCAGGTCAGGTAATCAAAAATAAGTGGGAATATAAAGAATCTAGGCTTCATTCATTAAAAATTTCATAGTTCCTTACCCTGAAAATACACACCAGTTTTTAAATACTTGTAAAAAAATTGTAAAAACTGACCACATAATAGGCACAAGAAAAGGCTAAAAATAAATAGCAGCTATCATAATATTTCTGCCTATACTGCAATAAGTGCAGAAATGAGAAATACAACCAACTATTGAAAATGTTATAGCACATCCTTTAGTAGTTCAGATCATGAGCCTATTATTAGCCTCAAAGTAGGAGCCTATCTAGGAACTAATAATATTGGAAACACTACAGTAATAAAACCCATGAGAGACATCTAAAGCAGTAAACTGGTGAAAACATGAAATTCTATATATTTGCATTGCTGAATAAGAATCCAGCTCAAATACATTAAAAGAAAAAAAAAAAGACCAGAAGGAACAAGTTTTCTAAAACAAAATGTAGAAATTGATACATCATAAAATAAGTCAATAATTCTGAGAGTAATATAAATTAGGAACTAGTTTAAATTACAAAAAGCAGAAACACAGGTAACTAACAATAAGGAAAATAAAGCTCATATGGATAAGGCATTAAAAATACTTATGGGTACTTTAAAAAATATATATGAAAACATTTTAAATCCCTAGATGGCATAGATATTTTCTAAGAAGTAATACATTATCAAAATTAAAAGCATTTTATAATTATATATTTATCATCAGTCCCTTCTGGAATCAACTACTCATCCACCTACCACCTAAAAGAAAAAAACGAGATCAAAAGAGTTGCATAAACCTATTTTTCCTAACCTTATGGGAACAAATCATGTGCCTCTATCTCAAAAACCTTTCCATGCAGAGAAATCAGCTTTCTAGTTTAAATCAGTCTTACCAATTAATGCCAATGCAAACAGCTCTAAGTTAATATAAGTAAATACAAAATGTAAAAAAAATGTATGTTCCGGGTGTTGGTGGCTCATGCCTGTAATCCTAGCTACTCAGGAGGCTGAGATCTGAGGATCGTGGTTCAAAGTCAGCCAGGGCAGGAAAATCCATGAGACTCTTATCTCCAATTAACCACCAGAAAACCAGAAGTGGCACTGTGGCTCAAGTGGCAGAGTGCTAGCTTTGAACAAAAAGAGTTCATGGATAGGCCGGGTGCCGGTGGCTCACGCCTGTAATCCTAGCTACTCAGGAGGCTGAGATCTGAGGATCATGGTTCAAAGCCAGCCAGGGCAGGAAAGTCTATGAGACTCTTATCTCCAATAAACCACTAGAATCGTAAGTGGTGCTGTGGCTCAAGAGGTAGAGTGCTTGCCTTGAGCTGAAGAGCTGAGGGACAGCGCCCAAGCCCAGAGTTCAAGCCCCACAACCGACAAAAAAAAAAAAGTTCATGGACAGCACCCAGGCCCTGCGTTCAAGTCCTACAACTGAAAACTGTTTATGTGTATGTATATGTGCATATGGTATCCTATATAATGACTAAATGCAACTTACTGTGAGAGAAATGGATTGTTGTTTCAACAATAATTGAAGGGCATGGCCATCCATCTGATACTGATCATGTCAGTTCTAGATCAGTGTAGTAGATCCCCTATGTTCTAAGTTCATTCTCCCCAGTCTCTCCCAACAGCCTCTATCACTTTGTTAACAGAGTGAACTTCCTAACACATCCATCTATATTTTGTAGTTCCTCTACTTACACTCCATTAGAGATTTCCCATAGGTGTCAGACTAAATAGGGAACTCATGATCAGAACACATGAAAAAGATTCTTCCCACCTCACCTTTCCTTTTTCCAGGCTACACTACTCAGAAGATCTTCAATTCTTGTTACTGCTTCTTGTTGCTCTATTTCCCCCATGCTGTTTTCATCCATTGTGTTTACCTCCTCCTATCTCTGCCTCAGCTTAGTCTTCGCCTAAGACCCCCCTGGGCTGTTTGTTCACTTATTCTTCTATTAGCTCCCCATCGGTCCTCAGTAGGATTCAGTACTGGAATTGTTGCCTTGGAAGCCATCTCCCTCTCTGCTCCTTAGTTTTGGGAATACCGAGTTTTCTTCTCTGAAAGGATGGGGGGACTCCCCAGTTTGAATGGAAATCACTTCTGGGTCAAGAAAAGCCCTGTAAGTGCTAAATGAAACCAACCAGGAATTACATTGACACCTCTGCTTGAAAATACAAAATGCTGGCTGGAGGGATGGCTCAACTGGTAGCGTGTCTGCCTATCAAGGGCAAGTCCCCAAGTTCAGAAACTAATACTGTTATCCCCCCTAAATTACAAAAAACCAGCTTCTGGATTTCAGTGATTTTTTTTCAAATTTGCCATCACTTGAGAAAAAAACTGATTATCTCAGAGGATGATGTTTCCTTGTGATGCATCTTTCTGTACTTAAAAGAATTAAAATCTAATTTCATAGTTTGAAGGTGGCACAATGTTGAATATTAAAGGAGCTATCCAAAAAATTCTGTGAGAACAGATTTTTTTCAAACATTATATAGACAACACACCTGTACACCAAGTCCCCTGATTTGACATTTCAGAAGCTTCATAGTCTGCATATCACATTATTCTATACTGAAGATTTTATCACCAGTACAAAAGAGAAATCATTTACTGCCTGGAAGCTGCTACTCTGTGAGGTTTCTCTGCAATGTTTCATTTATAGTTCTTGGACATTCCTGTTTCAAATACAGATCCAGCTGTGTCTCTTTTATATAATTTATTTTCCCCTATAGTTTTTTTTAAAAGCATACTTCCAAATTTATTAACCGAAAAAAGCATTCTGACTTAGTGTAATTCTTATTTCACACATGAGCTGGGGGATGTCAAGTGACAGAGCACCTGCCTAGCAAACATGAGGCCCTGAGTTCAATGTTTAGTACCACCAAGAAGATCTTATTTTACACATGAGGTACATGATGCTAATTAGATTAGATGAGTTTGCCCAAGTAATTAAGATCCAAAACCATAAGTATGTAAATCCTACATACAAAATGCTTTGTGTGAAGTGAATAATATCTGTAGTTATTTCTATCAGAACAAAAAGGTCTATGTGTTGGCTATCTGTTTCTTGACTGAGCATCAGCTACCATTTTATTCAGTTATTTGACATGGAAAATTTTCACACTTGCTAAAGCATTAAAGACAAGACTTTAAACCCTAAAATAACACATGAGATCTGAAAACTGCCTAGTGTATTTCTAATCAAATCCATTGTAAATAAGTCACAAAACAAATTAAAATGCAATGGAGAAGTATGGAAGATAACTTCAGGGTCCGCCAGTGGTTCGTTCCAGCACCATCTGTACATCTATTACATAATTAGAATCCATTTTGGGCAAACTTAAATAGCTGGGCATCCTACCATAAAGACCATATGCTTAAAAGTGAGTAAGAGTTGCTAATGCAAGAACCATCAATTGTTCAGTTTCAAAAAAAGTCTATAAAAAGAAAAAAAAGTATCTTTTCTAGACTGAAAGGTTGTAGATTCTGATTGGTTCATTGTTTGGTGGTTGAGAGATGCTTGTAGGGTGAGAGAGAGAAGCAAGACAGGACTGTTACAAATGAACTTTGTTCAGATCTTATAAACAAGAAGTACCTTAGGGATAAAGTGAAGGGTCAAGTTGTCACATGTAAACACAGATTAGGTATCCTGGTAGAGACCTCCAGATATGTTTTTAGATTTGCCAGGACCATTCTGAAAGGTTTCACAAGTGTGGAACACAGCTTTAAAGAAGTGTATTTTCTCCAGGCACCAGTGGCTCACACCTGTAATCCTAGCTATTCAGGAGGCTAAGATCTGAGGACTGCGGTTCAAAGCCAGCCAGGGCAAGAAGTCCATAAGACTTTATCTCCAATAAACCACTAGAAAACCAGAACTGGTGCTCTGGCTCAAGTGGTAGAGTGCTCGCCTTGAGCTGACGAGCTGAGGGACAGCACCCAGGCCGAGTTCAAGCCCCATGACCGACCAAAAAAAAAAGTGTTATTTTCTTTCCTTTTATATGGAGAGCATTACATTCTATTCAGAAATATGTGTTTCCTTCACCAAACAGGGATAAATTATGAATATACACCATCTTGATACAAATGATCTGCTTTGACTATGTTCATCCTTTTTCATCAGACTGGGACAAAGTCTTTGCTAGCTATTCATCTGACAGGAAATTAATGCCCAAACTATATAAAGAGCTCTGAATGTATAAAGAGCTCAGAAAAGAATAATCAAATTAATAAATGAGCAAGTGAATTGAACAGTTTTCAAGAGAAAAAGTACAACTAGCCAATGAACACACAGAGAAAGGTTCAACAGCCTTAGCTATAAAGAAGATGTAAATCAAAATAACAAGATTCTGTCTCATCCCAGTTAGAACGACTATCATCAATAAACACCTACAAAAGCTGGTGGGAAGGCAAGAGGAGAGGAATCTTTATACACTTACTGGTCAGAAAATAAATCAGTCCAGCCATTACAGAAATCAGCATGATGGCTCCTCTAAAACCTAAAAATAAAGTTACCATATGATCCCACTATACCACTCTTGGGCATGTATCTGAAGAAATGTAGGTCAACATATACTAGAGATACCTGTATAACCATGCTCACTGAAGTACTATTCACACTAGTCAAGTTATGAAGTCAATGTAGGTGCCTATCAACTGATGAATGGATAAAGAAAATGTGGTTTATATATACTTCGGAGTATTATTCTGCCACAAAGAGGAATGAAATTATGTTGTTTATAAAATGAATTGAACTAAACATAATGATCTTGTAAGCCAACCTTATGAATGTTTCCATTTTTGACATAAAATATTGAATTTATTAGATGTAGTTATTCTAAAAGCCAATAATAGGTAACATCCATCATTATTTTAACATTACAAAGCTATGTACAATTGTCAGATTCATTAGTATCTGATGTTCTATGAGTAACCTTTTGGACTTTTAAAATTTTAGTTAAATAACAAACCACTTGAAACATAATTATCTCTTCATCCTCTGATAATTTAAAAGTTGCTTCTTAAGAATAAAGGAGAAGTAGTGATTTTCATGACTGACTCTTATTTACTAACATCTCTTGTTTAATGAGAGCAACAGCACAAACAAGATCCACTTGAGATTTCAAAAACATTAAGAAGAGACCAAACAAATTTAATTAAAAAGAAACGCAAGGAAAAAAGATCCTTAACTCTATTTTCTCCCTTGAAAACATGTTTTGTTCTTTGGAAACCTAATTTCACTCTGTAGTGCTTATCTCTTTTTCTCTCATCAACTTTTCATATATTCCACAGTCATAGAGACTATTTGCTGGTAGATATTATGCTGTAGATTTATATTCATTAGTGTGCTCTTCGCAGGAGGTAACTGAACTCCCTTACTCTAGCTGATAAAAACGAAGAACTGTGTTTCTATAGCACGTTCAGAGGCAGGGTATCTTCAGGTACACAAGATGAGCAATAATAATATCATTAAGGACCTAGGTTCTTTCCATTTTTTCCACTCCCTCTTCTAGGTAATTTTCTTCTAAGTCAGATCCCTTCAGGATTTTAAGGGAACATGATAATTGCCTGTTTAATTATTGACATTTTGGGAGACAGAAATAAAAATACAAGTTTGCCAATTTGTTAAACTTAGATCTTATGCTTTCTTGATCCTGTACCAATTACAGCACACAGGAAAATGTCACAATTTGAATGGTTTCAAACATAATCAATAAATATCCCTGTTTCAACATGGGAAGGATAATATATCATAATTCAGATAGCTATTATCTACCTACGATTGGGTAATGGACTTACCTTGATTTCTGGGTCAGCCAAAAATCTAAGCTATCCTAAGTTCTCTGTAAATGCTCTCACCTCTACCTCACTCCTGTCTCACATTTTCTCCCTCAAACATCCAAAATAATAGAGCAGCTGGAGTGAGGAAAAAACTGACATACTGTCATTGGGCCAACTGCATGTGATTTCTACTTGTAGTTGGCAGAGCTCCTTCAATTTTGGGGGTGGTACACATAACAGACCCTTTCTGAATCCAGCTTCGGGGGTTTATGTAAATCAGCACTGCACATTAGAATACTGATGCCACTGAACCACAGCACATAGATTAAATTAGACTTTGTGGGATAAAACTTGGAAGGTGCATCTTTTAAGATTCGCATGTGATCTGGGAATGCTTAGTATACTAAATACCATGAGTGTCTGAATCTCTCAATTAATGTCTAGTTATGAATTGTCTAGATACAGACCTATACATTGAATTCAGCTTCTTTGAAATTTACCCAGGTGACTTGAAGCAAATCTATTTTTTAAAAAAAATTATCTGCAGTATAGTAACGACTCTAAGGTAAAGAAGCTATGTCAGCTTCCTTTCAGAAAATGCTGTTTATTCAATGGTTCTATGTCTGAACCAAAAATCTAACACAAGCGTGAGGAGTTTTTATTGCTTGCTAGATATTTCTGGGTATAGAGTGCTACATATATTGGCAATGCTTCAATTTTATATTGTAATGGGATCTCCATAGGATTATCTGAAATTGGTTTTCTGCTGTAATCTCCCATTTTAACAGCCTCTATAGACCTGCTCAGGAACTGACTCAAAATTGTTGTAAGAAATATTTGGCATCATAATTTATTTTATTAAAATTATACAAGTGCTTCTTCTTCCCCCTCTCAACTAACTATGAGATATAGTAGAATACCATTATCACTGCAATGGAAAGTAAATACTTGACATGTGCAATACAAAAGCTAGAAACTATGTTTCCTCTTGAGTGCCCAGTCTTCAAGCATCCTCAGATTTTTTAATAGGATTCTGACACCAATTTCAGATGATGGAGGAAAATTATTTTATCACTTATTTTCTTTAAAAATTAATGCTTCTGACACCAGAGCTATGCAAAGCTCCTAAAGCATTCCCTTTGGTAATACTCTCCGGGTTATATTCAGGCTGCTTACTGGTTGGCCGAGCCCTCTAATTCTCTCACAAATACCCACTAACTCCTCCCAATGCATCATCCATGGCCTTGGTAAGATTCAGGAGGGAAGGATCAGCCTGCTCTGACTAGCAATGATCTCCTCTGTGATACTTCCTGAGACACTTCTTGGCCTCAGCACCTCGTGGGCTCTATGGGGTGCAAAATGAGACCCACCACTTAACCAGTGATCGATTTTTTTTTTCAAAACTTCACTTTTGTAAGCACTTTTTTTTTGGTACCAGTACTGAGGCCTGAATTCACTAGCCCTTTTGTGCTCAAGATTGGTGCTCTACCACTTAAATCATATCTCTACTTCTGGCTTTTTGTTTGCTAGTTGGAAATAAGAGTCTCTTGGATTTGTCTGCCTGGGCTGGCTTCCAACTAAGATCCTCAGATCTCAGCCTTCAGAGTAGTTAAGATTACAGGCATGAGCTACCAGCACTTGACATTAATCTCCATTTTCAGTAGGTAAAATACAAACTTGACCTTATGTTTCTGTGGATGACACAAATGAAGTGAAGGAAGTATATTCTTCGTGAATCTACTTGTATTTACAGACACAATCTCAGTCTAAGTCTATCTCATGAAGCCTGGTTTTATGCTACATCTCTAACCACATTCTAGATTTAAGGCAATTCTGTTTTGTGCTCAGTATTACTTATCTAAGGGAATAGTACTTGCCTCTCTACTAAAAATGGTTACAGTCTCAATATTTTCTTATCTGAGACACAAAATGCTGAAGATGTGCTAGAATAAATGTCTCATAAAGATTATGAGTTGCAATTTTGTTCTCCAAATCACAAGTTTTTAAATCTCCATTTTAGTGATTATGACCTTTCATTGAAAACATTTCTGAGAGTTTTCGAAAAGCCATATCCATATGATTAAATGTAAAAAGAATATTTTAATACACTTTTAATAGGACATGAGGGCCCAATAAAATAAATATTCTGAAAATGGGAAAAAGTCCAAATTATTCCTACCTTTTTCAAAATTTTTATTAACGTTATATTGAGTTTTAGTGCTAAGTTGTAAGCTATTCCTATAACACAGTTGCAAAACCTCATCAATTCTAATGGCATGAGAATACAAATTCTCTTCTTCCAAGTATCTTAATGAATAATTAATATCATGTTCAATGATCTGGCTGCAAGCACCAATCAGTTGGCCATAATAAATTGGATTTGTATTGAAGAAACTGTTCCCCTTGCCCATCACAAAGATTACTGTTTCTTTTAGGGAAAGCCTATAATAGTAGGAAATAAATCTCTGTTGGAATACCTCTTTGCTATCTGCATCCGTAGTCATTCCTTTTAGAAACTACTCTGTCACAGCATGAGTTGATCTTGAGGGACTGTTTGTAAAAGATAATTGCTAATAACAACAAAAAATTAAATTGATTTTTACAGAACAAAGTACACATCCTTTTCTTCCTTCTGTTTGAAACTTTATTTGCAGTGCTTTGTATCTAAGAGATACCCTTTTAGCATGATGATTGTCAGAACCCCTATCTAATGCACTTCCTAATTACAGTGTAGCTTCATTGAGTGGAAAGAAAACCATAGAAATACTGAGAAATATGACACAGCCATAGAGGGGTAAATGGTCACAGGTTTCACTGGAGAAGGCTGCAAAAACGTCAGAATCAAGAGAATGAATAAAGCCCATATCATTGTACCATCCATCTGAATGATCTGAACCTTCACTACAAAAAATACATTAGGTAGCCGTTTTTATCAGGTGCATACATGGAAGACACTAGAGAACCAAAATGCTCAGAATCTACCCTCTTTTATGAGGGGAGAGAGTTGGAGAAGTACTTGGTAATAATAATAATAATGATACTAAACTATTGAATAAGCAAAGCAAAGCAATTTGGAAGTGGGAGGCACATGTAGTAAGATGGAATCTTGATAGAAAGAGAGAGAGAGATCAAGAGATTAAGAATAACTTTCATTTGAGCTAAATATATGGTTTCAAAGGCTAGTTACTGGAAAATTATAGCTGTCAAATGCTTTTTAAACAAATAAACCCCACAAGTCTACAGTTAATGTAGTGATCCACAGTTAAGTAAATATATAACAATGATATTAAAATAATAATTCTAATTAAGTCTTGTCATAAATACTTCATAAACCAAGTTATCATTTGTAAAGAAAGGCAGCAATTCATCATGAAGCAATGTATCTGGACCTTTCCTGTGAGCTCCTCATCTCTACCTATAAGTATGCACAGTAGGGATTTTACCATTTGTTAATGTTCTACTACTTGTAAAACTAGTAAATAGAAATATTTTAATTTATATAGAAATATAATCCTTAGTTCATACTCCTTCTGTTCCTAACAAAGATAAACAGTGCAATTAAGTTTTCTCGGTAATCATTATGTAAAGAAAAGCTTGAAATTTATATCTATTTTTGGCCCCTCAAGAAGACCTCTGTAGACAAGCAGTAAGCCATATGAAGTCATGTGATTATGGCTGTAAAGACAAGCTATTCCTTAGTGGCCTCAAATTTAGAAGAGGAAACTCATAGATTAGAGGACTTGCTGTCTTCCATTTCTACCCACAAATCTTAACTGTCACAGTCTCAGACTAAATAAAACTCCAAACCTCTTCCACATGACAAACTTTCAGCTAAAGAAAGCTAAGACTGCCACCCTAGCAACTCAGGATTGAGGTCTGAGGTTCCCAGTTCAAACCAGACCAGGTAGGAAAATCCATGAGACTCTTATCTCCAATTAACCAGCAAACGCCTTAGATGGAGCGTGTTTCAAGGAGTAGAACACCAACCTTCAACAATAAATAAATAAATAAATAAATAAATAAAAAGCCTCAGGGACAGTTCCCAGGCCCTGACCTGAGTTCAAGCTCCAGGACTAACACCCCCCTCCCCCTCACCCAAACCAACCGGTCCTACTCCCCACACACAAATTAGGGTTAGCCTGTAACCCTAACTACTCCCAGAGGCTGATCATTGCAGTTGATAGCCATATCAGGAAGAAAAGTCTGTGAGACTTTTTATCTCCAATGAACCAGCAAACACTGAGGAATGGAGCTGTGGCTCAAGGGCCAAAGAGCTAGCCTTGAACAAAGAAAGGTCAAAGCAGGAGTGCAAGGCCCCGAGCTCAAGTGTCATCACCAGCACACGCACGCACGCACACGCACACTCACACACAGCTGGTTATATTACTATAATCTCCATTACCCCTACCATGATATAAAGGAACCAAATGAAAAGACATGCTTGGGCCTTGTTGCAAACAACAAGTCTTCCCTTCCTTTACAGCCTGGCTTTTGCCTTGCCAGCATTGCTGGTGGAAGACGCGCGCCTGGGGCCTGGGGCTGGGCCTGGGGCCGGGGCTGGGGCCTGGGGCGGGGCCTGGGGCCTGGGCCCGGGGCCGTGGCCTGGGGCGGGGCCCGGGGCCGGGACCTGGGGCCTGGGGGTGGGGCCGTGGCCTGGGGGCGGGGCCTGGGGCTGGGGCCTGGGGCTGGGGCCTGGGGCCTGGGGCTGAGCCTGGGGCTGGGCCTGGGCCTGGCGTCCAAGCTCTGGAGCAAGACGCGGAGGAGGCCCGCGCTCCTTACCTCAGTCAAAGCCGTGTTCACATTAAGAGGAGAAAAGGTGTTTTCTTTCCAATTGTCACCCTTCGCTGATGACATGACTTCCTGCACATAGAGTTGGGGGCGATACTATACAGCGAAGTGGAAGACGGAGAGAAGACAGCCGCAGAGCGTTACCTCAGGGCTCCTCGAATTAGCAGGCCTTCCCTGGGAGGGCGCGCCCGCACGCACGGGATACAAAACGCGCACAGCGCATGCGCACTTATGCACACGTAACACCTCCCCCCCCCCCACACACACACACCCAAACGCATGCGCACTTAGGCACGCCCGCACGTGAGCTGGCCTCATTCCCACAACACGTGTCTGGCCTGCCAGTCTCGCGAGACAACCGCGGGCATGGTTCCTTCTCAAAGCTTCTGAGGTCAAGTGCGGAAAGCGGGCCACCCGGAAGAGGACACGGAGACGCCTGCAATGCCGGTGAGCCACTCTAGGCAGATTTGGAAGACCACCGAGAGGCGGCGGGAAGCCCTGGAGGACCGGCGGTGGGAAGCCGAGGCGGAAGACTTTGGTGTCCTAAAAGTGATGCTGAGTCCTTCCCCTCCCCTTGGTGGTTCATTGGAGATGAGAGTCTCACGGCCTCTCCTGCCCGGGCTGGCTTCGAACCCCCATCCTCAGATCTCAGCCTCCTCGGGTAGCTGGGACTCCAGGTGTGCGCACCAGCGCCTGCCTCTCCTTGTCTTTTCCTTGTTCCGTTGTATTTTGTTTATTCCGGGGGATGGGTTTCTCTCTGTTCGCCCCAAACTCTTCCCACCTCCGTCTCCTTTAAGGTTCAGTGTTTTTCATCAGCAAGACCTGATTTTTTTTTTAACCCAACTCAAGGAGATCTCCACCTTGGGAGAATCATTCCTAACAGAGGGTTCAAGGAGTAACTTGGAATGTTTCTATAGGGTTTTCTTTTGGGGGGGTTGTTATTGTTAGTTCCACGCAGGGCTTGAACTCAGGGCCTGGGCGCTGTCCCAGAGCCCCTTGGTGTTCAAGGCTGGCACTCTACCACTTGAGTGACATCACCACTTCCAGCTTTTTCTGGGAAGTTTATTGGCGATGAGAGTCTCCTGGGCTTCCCTGACTTCGAACCGTGATTCTCAGATATCAGCCTCCTGAGTAGCTAAGATCATAGGCATGAGCCACCAGCGCCCAGCTTGTAGTTTTGTTGCTGCTTTAATCTTTAAGTAGTTATACAGAGGAGTTGCCATTCAACAAAGCAGTTTATGAGTACGATATCTCCTAACCAGTGTCACCCCTTTCAACATTCTACCCTTCCCCTCGCTTTTCTAATTGTGTATGATATGCACTGGATTTTTATTTTTACTTCATCTTCCTCTGTTCTCTTCATTCACCTACTGTCTCCCCTTGATTCCCACCAAATACCCCTTTGAAATACGCATTTACTTTCAACTTTGATTTAGCCTATGGGGTTACATTATTTGAGTTCTCTCTTGAATCTGCTCATTTCAGTTAATACACTAGTGTGCCACCCAAAATATTTACTTATACATAGGACAGACTTAAAATTATTAACTCAAATTCAGTACTTACATTGGACATTTTTTTTGTAATTAATGGTTTTTTGCAATTCCCTTGCCTGAGCATAGTAAGCATACCTGTAACTTCATCAATTTGGAAGATAGAATCCTGCCTGGCCAAGCAAAAACTCCCATTTCCTGCACTGGGGAGAAAGAAATGTTTATCTCTTGTTTCCATCTTCCCTACTTTAACTCTGTCATACTAAAATAAATACCAAAAGAATAGGAGACTGTATAATATTAGGGTGTGGCTCAAGTGGTTTAGTGCTTACCTATCAAGAAGGAGGCCTTGAGTTCACCACAAAAAAAAAAAAAAACTGGTTAGGAAGAATAAATTTACTTTTGTGTTGATATATTTTACAATATGGTAAGCATAGTTAATAATAATGAATTGTACATTTTAAATTGTTTGATTTGTTTGTTTTTTTGTCAGATGTTGGCCTGGCCACTGACCCTGAGTTCTTCAGCTCAAGGCTAGCACTCTACCACTTGAGCCACAGCACCACTTCTGGCTTTTTCTGCTTATGTGGTGCTGAGGAATCGAACCCAGGGCCTCATGCATGCAAGGCAAGCACCCTACCAGTGAGCCACATTCCCAGCCCCATTTAAAATTGTTCACAGTAAATTTCAAATATTTTCACTATAAAAATGGTAAGTATTTGAGGTGATATATGTTAGCTTTCATTATTCCCCTGGTATTCATAAATCATGAAATCATTTTATGTACATTGTAAACATATAAGACTACAATTTGTCAATTTACAATTATAAAGAAGACTTGGAGCCAAATATCTGTGAGAGTATAAAGTCATGAAAAAGTATTTGGTAGACAGGGAATTAATTTAACTTCTATAAATAAATCTTAACAGCCCCATTAACTTGAGGCACTTTAGAGAAAGAGCATGTCTGCACAGACTATATCTCCAAGCTCTTGGCTCACATATGAACTCCAGTATTTTCTGAATCCTCTTTGTACCTTATCTCTTTCAGTTGTTTTCAGAATCAAGTCTTTCCTGGGCCAAGGTCATAAATATTGAACTTTTAGACCCAAGTATTGCTTAAAATGTAAGTTTCAGGGGCTGGGAAGGAGGCTCAGTGGTAGAATGCTCGCCTCTCATGCATGAAGCCCTGGGTTCAATTCCTCAGCACCACATAAGCAGAAAAAGTCAGAGGTGATGCTGTGGCTCAAGTGGTAGAGCACTAGCCTTGCGCTGAAGAGCTGAGGGACAGCACCTAAGTCCAGAGTTCAGGCCCCATGACTGACAAAGAAAAATAAATGTAAATTTTAGGTTTTCAACTCACTAGATTCTAGGTTCTAGAACTTCATTGCCATTCTCTAGTAATTAAATAAATTTTCAATATAGCATAGTGGGAAATAGAGTTTAAGTTATTTTAAAGAATTCACTAGCATATCATAAAACAAAAATAAAAATATTACACATTAAAATCTCCTAAGTTGAGTTTGTGTGTCCACATAACTGCCCATTTTTTGTTAAAAAGAGTTAGTGAGTCTACTTTATCTCACTTATGAAACTAAAACCCCTCTGTACATCACCTTTACAATAACAATAAAGACTTTTTAAAAAAAAAGAATCGGTGAGTATATGTGTCTTAAAAATTAAATTCTTTATTTAATATTTATAACCCCAAACCTTCTTCATACCAAGAACCAAAATGGCAATGGGGAAAATAGAGTTAGTATTTATTAGTTTATGATGTTATATTTTATAGTCAGGAGACAAAAACTATTGGGACTTACCAAGGAGAATCATCAACTAGAAACAAAGGAACTCATGGAAACTCTTAAGAGGAAGGACAAGTTGTATGTTGACAGGAAAAGCATCTAATAAGAATACCAGACTTGGTAATATGTAAGAGGATTAAAAATGTTTATTTATACACACAGGTTTGACTTGAATATTATGTGTTATCAGTAGATTGCAAATGTGTCAGTATTGTAGTCACTGGTATCTGCTTTTCTGAGTTAACGATAGTGAGTCAATTCTTACCAAAGTATCCCCATGCTATCTTCCTTGTCCCTACCTTTGAATTCTAGGTTCCCATGTTAATTGGATCTTCGTGTGCCATCTCCCTTATTTACATCCTTCTTGGGATACTTTTTATGTTCATGCATGTGAAGCATGTTCACATGTGAGGCAGCCCCAGACGAAATAAGATAAAACCTTAAATGCTGCTTGACACTGATCACAGCCTACCCAAGATCTGAAGCTACTCCACCCTGGCTTCTCTTGATGTCCTACTGGTCCTACCTTGACTGACCAACCACAGGGCTCCTACAAATGAGGATCTGGAAGTCTTAAACAGGTTAATACTGTCAAATGCACCTTACACCAAAGTGAACTCTAGAAGTAACGTCAATACCCAAGACACTGATTCTCTGACTCCATCAATAACTTTTGGGGCCACTTCCAGAAATTATAACAATTGGTGGTAGTACAATAAAGTCATCTTATCTCGGTGATGTTTGGGGTCTACATGAAACCTGGTGCTGATTCCAGGTTCAAGATAAAAATATTCTCTTTTTTTTTTTTTTTGTCGGTTGTGGGGCTTGAACTCTGGGCCTGGGCACACTCCCTCAGCTCTTCAGCTCAAGGCGAGGACTCTACCACTTGAGCCACAAGTGCTACTTCTGGTTTTCTGATTATGTGGTGCTTAGGAATTGAACCCAGAGCCTCATGCATGCAAGGCCAGCACTCTACCACTGAGCCACCTTCCCAGCCCTCAAGAGTAAAATATTCTTAACAATAAAACCTTACCTCTTATCAGTGCTTTGGCATCTAATGAAATCACCCACATAAAATGCCTAGCACAGTGACACAGAGGAATGCTTGGTAAATACTAGCCATTGCTGAATCAATAAGAGATGGTTGAGTTTCTCCCCAGCTTGCTGCAAGCCTTCAGATTGGCAAGGAAAGGTGGTGTTCCTACATGCCAGGTCTCTCCAAGAAACAAGCCAGTAATAATGGGAGTTTTTGTTTTTATTATTTATTTGTTTTTATTTTATTAATAATGGGAGTATTTACTTAAATTTAGATCTTAGCATTGAGATATGTATACGTATTTTACATTTTAGGAGTCTTAATTTTATTGTCAAAGTGATGTACAGAAGGGTTACAGGTATGTAAGGTAGTGAGTACGTTTCTTGTTGAAATTGTTACCCCTCCCTCATTTTTTCTCCCTCTTTCCCTCCCCCCACTTTATGAGTTTTTAAATAAGATATCTAGTAGAAAAGTTTCCACATTTTAGAAAAAAGCATACATTAGGACCAACTCAGAAAGAACAAAAGGAGGATGACTGTCTTTAAAAATGACAGGTTAAAAAAAATGACAGGTAACTTAGCTTAATATCGCTAACCCTGCATGGTTCTAAAATAGATCAAATGACCAATTTATAATCACTGAGACAATTAAGAGCTAGCAAGTGTAATCAAATATCCTCAAGAGCTACAACTCATGCCGAGTTCATTTGACAGAAAGGCTGGTTATCTAAACAAGGACAGCAGGGATGGGAAAGCCAGCTCTCCTTGAGCTCAGTGCAGCTTTAACTTCTGAATGTCTGGAGATTTTTAGAGACAAACTTCCAAACTTGGTATAGACTACAGAATTGGCAGAGGTGACTTCTTGGATCATTTCTAGGAAGAGCCTTAAAGCCTATTTTCATCCTTTATAGGTATAGCTGAACAAAAGAATAAGAATAACAGAGTAGTAGCCACTGCAAACTGGTAATTACACACACACACACACACACACACACACACACACACACACACACAGAGGCTATAATTTCCTCCCTTCCCCACTTCTTCAACAACACTTTAAAGTAGCTATTTCCTTCACCTGTCAAACGTAAAAACATGTCTTGAGAGAAGAATGGAGTTACTGAAGCTCGTTTTATAGATGTAAGAAGTTCTGCTAAGAATCAGACATAGCCAAGTTTTAGTCTCCAAACCTGGGCCAATACAAATAGTCAGAACCACAATTGATATCCAGTAATCCTGAGTGCCTTCCCTGGAAGAGTAAAGCTCAATAGTGTACTTATTCTCATGCTTTACAGAAATTCATTTAAGATGACAGGCACCGTCAACCTTAAAGAAGGGCAATGGCTTAAAGAAAAAAATATGCAGCCTACACATAAGGAAGGGGATTGTATGTGTCATGATGTCCTCATCTTTCAGTGGTGAGAGGGCAGAAGGGTAGGATGCAAGAAAGCTTACGTACCAATTTCAGGGAATATGAATGGCACTTGTATTCTCACCTCCTGTTTCTCCAGTGATTAACCAACACACACACACACACACACACACACACACACACACACGCGCGCGCGCGCGCGCGCACACACACACACACACTCTGAGACCCACATTCCCATTTGTCATATCCAGGGGAAGGTCCTGATACAGAAGCCTTGGTAAACTTATAAAATGAAAAACAGAGTAGCCTCCTAGAATAGTAACATTAGAAGGGATCTGTGGATCTAATGCTACCTTTTAATTTTTCAGGTAAAGATTCCGCACCCCAAGAGACAGAGTCACTATTTGCCCAAGATCACACAGGAAATTAAATTTAATCAGAACAAGGATCCCAGTACTCTACATTATTGTTGATAACTTAATGCTTTCTTTATTGTACCCAAGGGATAAGAAAAATACTTTAGGGAAAATAGTACATACATAGTGTTTGTATTACCACCTTCATTCCCCCTTTTTCTGACTCTCTCTTACACAATGAATAAAAATTAATAAACTCACAATAATATCACGATTACTAATGAGATTATTAGCTGTTAGCCAAGAGATTTTTGAATACCTATCAATAGGACAATGCTTTGGCAGTAGAAAAAGGTAAAAAAAAAAATCAAGTTTCAGAAATACCACCAAGTAATATGGTGAACAGACCCAAATACATTTTTTCTTTCCTTCATACAGCAAAATCCTCCTTAGAAGATTGTATTTTATTCCTCAAGCTTTAAAAAGAAGAGGCAGTCAAGCTTGAGAGAACTCAATAGAATAACAGAAATGATTAACCTTTCATGTAAGATCGACTTTCCTTCCTGTAAAACTACATCAAAGCTAGGGAAAGCATGGCTTCAGTAACTGATAGATTTTGGTGCCAAAAGTGAGCTGAATGAGGAGAGGCAAGATCTGGGATGTCAACAAGAATTGGGTTATTTACAACAAAGCACCTTGACCATCCAGAAACAATGCTCTGGGAAGGCCTGCAGATGAGCCCTAGCATCTTCAAGTACAATATTACAGGACTTGTACGGGCTGGAAAAGAGAAAGTCTAGCTGGTATTTCCTGAGACACCCAAGGAATTGGTCACCAGTGAAGAATCACACAGAATGGTCAGTTGAGCTGCCCTTCTAGGAAGAAAGTATCTGATAAGGACAAACATCTCAGAAAGCAATGAGCAGGTAATGCTGACAACAGCTTGGGTCCTGTGAGAGGAGAGATAGAAGGGGAAAGAAGAACAGGCAGATGTATAGCAGACAAGCCAAGAAGTTTTAGAGTAAATGGGGGCAAACTTCTCAACCCTCCTCAAGGGGATAATCATGGATCTTGGAGCTCACGCAAGTAACTTCCAAGGCACACTCAGAACACGTGCCCTATGGATCCAGCTGAATCAGATGGGGAGGAGGAGGAACATCTGTTTCTGCTCTTATGACAGACCCTAAGCTTAGTGCTCCAGCATTTCTTGTCTCCCTACGATCCCAGAAATATCATCTGCATTTTTACCTTTTTATACTTGGCACTCTAAGTTTCTCCTATGACCAAAGTCAAAAGCTAAAACATAATAGAGCAAAAATCTGCAGCCATATCTATACTCACTAAGATACATTGCGTGTGTGTGTGTGTGTGTGTGTGTGTGTGTGTGTGTGTGTGTGTGTGTGTGTGTGTGTGTATTCCCCCCCCCATCAGTTATGGGGCTTGAACTCGGCCTGGGCACCGTCCCTCAGCTCTTTAGCTCAAGGTGGGCAATCTACACTTGAGCCACAGAGCCACTTTCTGTTTTCTGATGGTTAATTGGAGATTAGAGTCTCATGGACTCTCCTGCCCTGGCTGGCTTTGAACCAAGATCCTCAGATCTCAGCCTCCTGAGTAGCTAGGATTACAGGGTTGAGCCACCAGTGCCGGGCCATTTGGGTATATTTTTAAGGACGTTACTCATTATCCTGTGTTGACTACTAACTTACATATCCTTGGGCTTTCTTTCTACTTGAAGCCAAAGAAAAATGGGTAGCAAAATGAAGATTATCTTGAAGATGACGTACAGGCTTTTCAACACATATGGAACTTCTTGAAAGTACTTGGATTTTAAGTTAGCTCTCTTGGGTGTTCTTTTTAATATTCATGTCTCCGTTGATAAGGTGTCAGCAGGAAGAGATCATATAATACTTACCAGCAGACATCTGAAGAACATAATTGCCCCAGCTGACATGTGTGACTGCACCTTCATTATCATGTCAAGAGGACAGTTCTGGTTATAAATTGTTTGCAGCAAAAATAAAATAGGAAGCACTTGCTTAAAGTTTATTATAGCCTTTTAGCGTAACAATTATAATTATAAAATGTTCTTCCTTGGTGTGAACACTTGTTCCTCAGAGAATTTCTTTTAAGAGCAGAGAAGAAAATGTTATTTTGGTAGATATTAAGTGCAGAAGTTCCATTCATGGAAATTTTAGTTGAGGGTTGAACCATATTCTCTGGAGAGCCGAAGTACACAGAGCCTGCTGTGTGCTCTCGAACAGATTAAGAACATCCTAGCATGCTGCCTTGCTGTAGTTCCCTAGGGATACAAGGGCCCAAGCAAATCTTCACTACCAACATCAATCTGTAGAATTTAAAGTTCAAAAAGGGGTAGGATTTATTACAGTCAGGGCTATGACTGTTCTAATATCCCAGACAAACCAGTCAAGCCAAAAAGTGGCTCTTGCATTTGTTAAAAGACCCCTGGGATGGATAAGTTCCCAAGTGAGACATTGCATCCTTAGCATAAATCAGTTTCAGATTCCAGTTGTCCCTTGTTGCTTTTTAGGCCATTGATTATTAGACCCCAGCAGAGACCGAAATCTATGAATATCCAAAAGTATTTTAAATCAGCTACATACATGCTCCTGTATACCTTGAACTCTACTTTTTTTAATAGCTAATTCAATGACATGCTATGCAAGTAGCTGTTAGGCTGTATTGTTTATGGAATAATGATAAAAATGTTCAGAACAGATGCAATTTTCCCAGTAGTTGGTTGAACCTGAGGATATGGTATCTACAGGTAGAGAGGGTTAACTATATACTCAGTAGCCATACAATCTTGGGGAAATAAAAAGTTCTAAAGAGATCCCTTTACTCAATGTATTATTTGATAGAGAAACTAAGCTCTGAGAAATTATATGCCTTGTCTGGGGCTAATTTGCTAGCACGTTATAGAACCAGGGAACAGACCCAGTGTTTCTAACTCCAAGTTCAATCCTTCTTCATTTAAAGAGAGTGAACCACTAATATCTGAGAGAAGAGGAGAAAAAGAAATCAGGGGAAAAAATGTCTTAAGTATTCGCGCTTCTCTTCTGTTCCCTCTAACCAGGAAAATGATGAAATGTTGGAGGACTCTGTGGAATGAAGTGTTGCAGTGGTGTACAATTTGCTGTCTGTGTTCTATTGGTCAAAACTCAGTTACATGAGCCTCATGTAATTACCACAGGAAAATTCTTAGCTATAGCATGAGGAAGCAAAGGAAATCTGTTGGGGCAAAATCATAGTCTGAAAGTTTCCAGCCCTTTGGCTTTTGTCATATTTTTATTTTCTTGTTATCTCATTTCTACCATTCATTAAGGAGAAATGCTTTTTCCTAGGTTAAAAACCATGTAACTCAGCTAGGCACTGGTGACTCACACCTATAAATCTAGCTACTCAGGAGGTTGAGAACTTACGATTGCAGTTTAAAGCCAGCCCTGACAGGAAAGTCCATGGAACTTTGATCTCCAATTAACCACCAAAAATCCAGAAGTAGAGCTCAAAGACATTGAATGCTAAGCCTTGAGGGGAAAAAAAAGGACTGCACCCTGGCCCTGAGTTCAAGCCCCACTGCCAGCGCGCACACACGCACACACACACACACAAACACACACACACACACACACACACACACACACACACACACAATTTAATTCAATTAATATTTCCCAATTCTTCCCCAAGAAAAGATCTGAAAGCTATTTTTTTAATATTATTTTATTTTATTTGAGAACATACTGTACAGAGGGGCTACAATTACATGGGCAGGATAATGCATACATTTCTTACCAAGCATTGCAGCCTCCTCCTTTGTTTACTCTTCACCTCCCTTCCCAGCCTCCCCCCTCCCCCCACCCAATTATACCCCCCTCCCCCCCCCCCACCGACATTGTAAAGCTGGTTTTGACATGACATTTTGTACTTCTCATTGTTGCAACAGGTCCACCTGAATCCTTAAACGACTTGTTTGCCCCCATCTCCTCCACATGTTATACTGACATCAAATATAGTGAAAGCGGGGGTTACACCGTGGGGGAGGGACATACAAAGCAACAAAGAAATAATCTTATAAATGCGTTAGAAACATATGCATGAAAGAAACGAAAACATTAAAATACATATTTAAGGGTTCATTTTCCTAACATCACATTATCTGACCTTTTCTGCTTGACTCATACCTATACTAGATATTGCAAATAAGGGAAACCATGGGACCTATGCTTCTTTGGGCCTGGCTTACTTCACTTAATATAATTTTTTCCAAGCCTTTCCATTTCCTAACAAATGGGGAAATGTCATTCTTTCTGATGGAGGCATAGAATTCCATTGTGTATATATACCACATTTTCTTGATCCATTCATCTACTGAGGGGCATCTGGGTTGGTTCCATATCTTAGCTATGGTAAATAATGCTGCAATAAACATAGTTGTGCTGGTAGCTTTAGTGTGGTCTTGTTTGTAAACATTTGGGTAAATGCCCAAAAGTGGGATTGCTGGGTCATAGGGGAGATCTATGTGAAGTCTTTTGAGGAACCTCCATACTGCTTTCCAAAGTGGTTGAACAAGTTTACATTCCCACCAACAATGAAGTAAGCTTCCTTTCTGTCCACATCCCCTCCAGCATCTGTTGTTGTTAGAGTTCTTGATTTTTGCTGTTCTAACTGGAGTGAGGTGATATCTCAATGTTGTTTTGATTTGCATTTCTTTTATGGCTAGGGATGTTGAACATTTCTTCATGTGTCTATTGGCCATCCTTCTTTCTTCTTCAGAGAAGCTTCTCTTTAAGTCTTTCGCCCACTTATTTATTGGGCAGTTGTTTGTTTGAGGATTTGTTGTTGGGTGGTTTAATTTTTTGAGTTCCAAGTATATTTTAGATATGAGACCCTTGTCCGTTGTATGGCTAGTAAAGATCTTCTCCCAATCGGTGGGCTGAAAGCTATTTTTTGAGGATCGTAAGATACAGAAACTGAGCTGACACTAATGATAAGAAATAATACAAACTGTCACCGTGAGTCTGAATAAAGTGAATGTCAATAGAAAACAAAGGATAAATATGGTTTTGCCACAAGACTATTTCAGATAGAATCCCAAACATTTAACTGTATAAATAACACTTAATAGCTAGAAGAATCCTCATAGTTGTTGCTAGCTTGCGGAATGAGAAGCATTCTGGTTCTAAGTGGAAGCATCTAAAATGGATCCAGTTACAGTAAAAATAATGTCAGAAACACTATTATATCCTAAAACATTCAGAGATCAACACTGCCCTGTAATTCTACAAAGAAGCAGGGTTGAGATTCTCTGTCATGTTTTTTCACTGTTTTGGCAAATGAAACATGGTTGATGACAGTAAACTGCCATTCACTCAACCAGGTGGGAACCCCCAAGCACAGATGCTATTTCCAGATGTGATGTCCCTATTGGATCAAAACAATACAGCCTGAAGCCCTTGCTATACACCTGCAGAACTAATATGTTCTTTGTTGTCCACTTCAAGAGCTAGGATAAAACATTACTTGACTTCATATGGCAGGAACAGCAATATATTTTAACTGCCCTGACCAATGACCAAGTTAACTTTCCTGTTCTCTGACAGAATATAATAAACATCCTAACATTATACAGAACATGTTAGTGTTCCTCTAAATTGATGACATCCTACTGATTGGACTAATGTGGTATGGATGCCCTATAAAGACACAATTATGGTGGAAAACGCAAGAAAAACATTGTGGGGATGCAGGGACCTTCTACATCACTGATACGTAAGGACTACGAGTAGCCTGAGATAAGCCATGATATCTAAAGTAAGAGAGCAGATTGTTTCCATACTTGCTTCCTCCTCTAATACTTCATGGTCTCTTTGGATTTGTGAAGGTCATATATGTCATACTGGAAAATAGTAGTTGTGTATTTCATACCTGCCCCTTAGATCAAGTGACTTGGCTTGAATGAACTGCAGATTGTGACACAAGTTGCCTTACTCAAGAAGTCTGAGCTACCCTCTGCCGGTGCCTCCTTTACAAATCTCTAGCCTCACACCTCTGCCATCTCAGATAAAATAACTGCTGCTCTCTCAGATCTGCTACACAAATGCACAATTAGAATGGGAGTGGGAGGTGGGGGGGGGGGCTGGGAATGTGGCTCAGTGGTAGAGTGCTTGCCTAGCATGCATGAAGCCCTGGGTTTGATTCCTCAGTACCACATACACAGAAAACCCCAGAAGTGGTGCTGTGGCTCAAATGATAGAGTGCTTGCCTTGAGCAAAAGAAGCTCAGGCCCTGAGTTCAAGCCCCAGGACTGGCAAATTAAAAAAAAATTTTGGGAAGTTAGCACCCCATGGGGTAAATACTAATAGGAGGTAATCATCAGTAGCTAAATTCTTCCTCTATGTCCACTTTCCTATGGACAGTACTGAGACACAATTTTAAAACTTTTAAGATGTAGATCCATGATTTAAGAATTTGATGTGACCAATCTCTCTCTCTCTCTCTCTCTCTCTCTCTCTCTCTCTCTCTCTCTCTCTCTCTCTCTCTCTCTCATGTACCTCAATAACTCACTTGATGTAGTGAGATGGTACTTTCTAATAAAATAATAGCATGGGAGCTGTTTCCTTGGGAACTAAGAAAGGCTGAGACAGTCATTGTTGATTTTATTGTTGTTGTGATTACCACCTCATAGATTTGTTAGAAATACTATAATTACTAATGCATTTAAACTGCTCAGAAGCAATGCCTAAACATTAGCTAATCTCAGCATTGCCATTATCATTTTGGTTCTTCCCCAGCTACCATGCCTATTTCACTGAAACTTTATATTGCACAAAAAATTAGGTTTTCCTAAGAGGAAATGTGCCAAGTGTTTCTGCTCCTTCTAACCCTGCAGGGTGCAGGAAGAAGAAGAAGGTGCTAGAAATGCCAAGAGAAATAGCTAAGAACTGGGATGGTTGGCCTAAGTACTCAGGATGTCCTGAATCTTATTAATGTCACTCTGTTCAGAACTCATATTTCATTAATTGTCAAAAACTGGCTTTATGGAACACTAGGATATTTCACTTATTTGTACAGAAGCATATAGATACATAATACATGTGCACATGTAAGTATGTATTGTCTTCCTGCCTAGTCTGAGGGTCTTGAATAACCCTCCTACAGCTGCAATCAGACTAAGCCTGTGCTGGTGTGGGCTAAATGTTTTCTTGCTTGGAAGAGAAGACAGGGAGCTGCAGGAAGGGGTGCTGTGCGCAGGGCGATGAGGAGCAGGAGGGAAGGACCTGGCCAAGTGCTAGTGTCAATGTTAGCAAACCCAGGGCTGATGTTGAAAACAGTTCAAAACTGTTCCTGCTCACATCATTCCAACTGAGCATTCCACATTTCTCAATGAGAAAGAATCTTCATTTAACAAAAAGGTCTGCTCTGTAAAGCACCAGAGAGCAGCAAAAAGAAACAAAGAGGTCTCCAAATCACTACCAAGGATCAGTAAAATTCCTGAAGACAAAAAGAAGCTATGGGAGATAAAAGAAAGAAAAGGTGACAAGGATCCCAATTAGAAAAAAAAAAGGTGAAGGCAGAGGAAGAAGAAAGAAACATGAAGACGAGAGAAAAGCCAGAAAGGAAGCAAAGATGACAGCAAGAAGCAGCAGCCAGGTTAAAACAGAAAAGGAATCCCTTCCACCCCATCAGGAAAGTTGGGGGAAAAAAAAACAATTAAACAAGCAACTTTAAGCCAGGTACTGGTGGCTCATGACTGTAATCCTAGCCTACAGAGGCTGAGGATCTGAAGATCTCAGTTCAAAGCCAGCCCAGACAGGAAAGTCCATGAGACTTTCATTTCCAATTAAATTACACAAAAGCCAGAACTAGAGCTTTTGCTCAAGTGGTAGAACACTACTAGCCTTGATCAAAAAAGCTCAGAGACAGTGTCCTGACCCTGAGTTCCAGCCCCAGGAATGACACAAAAAGTAATTTAAAAAAAAAAAAGGAACTACATACCAAAAATCAAAAGTTCCCGACAGCTAACCCAAGGAAAATTTCTTTAGCCATTTAGATTTGAGTTTGAAAAAGCTTTGCTTTTGTTAACAAACTAAAAACTATTCAAGAGAGAGAGTGACTACTTTTTCCATGGTTCCAATAGCTAACTTTAAGCAAATATATGTCAGAAACTATAGCATCCATTCTGGAAACTAAATGGGAAAACTCTGGTGTGAACTGGACTGGGTACCTGTCCTTCCCCTCTTCCCACTACCCTTCACCCCAATTTAGTGTTGTGCTGATTTTGACCTCTCACTTCTCCAAGTCTAGAAAAAGCACCCTGAAGCAAGACAAAAAGAGAAAACCCTAAATTACCAAGACTAGATTTACGTTTCATTGCACAGTTGACAATACTTGGAATTTTCACTGACAAACAAGGTTTTTCCTTAACCTGAGAGCAGCTAAAAAATATATATATTATTAGTGCTGATTACGAATCCCACATACCTGCTTCTGTGGCGATTATTTTCTGTCACCATTTGTGTGGAGATGATATTGTTGAGGCTGTACCAAAAAGTGCTATAGAGAAGTTTAATGTCAGTGTTCCTCTTCGTGAGAAACTTCATCCAGAGATGAAGCAACAGTCTCTTGGGAGTCTCTTAAGAGTACTTACATTTGGCCAAATACTGGAAAAAAGACCACAGTGAGGTTCAAATTATTGAGGGTAAAAACAGATGATACTTAAATTTTTCTCAAAAATGAGCACTTTTTCTTGGGAGCTCATATATAAATATATAAAAATGATTAAAGGCTTGCACCACTGAGAGAACATGAAAAGAGATCCTTACAAGTGATTCCTTAACATCCTAAAACATTATAAAAGATATGTATGTAACAGGCACCGGTGGCTCACACTGGTAATCCTAGCTACTCAGGAGGCTGAGTTCTGAGGATCACAGTTCAAGGCAAGCCCAGCGGGAAGAAAGTACATGAGACTCCCATCTCCAATTAACCACCAGAAAACTGGAAGTGACACTGTGGCTCAAAATGATAGCGTGCCAGCCTTGAGCAAAACAGCTCAGGGACAGCGCCCAGGCCCTGAGTTCAAGCCCCATGACCAAGCATGAAAAAAAGATATATATGCAAATGTAGTACTCCAGTGATACCAGGAATATATCATAAACAGTCACTTTTTTAAAAATGTAATTGCAACCCAGCGTATTTCAATACATATATATACAATCTGCAATGCTCAGGTCTAAGTAATGAGCATACCTTAAGTATTTATTATTTCTCTATTTGGGAAGCATTCAAGATGCTCTACAAGAGCTTCAACATGTCATTTTTAGCCATTAATTTGCTTCATTTAATCTTCTCACTTTTGAAAGAAACCATTAAAATAATACATTTCAGTCTATCTTCCTAACTTCCAAGTCAGTGGAAGGTAGTTCCTCTGGGAAGCTGGAACAGAGCTGGAGTCAGGAATGTGAAAGTTTGTTAGTAGGGAATAACACAAGTGGAGGGAAAAACAGCTGAAGCAAGATCGCTTGCGTAGTCATGGCACCCTACGATCCACAATAGCCCATCTAGTGAGGAGATCCGAAGTTATCTGCTAGATGGAAATACCCAGACTCTCATGCCACAGCATCTGCATAAGCAACTGTCTTTGAAGCTCAGGACTGTATTTAATACAAACTTCAGGGTTTTTCCCTCCTATTATCAAATGCTGAAGATGAAGACCTCTTTGTAAACTACCAAAGAGGACTTGTGACCTTCGTTTTTAATTCTTAATCTGTCTTCAGGTTTTCATTATTCTTCTAGCAGTTAATAATACGACTTAATAATAACTAATTCCCTTTTTCTTGTATGCACTGTTTCCTCTATATTTTCAAGTGCCTAAATTATTGCTTTGAAATATTCTCTCAAGTCACCAGTGAAAGTTGTGTGCAATATGTCCAATACTTCGTGCCAAAGACTATCTGTGCCCACCCCACAAGCCACCTGGGATCGAGCTCTGATTGCCAGCCAGCCTGTGAGTGATCCAGGCCCCAGACCTCATCTTACCACCTGTTTCCTCCAAGCATTCCTGGAACTGAACCACTGTCAGTTGGATCCCCTGGGAAGCAGATGTTGAGACACAGTTAAGAGAACAAATAGCAGATTGAAAAGTAACACCTGTGAAGAAAAAAGAGAGGAAGTAGAGCTGAGTGGGAGATATGGCAAACTCTATGCCAGTGGACCAAGTTTCTACAGCCCTGGAAACTTGAGAGCAAAGATTGCTCATTAGGGAAAACCCCGCTCGGGAGCTGAGGTAGACTTGAAGAAAGCACAGAAAGCTGCCAGGGAAACACACTCATTGCAAACACATAAGAAGCCCTTCATGGAAGGGAAGTCTGAGTAACACATCTCTGTGTCTGCCATTGTGATTTAAATGAATAAGATTTTATCTTATATGTGGACATGAACACACACACACACACACACACACACACACACACACACACACACACACACACACACACACACACACACACACACACACACACACACACACACACACACACACACACACACACACACACTTGAAGCCTAGCTGCCCCTACTGAGTAGCTGGACAAATTCTGCATGATTTAATGAGTCCTTCAACTTTCACTCCTCTCAGCTCATCTTGTTTCTTAGTATGTGTCCAAATATATCTTCAAAATCTCCATCTTAAAACAGATTGGGCATAACCTTAAAAAAGAAAAAAAAATCAGCACACTTGCCTTTGAAACTCTCTTATTTTCTAATTAGTTTCTCTGAAAAGGATGTCAGTTGAGTCAACTATACAAACCTATACCTCAGTCAACCAAAGAAACCAACCATGGCCAAAAGCTCTCCAATCACATTCAAGAGCTTCTCAAGCAAACATCTTGCAAGGTACACATTTGTCTTAGCAGAAAGCGCTCAAGATAAAATAACAGTGTAAGCTCTACCTTTATCATGTTTCCAGGATTTCTAAGAGTGTATAGAAAATACTACAATACTGAGACCAAAATAGAGAGGACAAATTCATCCAAGTCCTTGCTTGAGATCTATTGCTTGTTGGAGCAGCTCCTTAGATTTAAGAAAAAGAAAAAAAAAAGAATATAATTTCCAAGAACCACCCCATTTGTTGCCATTTTAAAGAAGGTATGGATGGACATTTTCAAAAAGAATAAATTTCTAGTCTGCACACTTCAGTCTCTTCTCAAGGAGAACTGCTGTTGATGTAGGATGAGTTTGGTCCTTGGATGATGATGCATACCTGTAATCCAATCAGGAAGCTAAGGACGAAGGATTACAAGTTCAAGGACAACCTAGACTACATAAATCCCATGTCCCCCCCACCCAAAAAAAGTGCTCAATCTGGATAGAAAGTGCTAAATAGTAATTAAATTAAAACCTGATATTATCAAAGAATGAACTAGTACAGAAGCTTCCCAAACTAGGAAGAAAAAAAAATACAAGCCGGGCGCCAATGGCTCATGCCTATAATCCTAGCTACTCAAGAAACTGAGATCTGAGCATCATAGTTGAAAGCCAGCCCAGGCAGCAACATCCACCACACTCTTGTCTCCAATAAACCACTCCAGAAAACTGGAAGTGGAGCTCTGGCTTAAATGGTAGAGCACTAGCCTTGAGCTGAAGAGCTCAGGGACAGCACCCAGGCCTAGAGTTCAAGACCCACAAATGACCAAAAATTTAAAAAAAGGAGAAAGGAAGGAAGGAAGGAAGGAAGGAAGGAAGGAAGGAAGGAAGGAAGGAAGGAAGGAAGGAAGGAAGGAAGGAAAGAAGGTACAGTAATCCCCAGAAAAGAAGATGAACTGGACAAAAGCATAAACACAGAAAATTTTTGTATTTGTTATGGCCCCATAAAGGACCAGAAGAGAATCCGAATGTGCCGAGAACTGGGCACAGCACTGACCACCACCATCTGTTTACCTCAGAACTCTGAGTCACCAACTAAGCTGATGGTTCAAAGGATCGGGAGAGCATTAGCTTTGTTCTGAGGAGACACAGAATGCATAGTTGTTACCAGCATTCTTGTGAGCCATGCAGAGAGAGCTCTTGGGGGCACTGGGAATAGAAATAAGCCTATCTATCCCAAAAGGCAGTGACCCCAAGGCTATGGCAGATGCCAATCAGGACTAACCATAGTAAGGGTGCAAAATGATGATGCTCCTCATTAAAAATGATTAAGAACTTAAGCCAGGCACCAGTGGCTCATGCCTATAATCCTAGCTACTTTGGGATCTGAGATCAGGAGAATCTAGGTTCAAGGTCAGCCCAGGGAAACAAAGTTCACAAGACTCTATCTCTACCAACAGCTGAGTACTGTGGCCTAGGCCTGACGTTACATTGACTCAGGCTGCTGAGACCAAAAGGATCATTGTTCCCTGCCAGTCCAGGCTGAAACAAAAGTTCATAAGACCCCACATCAACAGAAGGGAGCATTAAAGATTTGCAGACATATTTTAAAACTTCCACAGTGGCCTCCTGTCATAAATTATTTCTATTCCTCCCAGATGCCAAATGGATTCTCCTCGCCGGACCTTCCAAAGGTCTCATCCCTTGATATCACCGATTTGAAATCCAGAATCTTGACATGGAAGCCAAATCCAAATGTCTATGACCAAAAAAAAAAAAAAATCTGTTTAACTCTCTACTGCTGAAGGACAAAGTGCCCTCACATTTCAGTGACTTAAAACTAACAGCATTCATCACTCTAGTTTCAGCAGTGAGGAAGGAATTCAGGAGCCGCTGAGCTGGGCAGCTCTAGCTTGGAAAGTCTTGTCAAGATGGCAGTAGGGCCTGGCAGCAACCACACAATCCAACAATCCACTCCCCACGTGAGCTCCTCACAGCAACCTTGGAAGGAGGCCTCCATTGCTTCTTGGCTATCGATAAGAGGCCACATGGGTCTTTCCATAGAGCTACCTGAAGGGGGGAAAGAGGGGGAATCTCCCCTGAGTAAATGATTCAAGAAAGAAAACAGGAGGGAGTCACAGTGCCTTTCATGCTCCAGTCTCAGACCATCACTTCTGCCATATTTGCTTTGTTGCCATTCACAACATTGGACCTCGCATCAAACAATGCGAAGATATATTTTTAAGACCCTCACATTACCAAGACAGTCGTCTTTACAGGGCATTATTTCACTCAAGAATACTTTCCTATAAGAATATTATTCTCCATGGTGCAAAGAACAGTAGTATAAAAAGCAGTAGACAGAGAGAGGATCCCAAAGCCCTAGTGTGACACAACACTCAGGTTCTATCACTAACGCTATTCTACCTTTACTTAGCCAAGTCTGGGTCTGGCCAGTCAGGGTAAGTGTCTATGACCTTGAGACACAGAGAAGATGGCTATGTGGCTATGATGTAGGAATTCTATTTGCAACTTGACTTTATGAATAGCCTAGACCAGCAGGACCAACCAACCAGTGAGCAGGTAAAGCACAGGCAGTGACTAGAGCTATCTTCTTTCTAACAGTAGATTGTACTGTCAACTTCCCAGTTTCCTTTTCTGTACTGTTTCCCATTCCATGGAGGCCTAAATTGTTTTCACTGAATATGACTTCCTATAAGGAAACTTAACTTGAAGCAGCCCAAGAATAACCTGAACACCTCAGGCATCTATGAAGCAAGGCCTATGGCCAATAAAAACCTGTAAATAAATATATATATACATATATAAAATATATATTATGTTATATATTATATATATTACACACACACACACACACACACACACACACACACAGAAAACAGAACTTCCATGGTATCATCAAGGATTGGTGAGAGGCAGAGCAATGGATTGAAAAATCTACTGGAAAAATCTACAAGTCAAAGGAAAGACCCGATGGGCGCTGGTGGCTCAGGCCTGTAATCCTAGCTATTCAGGAGGCTGAGATCTAAGGATCGCGGTTCAAAGCCAGCCTGGGCAGGAAAGACCGTGAGACTCCTATCTCCAATAAACCACCAGAAAACCAGAAGTTCCACTGAAGCTGAGATTTTTAGATCAAGGTTAGAAGCCAACCTGGGCAAGAAAGTCTGAGACTCTTGCTTGCAATTAATACCAATAGAAAATGGAAGTGGCACTGTGGCTCAAGTGGTAGAGCACTAGCCTTGAGCTGAAGAGCTGAGGGACGGCACCCAGGCCCAGAGTTCAGGCCCCACTACCAAAAACAAAAAACAAAAAACAAAACAGAAAAAGCCAGAAGTGGTGCTGTGGCTCAAGTGGTAGAGTGCTAACCTTGAGTAAAAAAAGCTCAGGGACAGCACCCAAGCCCTGAGTCCAAGCCCAAAGATTGGAAAAAGAAAAAAAAAAGAGTAAGACAGTGTGTGTGTGTGTGTGTGTGTGTGTGTGTGTGTGTGTGCGCACGCGCGCGTGCACGCATGTGCAAGAGAGAGAGAATCTGTCCTAATTTTCTCAACAGCAAGTAAGATGTAACAAGAACCTAATTGACATATCTCCAATGAAGCTGAAAGATCGGTAAATGTCTTTCTAAATCTGTAGGAAATTTTCTTTTTTCACTTTAGGAGTTAATACCTCCTGAAGAGTCACTTAAGCCCTCAGGCAATGCATTGAATGGGAGAAAGTAACATTTCCAATCAATCCCATAGTTTCCCTTTCAGTAGGTCCCTCTTCCCTCTTTTTGTCAGTTATACCTTCAAAATCCTGGGCAAAAACTCCAGAATCCTGACTCTTACAGACACAGCTGGACCTATGCCCTGTGAGGCTGTGATTCAAGCCCAGGAGCCTGAGACATATAAGGACAAAGTTGACCCTGCCAGCATAAATCAGGCCATAGGAAAGGAGGAGATGAGCATTTCCAAAGGAAGAAGTCTCTACATATCTGAGAAGAGGACAGAAGGAATTTCAGACAAGTAAAACAATAGTTGTACTGTGTAGGGGGGAAAAAATGAAATCTTCAGCAAAATAAAAAGTGGAGGTCATTGAAGGAACTAAATGCATAAAATAATGGCACCTTGTGTCCTAGTTGAGAAAGGTGTAAGGTGGGTCGGGCACTGGTGGCTCAGGCCTGGAATCCTAGCTACTCAGGAGGCTGAGATGGGAAGATCATGGTTCAAAGCCAGCCGGGGCAGGAAAGTCCATGAAACTCTTATCTCCAATAAACCACCAGAAAACCAGAAGTGGCGCTGTGGCTCATGTGGTAGCAGACTAGCCTTGAGCTGAAGAGCTGAGGGACAGTGCCCAGGCCCAGAATTCAAGCCCCACGACCGACAAAAAAAATAAAAATAAATGAAGGTATAAGGTGAAAAATTGGTACTCAGGGAATTTGAGAGTAGATCAAGGTTTCCGCCATCCCACTACGGATAATGTCAAGTGTGAAGCATGTGAGAGACGGAAGAATGACACCACCCCATGGAAAAAACCACCAGTATCAACAGTACCATGAGCCAGTCTGGTAAATCAGGCATAAAAGGATCTCGGGGTGATAGCCGGGAACAATGACCATAGAGCCTGTATTGGTAACTGCTGTGCATCAGGAAAAAAAAATTGTTAACAATGATTTATGCCTCAATTATATTGCTTAGGCTATTGTTGCTTAGGAAACCACTGACTACTGAAATGACAATGCTGGAGAGCTACAAAAAATTAAAAGTATCAATTTTCAAAGTGATAGAAAACATCTATTACAAGGAGGCAGGAAGTAATCAACATTTATAGCACAATTACCATTTCCCAGCTCTGAACTAAGTGTTTTATGTTAGATGTTATTTAACTTTCAGGGTCCTTGATGAGAGTGTGGAATGCAAGTTCCTCAAAGACTAAGTTTTAGTCCATTTGTATTCCTAGCACCTAGAACAATGCCTACAAATTTAAAATCATTCAGTAAATATTTCCTTCTCACCATATTTGCTGAAAAATGAATAGATGTAATTGCCTCTATTTCTTAGATAGTAGAACTGAGACTCCTATTAATTAAATTGCTAAAAGAAAAACAGATTGCCAAGGTTTTAAACCCCATCTATCTCACACCAAATCTGCTTTCTTAAAAGTCACTTTCTACCAAAAGCAGAACACCTATATTTTCATTTTAATTTTTAAAAAATCAAGGTGGTCTCAAATCTCAACACTCAAAATGAAAAGAATATACAAGCAGGAAAATGGAGGCTTGACCAAAAGTAGGTCTTAACAAAAAAGTCCCGAAGGAGAGCTCAGAATAAATTAAAATATAAAGAAGAAAAAAATGGATGACCACTTAAGGCAGAAAGATTAATGATTACAGGTTCCTAGGATAGCAGGGTGAGAGATGTCTACCTTCACTTAATGAATGCCATCTTTCATTCTTCTTGACCAGAACTGGTCCTTCTTTTTAGCTTGTTTCAAAACTGTTAATAAAAAAAAAATCACAAGTACAGCCCAGTGCTGGTGGCTCAGGCTTATAATCCTAGCTACCCAGAAGGCTGAGATCTGAGGATCCTGGTTCAAAGTCAGCCAATGCAAGAAAGTCTGTGAGACTTTTATCTCCACTCAACTACCAAAGAAGACAGAACTCAAGTGGTAGAGAGCTAACCTGAGCAAAAACACTTAGGGACAGTGCCCAAGCTCTGATTTCAAGCCCCAGGATCAGCACACACACACACACACACACACACACACACACACACACACACACACACACACACACACACACACACACACACACACACACACACACACACACACACAATTCAGAGATAGTACTTATTCCCTAAGAGTTCAGATTTCCATTTATAAATAAATTACATCTCAAGTTAAAGCAATGCTATCAGCCAGCTCTGAGAGGATTGCCACCCTGCTCAGAGTGACTACTAGGGATTCACATTATTGAGTTAAACTGGAAATTATGAAGGTCTGTGGACAATGACTTAAATTGTCTGTACCAAGAAAATTGCCATTATTATACACTTCCATAAGTACAATAACTACATGAAATGTTACTTGTCAGAAAGTCAAAGTATCATAGGTATTTCCTAAAAAAAAAATAAGTTATAAACATATTCCTCTTTTTACTGTAGCCACAAGATTTGATTCAATATCATGCTAGATGGTGATGTGAATACATAAATTTGATTTTCCTTAGATATTGTTGATGCTTTTAGATTTCATTTTCCTTGGACCTTGATCATTTCATGAGGTTTGCTAACACCAGCATTTCTGACTATAATAATAAACTAACTGCTATTTATCCTCTGATACTGTGAGGACTAGAAGTCAGAAAACCTGGTCTTAGTCTGAAATCTGTCATTACCTGGCGGAGCAAACTCTAGGAATGAATTTAGTTTTTACATCTCTAAAACACAGCTGCCTGGTTATATCTAGGGGGTCAAAAAGTGTATTTTCACTTTAATAGAAGTCTCTGGATTTTGAAGCTTTCTCATATTTCAAAAGATATTCTGTCATCTTTTTAGAGTTTGTGGTTGATATTTGGTGAGGAATTCACATCAGTTTGCTTTCTGTCTTCAGAGCTGAAAGTTCGAAATCCAAGAGAACCACAAAAGAGGCTGTAGATACGTGGGGAGGGGGAGGGGGAGATTAGTACATGTACTGCCAAGAGAAAGCTCTCAAGAAGTGTGGATATTAGAACTTCTCCTTCCGGGGTGTGTTATTTAAAGCCTACGTGCTATTTTTCACTCATCTGATTGTCAAAATGACGGGAGAATGACAATGCCCAGGGTCGGTACAGCACTGGGGGTATGCGCACTGTCGTGTGCTCTTTGTGGAAGAACAAATTGGTAGAACCATTTTAAGTGGTAATTTGGCAGTGTCTATCAGAAGTTTAAGATGTCATGCCCTTTGAGCAATTACAGTGATAATAATTTACCCTTTTTAAGAAGCTATGTTCTGAGCACCAGGTGGCTCATGCTATAAAAATCCTAGCTACTCCAGAGGTTGAGATATAAGGATCTTGGTTCAAAAACAGTATAAGTAGAAAAGTACAAGAGACTCTGTCTCCAATTATATGGGGAGAGGCAGGGAACAGGACTAGAAAGGTAGCTCAAGTGGTAGAGTACCAAACATGAGTATAAAAGCTGAGTAAGAGTATAAGGCCCTGATTTCAAGTCCCAGTACAGGGAGGGAGGGAGGAAGGGAGGAGAACAAAAGAAAAACAGTATGTAAACACAAAAGGATATCCATGTGTGAAGGAATTTCATGGTGCTATAATCTGAATCCTAAATGTCCCCCCAAAACTTATTGGAGGATTGATTCCCCAGCCTGTAGTGCTATTAGGGAGTAGTTGAACATTTAAGAGGTGGAGCCTCAAAGAAGGAAGTTGAGTCATGGGGGCATGGCCTTAAAGGTGGCTCTGGGCCTCTAGCCCCTTCCCTCAGCCACTATGAGGTGAGTCAAAGATTGGAAGAAACTCAAATGCCAACCACTTGAGGGTCAATTGAATGAATTTCAGCATAAACAATGAAGTTCCATGCAGCTATTTAAGAGAAATAATCTTGGGCTGGGAAGGTGGCTCAGTGGTAGAGTGCTTGCTTTGCATGCATGAGGCCATGGGTTCGATTCCTCAGCACCACATAAGCAGAAAAAGCCAGAAATGGTGCTGTGGCTCAAGTAGTAGAGCACTAGTCTTGAGCTGAAGAGCTCAGGGGCAGTGACCAAGCCTAGAGGTCAAGCTCAATGCATGACAAAAAAAAAAAAAGTAATCTTAATATGCTAACATAGGAAGTACAACAAAAGGTAGAATATGGCCTTCTCTACAAAGCTATGTTTAGATATATATCATATCCATGCCCTAAATAAATCCAGTGTATCTATATTTTTTTTGGTCAGGGGAAAACACTGTATGCTTTAGAGAAATAAAGTTACTCCATCCCAAACCTACTTCTTTTCTACAATAAAATACAAAAGATGTAGGCAAACTAACCTTCACCATGCCTGCCTAAGTTCTGACTAAGGCCAGGAAAGTTTTGGAAGAGTGAAATAAGTTCCTACATCTTACCACAGTGTCAAAAAAAAAAAAGTATACCCACATGAATCATGCTCATGAAGGATGATTTGCAGGTGTATTTATTGTAACAGAGCTATTTCTGAAAATGTTTGGTGTCTAGGGGATTATTTTAAGGATGGTAATTAGCATTCATGCACCACCTCCAGAAGTAGTTCTGTATTAGCAATGCTGTTTAATTCCTGAATTTATAATGTCACATTTTATGAATCCAAATAAAGATAGAGACAAGAACCAATGTTGGCTGCCACTTCTAAATAGCATCCATGTCTGAGGACAGTTTGCAGGGATAATAATGGTATCCTGAAAAGTGTGCGTTTGTTGCTGTAGTTTTCCACGATAGCCTGGATTTCAGACACAGAATTCCATGCTATGGGAGGTAGCCTAGTTCCTCCATCAACTTGAGAGAGTGAATGATTGTGTGGAATTTGAATAAAAACGGTTGTGGACTATTTCCCTTTAAACCCAGAAGGATAGATAAGATTACCGATTCTGGGTATCAGGAGGATTGTGGTTCAAAGCCAGCTGGAGCAAAAAAGCTCATGAGACATCCCCCATCCCACCACCATCTCAACTAATAAAAAGCTAGACATCCTACCCAGCGCTATAGAAAGTGCAAATAGATCATGTGCCAGGATGGCCTGGGCGTAAATGTGAGGGAGATCTTATTTAGAAATTAACATGGGATAGCTCAAGTGGTCGAAGCACCTACCTGGAAATCCAGTGCCCTGAGGTCAAACTTCAGTACTGAAATTTAAAATGAATGAATGAATTAATAAGGATCAGGAGGAAAACAAATGCTAGAATGTCAAATATAAAGGTTTTATATCTGAAAGTATCTCTGAGCTAATTTAAAAAGCAGTGGAGAATTGAGGTATATACTAAGGTGCCCAGATCAACTTCTCTATAAGGACAACAGCAAGGCAACGCACAGCAGTGACACAACAGTAAATTACACAACTCTGTGCGTAGTTGTGTGACCATTCTGAAGGTGTGAGTAGGTGACTAGCTAGGTGGATGGGTGGGTGGAAGGATGGACCAATGAGTGAGCGAAGAGCAGATGGTGGGTGGAAAACTGGACATATGGTCAGCTTGGATGGGTGGATGGATGGAACAAAAATAGAAAAAGGAGGCCGGGCAACAGTGGCTCACCCTGTAATCCTAGCTACTCAGGAGGCTGAGATCTGAGGATCATGGTTCAAAGCCAGACCAGGCTGGAAAATCTATAAGACTCTTATCTTCAATAAACCACCAGAAAACCAGAAGTGGCGCTGTGGCTCAAGCGGTAGAGCTCTCGCCTTGAGCTAAAGAGCTGAGGGACAGCGCCCAGGCCCAGAGTTCAAGCCCCATGACTAACAAAAAGAAAAAAAAAAAAAAAAAAGAGGAAGGCATCAACTGCCAAGAGTAGTTTTTTTTTTTCTTTCCTGAGAGGCAAAAAACGGATTAATTTTCCATTCCTTTTGACTCCTTAGCTTTCCTGATTTTGCCAAAACAAATGTCCTATTTTGAATTTCTAAGCTACGCTGATGCTTGATGAAGGAAGTGGGCTTCCATAGGCAATCATTGTTCGCTACAATTCACCCCCTTAGCGAAAGCAAAAAAAAAAGTGGGCTTTAATACTGACTTGTGAACCTTAAAAGAGATTAGATCTGTAGTCATGGGCAAGGGGTTTTCAAATGTTTCCATTCTAGCAAGACAAGAAAGCACCTTTCCATATCCCAAGGGCTCTTCACACACCACCTCTCAGAACTAACGGCCTCATCGTCAGGGATAAATTCAAATGCTAGGTGCCAAGATCATTTCTTGTTCTCCTTATAGAGAGGACGCTGGTCTGGTTTTGGCTCATTGATTTTTTTTTTTTTTATGCCTTCTGAAGAACTAGGTTAAAGAAGTCCTCTCCAGAAACTAGGAGGTGGGGGGAGGAGGGATTCCTTAACCCTTGTTTAAAAAAGTATTACTATATAGAAAATGAAATTGAGAGGGATACTAGCTGTTTTAAATGTATGTTCTGTGTCTACAGAGCTGAGCTCACTAGTTTTCAAAACAATCTGGTACTCTCATCAGGAAGAGTGATTACTGAATATGTAGTTATTGGAAACAAGGTCTATTGTCCTGATTATTCACTGAGGTGAATTCCTTGTAATCAGATCAGTGAAACATTGTAATCCCAAAGCAGTTACTCCTGAGCATGCGCAGAGGAGGAGCCTATACTGTTAGAACACTGAAAAACAAGTTTGTCAAAGTGCCACAGCTGTTCTGTCCTGTCTGGTCTTTCTTTCTTTCCTTCTTTCTTTCTTTCTTTCTTTCTTCCTTTCTTTCTTTCTTTCTTCCTTCCTTTCTTTCTTTCTTTTGTTCTTTCTTTTTCTTTCTCTCTCTCTTTCTTTCTTTCCTTCTTTCTCTTTTGAGAAAAGGAAGTGTTCACTATGTGTATACTTAGCTATGTATCCCAGCTTGGCCTTCACTTGGCAAACTTCTTTCTCAGCCCGCACCCCCCCCCAAGTACTGGGATCACAGGTGTATACCACCATACCCAGCCAGCTGTTCCTTCTGAAAATACCATCCTTGTGATCATTTCTTTCTCCCATTGAACCCAACTGTCCAATCCCAACAATTCTGAAGTAGAATGTCAGTGGTCAGGTAGTCAGAATGATGTATTCATGTTTCATTTGAGAAGCAAGGAAAATGCCCAGGAAACAAGCTTATCTTTCATTCCCAAAAGGCATTGGGGAACAAAGAGAATGGTTGGGGGAAGGGAGGAAGAAAAAAGTAAACATTGTTAGATCATCAGAAGCTGTTACTTAGAAAAGCTCTTCCCCCCTGAGGTGCCATATGATGGCCCCCATCGAGGTTCAGGGTACCACAATGGGCTGTGGACAAAAACCTCCAGTGTGGACATCAGTATTCACACCAGCCCATGAGCTCCGAAGTACATAAGCCAAGTTCTGAACTCAGAGAAACACATCACAGGATGCATTCTCCCACAGAGAAGATCCAATCGCAAGATAATGCAACCGTGTATTCATTCTATTGGAGACCACACCTGATCTTTCACCCTAGATGTCTGGAAAATAGATATCACCCGGTAATTAAAAGAGTCAAAGGGACAAAAGAAGGAAGATGCTCCCACTGGGTGACAGTCATTGAAACGGCCGCTTTCATGCAGAAACAGGGCTCAGCAGGACAGGCAAGCCGATTTGCAAATCATCGCATCTCTTCAAGGCAATTTGCGGGGATGAAACATGGAAGCTGCGCTGTGCCTCGCTTGCTTTCCTCGTTAAGGTAAATGGTAGTTGTGAACAAGTGCTTTATTTGCATCAACATCATATACATTGGGTGCCAGGCCTGCCTCAATTCAGCTCTGCGTTTTCAAGTTGTAAACATATGGTTACAATTTCTGTGGAGCTGTTTAGGACATTTTTTATGGATCCAATCCTTCCTCCTGACATCCCAGCCAGACTCAGAAAATGTTTAAACTGCTACAAGGCTCTTTACTTCCTAAAGGCTCGTTTATAATAGGAATTGGCTTTGGAACTGTTTATATGCTCTGTGGTGTTGTCTATAATTACTTTCCGGGCTGAAGTGGTGGTATGGAGGGAGAGCTAGGCGGAGAAAGGAGATGAGAAAAGCTTGAATAAATAAATAAAGGTGTCTTGTGGGGAATCTCTTTCATCTCTCTGGTCTGGTAATTTTCCTTTTTTCTTTTTCCTCCCACACCTATAATTGAAAAAATAAATGCCTGAGTTCTACCACTGATATTAAAAAGAAACTTCTCTGGGTTGTGTTACGCCGCTCTCCCTCGGCTTGAAGTTTGAATAGGCTCTGTGCAAAGAATATTGTCCAGAGAGGAGACCGGTAGGTTGGCTCTCCATGGTTATCTAGGTACACTTGAGGAAACCACTTTCATCTACCTGAGAGAATATGGAAAATACATGTGTATTGTAGGAATAAGTCCCGAGGCAGGGCACTTGAAAATTACAATTGCTCTTCTGAGGGTGACTGAGCTAATACTCAAAACACATACTTGTGCCATGCACTCCAAGTTCTAGACATGAACATTCTGTATAATCCACAGGCTCTGGCTTGTGGACTCTGGTGCCTGACACTTACACAACATTGGGGTAAAAACCCACCAAACTGGAGATTAGTAGAGACTCTAGAACAGGGATACTCTTGATTTCTTCCTTCCTTCCCTTCTTCCTTTCTTCTTTCCTCTTCCTTTTTCCTTCTTTCTTTCTTCAACTTTTTTCTAAATCCTTCACTAAGTAAACCTATAACAACCTTACCTGAAAATTTTTGCAGGGGTGTGTGTGTGTGTGTGTGTGTGTGTGTGTGTGTGTGTGTGTGTGTGTGTGTGTGTGTGTGTGTGTGTGTGTGTGTGTGTGTGTGTGTGTGTGTGTGTGTGTGTGTGTGTGTGTGTGTGTGTGTGTGTGTGTGTGTGTGTGTGTGTGTGTGTGTGTGTGTGTGTGTGTGTGTGTCCTGGCATCCACCAACAGGAAGTCCACCTGAAACAATGACATAAAGAAAAGTGAGCATCACAAAGGAATGCAGTCAATCAAGGCAAACTTTGGCAACATTGTTCAAGCCCAATGCAACAGGAAGAAATCTATGCCCTGGATGGATCAGGCTGCCTTGTGCAAGCAATTAAAACTTCATGTGATGAAACACCAACACTGTACAATTAACACATTATTTGTTTGTAATTCTCCTACCCACCAAACCATAATTTGTTGTAACGTAGTTTCCCATACATTGAACAAAAGAGAAAATAAGGTTGCCCACAGATGCATTCTTACTGCGAATTAACTCACTGGCCTTCTGATTTTATATATCACTCTCTTAGTTAATATGCACATGCCTCCTGAGAAGCAATAATAATCTGTAAAAACAAACAAACATACAGGCTAGACCCTGAACTGATGAGTTCTCACTTGGTGGGACTTCTTGGAAAACAGCCTACAAGCCATTTCAAAACTTCACATTTGCAAAGATGCATTTTTAGCCTTTTACAGGAAGTTTAGAAGATGCTAAATGGAGAGAAAAATCAGCCATGCGACCAACTTTAGATAAGTACAGTTAAACATTTCCTTCTACTTTTAATTCTGTATGTCTCTGTAAAGATATGAAAAATTTGAATCATACTAGAAATCGCTTTGTAATCTGTTAATTTCACCAAGCATAACATTCTTAGCATTCCTGTGTCGTTAAATATGTTTTGAAAATACTTTAATCAATCCCTTTCTAGATGCTTAATTCCTATATTTTTGTTAGAATAAAACATACTCTGATGAACATTTCATCTTCATATGTAATTCTTGACTCACATCTCTGAATATTTACTTTGGGTAAATTCCTAGAAAGAAAAGACCAGCTCAAAAACACGAACAGCTTTGGTGCTGAACTGATTCATAGGAACATCAGCAATTTTCCTTTGGTACTTGAAAAGACAAATCTCTACATTTGTTTTGTGATGATTCGCACTTCTTTGATGTTTGGTGAGTATGCCTACATTTTCAAATGTTTGTGGTCATTGTAGTTCTTGTGTCTTGACTTTTGTTCATTCCTAATATTTGCACGTTGCCTTCTTGGAGTGTTCCTCAATTTTTATTTTTTTGTCGGTCATGGGGCTTGAACTCTGGGCTTGGGCACTGTCCCTGTGCTCTTCAGCTCAAGGTGAGTGCTCTACTGTTTGAGCCACAGTGCCACTTCTGGTTTTCTGGTGAGATAAGAGTCTCACAGACTTTCCTGCCTGGGTTAGCTTTGAACAGCGATTCTCAGATCTCAGCCTCCTGAGTAGCTAGGATTACAAGTGTGAGCCACCAGTGCCCGACAATGTTCCTCATTTTTATGTGATTTCCAGCATCATTTTTATGTTAATCTCAGGAGGCACATTGAATTTTCTTCTCTGTTTATCTCATGCACATTAGTTATGCTTACGGAAATGTGGAGAGAGTCGACGAAATGTTAAGTTTTCCCTTTAGACTAGAGATTTCAATCAGAACCTGTGTGCCAGATTTTGAGTAAATCAGCATGCCATGTCTCCTACTGCTTAGCACCTGTATTTTACATCAACTGAGCCTCTCCTTCCACTCAGTCTCACCTTTGGATCAAGGGGTATACAACTGACCCAGAGAACGCTGCTCTAGAGGCTGATGTACAGCCTAGGCCTACAATAGACCACAACATAACAGAAGAGCCGCAGATTATTAACAGGGCTCAATTCCCATCTCACAGCCTCAAGACAGGGTCTGAAAGAAGAAAATTACAAGAAGACAGCAAAACAATGGGATGGGGCAGCTGAAGGAGGTAGGATAAGAAACAAAGTCAACAGGAAATCTAACAGGAAAAAGAAGACAGAGGACAGGCATTGGATTAAGCCAGCACTGCCCTGAGTGACACCCCAGAAACTCTGCCATAGAACGGAGAGTTCAAAGCTAGTCAGTCCCTGTGTCTGCTTGTCAGGCCTCCTGGAAACACATGAGCTCCCAATACAAGAAAAGTGGTCAATTCAAAACATATTTTGTACCTTCCAAACAAAAATACTAGAGCAATGGTGATTGTTTTAATTTTTCCCTTCACCTCCCCAGAGAACATTTGACAATGTCTAGAAACGCTTTGGGGACAGGAATAGAAGATTACCACCAGTACCTAACAGAGTAGTATCTAGCACTAGATACCACTAGTATCTAAGCAGAGGCCAGGGATAATCCTAAACCTTCTAGAGTGCTCAGCCTTACACAACAAGCAATTGTTTTGCCCCCAAAACGTGCATAGTTAGAAAACGGTGTTCTCAGGTACATGATTTTTGACTCTCCCATCCTTTGCAGGTTTGCTTAGAAAATGATGACAGAAATATTGTCCCATCTTATCTTCTGTTTCTGTGATTGAATTGTTATGTTTTATTTTCTTTAGACATCTTCAGTAACAAGAAAGCCATTGTTAATGGCCGAGAAATGAGGAAACTTTCTAAATTCATGAAACAGGCCAACGGTATCTTCATGACGACAATCAGAACGTATCACAAGAAAAATGCAGCAACATTCTCAGCGTGCACTCGATTTCAGCCCACGCCTCTGTGAAGGAGAACTGAGTGTGATCACCTATTTTCACCAGAAATATGAAGCCTACTGACCATAAAGTCAATCACATACAATGTTCCATCTTCACTCGATCAACAAATGTTCAAAACTGACAGACCAGAGTGAGCATAAGAAAGCAGGATTTGGGAAATAATAGCAGCACAATGGCTCTGAGGCTTGTGGTAGATAACCAGATGTGTCTTATTCAGTGGGGTTTTTAGGAGTGGTATGACAGGGTGAAACCAAGAGGAAAGTGAAAAATCCGTGAGGAGGTTAGGATAGTTTCCATAAATCTCGTTCCACATGTGGATTATTGAGCTGGTCTTCTGATGGTTCTTCCTCGATTATAACCAGCATTATGGGGTCCATAAGTTTGCTAAGATTCCATGAGGCAGATGGTTCCTGTTCTCCTATTACCATCACCACACATATTCCACAGGAAATAATAAGCATGATTAGAAAGGACAGATGGAATGAGCCAGCTAATGTAAAATATACCCCTTCACTTAGAATTCTTGTCCCTGGGGAGGGCTTTCATCTGGAAATTGAGTTGTCTTCTTGTGAATTCTTGATCTCTTGCAGCAAACAAGGAAACAAACATTGCTTCTCCAGAACTCAGATTCTCTTCTTTGAGTCTACCCGGAACCAAAGATTAATTCATTCTGTCAGTGACCTAAGAAATGGAGAGGAAAAAAATGAGGTATTTTCTGCTTGGTTACTTTAGCTTCTCTCCCTACTGCAATGTAAACTGCAACCCAAGCACTTCCTTGAAATTTCAAATAGCAGCATTTTGCTGGTCTGCACTTGCCAACAACAAAAACAAAAAAAAATCACCATGACTCTATTAAGGACTTCTACCTCCTTTCTCTTGCCCTTTAGACCTTTGCATTTCTATCCCATCTTCCTTTTCTCCCTGTACATCCCTGTACATCCCTGAACATCAATATCTTTAATCCAAAAAATACTCACTTCCCAGAAACCTAAGAGCTAAATTGCACATAAACCTGGTTATGTGCAAAACAATGGAGAGGAAGAAAATGGATGACAGGGATTCAGAATACGATTTTTTTTTCATAAAAGCAGCAAAGAGCAATATCACAAATGGAAAATGTACCTCTTAAACAACATCAACAAAAACTATTCAATGTGTCAAGTCTTCTCTGGGCTGATCTATAAAACAAAATATATCAAAAATACTCTCCAACACAAAATTAGAACAAATCCTAGCTAGTTGGAGGTTTAGGTCAGGAGGATCATGGTCTAACACCCAGCTAAGAAGAGAAGTTTGAAAGATCCTTTCTCAACCACTAACTGGAGCCTACCATCCCAACTACATGAGAGGCTGGGAGCAGGAGGAGCTGTAATTCCATTTCAGGCTCTGAGTAAACATTTGTGAGACTCCATTTGATTAAAAGAAGCTCTGCATGGTGGTGGTGCATGGTGGTTCATTACAGCTATGGCAAGACTGCAATCTAGGCATACACTTGGGGGGGGAAAGCAATACCCATCTCAAAATAACCAGTGTAAAACAGGGCTGGAGTTATGACTCAGCCAGAGAAGACCTGCCCAACAAGCACAAAGCCCTGAGTTTAATCCCTAGTTACTGCCAAACATATATAGAATCTCACCTTATGGCCAGGCCAGTCCAGAGTCTCATCCTATTTGTGTTTCCTCTTGTTGGAGATGACAGATACATGGCATAATGCCCTGCCACCATCCCTAACCAATGGTTGAGATATTTTGTGAGTGTTTTAATCAGATTGGCCTCAAATCATGATCCCAACTTCTCTGCCTCGCAAGTAGGTAGGATTATAGACTAAGAGATTTTTTTGTAAACTTGTTCTTATGCAATGCTATTACATAGACCAGGAATAATAAGGTTTCTTATCCAACTGCTCAGCTCTATCCTGTGGTAGACAATGTGGAAAGGAATACAGGTGATCATGTTTCAATAAATGTTTTATGGACACTGAAATTTGGAAATATCACAGTGAAACACCTCATATTATAAACATGTCATTAAAAAAGAAAAAAGAAATATAGATTTTATATAATTTTCACATCTCATAAAATATTACTCTTCTTTTGATTTAAAAAAAAACTGGGGCTTAAACTTGGGGCTTTCTACTCAAGGCTAGTACTCTACCACTTGAGTCACAGCTACACTTCCCCCTTTCAGTTTTGTCCAGCATTTTGAAAATCATTTTTTAGCAATAGCATGGATTCTGTCCCTGTATCATAGTCTAGAACACTGCTTGTTCATGGAGCAATTCTCAGAATTTATCACTGGAAATCACAGCTTAAGAATGTCCAGTTCTCCTTGCATTGATAGCTGAGCAACTTTCTTTTCATCTGCAATTTAATAGTATATATTCAGTGCTTGGTTCTAGTGAATTGTCTTGCATTAAAAAAAATAAAAAAGAATTGGCTCAACGTGAATACAGTCTAGGAGCAAAGGTCTTCTCATGGCACATTAATTCCTTGGTTAACAAAAGTAAGTCTTATGAGGTTTTCCCTTTTTTCTCCCCAAGTTCATATAAACAGTCAAAGTTCCAGTACCCATAGCACAAGGAACAAAAATAATAGGAAAATAAACACAACTGTTAAATCTCCAAGCAAAGCTTAATCCCTCAATATCTTAACTATTAATTTTAAAACATCATTATCAGCGCAAAATAAGTCCAAATTTCCCTAATTAAAAAAAAAAAAGCCAGGCACTGGTGGTTCACGACTATAATCCTAGCTACTCAGGATCTGAGTATCTGAGATCTGATAATCAAGGTTCAAAGCCAGTCCAGTCAGGGAAGTTCATGAGACTCTTATCTCCATTTAACCACTCAAAAACCAGAAGTGGTGCTGTGGCTCAAAGAGGTACAGGGCTAGCCTTGAGCAAAAGAGCTCAGGGACAACACCCAGGCCTTGAGTTCAAGCCGCACAACCCAGATAGATAGATAGATAGATAGATAGATAGATAGATAGATAGATAGATAGATAGATAGATAGATAGATAGATAGATAGATAGATAGATATGCCCAAATTAAGATAACCAATTAATTGAAATAATTGCTTGTCTGGTCAATGTAACAACAAAGACATAAGTTAAAACCATAAAACTTTAGAATTCCCCAATACCTAAATAGTACACAGAAACAAAATGTGTTAGGAATATACCTGGAAGGCAAAAATTTAATAGCCATAGGGCCACAGTAAAGACAGAATGGAAAATAAGCATCTAAGAGGCAAATAGCTAATTGTAGAAAATATTCAAGGGTGAGTCTTATAAAATTAATGGATGCCTAGTTATTCCCCAAAGAAGTATATAATAAATAAAAACCCTAACTTAATCTGTGCCAAATCATTCCCACAGTTGATGAGTTCTGGAATAATAAATAGCCCAGGATTCCCCAGACTTCTACCAGATGGTTGGTTATAAGGCAGGTTGCATTACTAATTTCCTCTCATTCTTATCCTCCCACACCAGCCAACCAAACCTAAGTCTCACCTTTTATGGTGGAATCTTTTTCATTCATAACTGAATGAAAGATGGGATGGCCAGCAATGGCAGACTATAGGAGCAGAGACTTAACGCCTGCTGTTCCACCCAGTTGAAGTGTGTCCCTGCCACTTGCCTCTACCTGCTGTAGCCTCCTCGGCCCTCCTCCTGGCCTCCTCTATTTATTGGCCTGGCTTCTGTGCCCCTCTGGCTCCGGCTTTCACCAGTGGAAATTCCCCTACAGGTAATATGTGTGAGGAGAGAGAGCAAAGGAAGTCTTTCTCTCAAGATCTTCCCGCAGGGCTGCCTCAGGCTGACTGTGTCCCTTGATTAAAGATTGTTTGATCTTGTCAAATGTGGCTGCTTCTATTGTCATTTCTCTGTTCTATGTTACCCCCTCCCCCCAAAAAAATTCCCTTCTTCCCATCTCTTTGGAAAAGAGAGGTGCTGCACTATCCCTAGTGGCTTCTTTTGACCACACTTTCTTTTAATAAATGAGCTTCTTTGACCACCCTTTATTAAATGAGCTTCATCAAGCTATATTGTTTTGAAAGGATCAACTACTTCTTGTTAGAACCCTGATATACTGGGCCTTTGTATTGGTTCTATGTTGGAAGTGAATATCCATAGACTTGTTCATGCTAGGACATGCCAGGTAGGAATCTTTGCACACACGGGAAGAGGGGTGTATCCATAGCAACAAGGGGTGAAATAGATGGGAGGTAGCAAAAGGATGTATACCACGCCCACTTCCTTAACCACTGTAAAACTGCCCATCCATAATCAGGGCCCTTCTTGGCTGACTGGTTGAGCACAGATAGGTCCAGACATTAGCAATCTGGTTTGACCTGTGGGACAGTTCTGTTTTTTTCTTGATAAGAAAACTCAAACTCAAAATTTCATCATCTGTGTGTCAGTGAGACACAGAAATGTAGGCATGCAAAAGGAGTCTGGGCTAGGAAAACCGCAAAGAAGGGTGTGAACAACATGGTCTAATGCTTCCCGTGGCACACCTGTCCCACCAAGCATCCCTTCCTGCACAGATCATTCTAGGTCTCCATACTGAACCTTATTTTTTAAAAGAAGCATATCTTACAACCCTACCATATCATTTTTGAACATATATCTGAAGGAGTATGAATCAATAGACCAGAAACATAAAGTACATACCCATAGTTAATTCAGCCCTGTTCACACTAGCTAAACTGTGGGGTTAGCAAAGATGCCCAACAATGATGAATAGATTAAGAAAATATGGTGAATATATCTTATGGAATATTACTCAGCCCTAAAGAAAGATGAAATTGTGTCCTTTGCTGGAAAATGAACGGAACTGAGACATCATACTGCTAAGGAAGGTTAAGCTAGGCTTAAAAAGCCAAATAGTGCTTTTTAAAAAATATTAATTTGTGGAATCTACACCTAAAAGACACACACAGACATGATTGTAACATGGGGCCATTTAGGGAGACAAAGGGAAGGCAGAAGAGGAAAAGAGAATGGAAAATGAAAAATATTGCACACATTGTCACTAATGGATGGAGATGGTATACGGAATCTCACTGAACACCATTGCGTAACAGGGAGGGAGCAGATGAAGAAAGAGAGCCATGGAGGCGGTCAAAGGAATTTTATATACATGTGTGAAAACAGAGCAATAAGCCTGTATAGAGGCTCACGCCTGTAATCCTAACTACTCAGGAGGCTGAGATCTGAGGATCCAGGCTCAAAGCCAGCCCTGACAGGAAAGTCCATGAGACTCTCATCTTCACCTGAAAACCGGAAGTAGCGCTGTGGCATAAAGTAGTAAAGCAGTAGCCTTGAGCAAAAGAACTCAGGGGTAACACCAGGAGCTTAGAGACAGCACCTAGAATTCAAGGCGTAAGGCAAGGGGTGGGGGGTGAGGAAAGGAGAGAAAGGAGAGAGAGGAAGAAGGAAGGGAGGAAGGGAGGGAGGGAGGGAGGGAGGGAGGGAGGGAGGGAGGGAGGGAGGGAGGGAGGGAGGGAGGGAGGGAGGAAATAGAGCATAAAAACTTCTGACTAGCCAGGCACTAGTGGCTCACGCCTGTAATCCTAGCTACTCAGGAGACTGAGATCTGAGGATTGCGATTCAAAGCCAGCCTGGGCAGGAAAGTCCGTGAAACTCTTATCTCCAATAAACCACCAGAAAACCAGAAGTGTCGCAAGAGAGGGGCTGGAAAGGTGGCTCTGGTAGAGCGCTTGCCTTGCATGCATGAGGCCCTGGGTTCCATTCCTCAGCACCACATAAGCAAAAAGAAAAAAAGCAGGAAGTGGCGCTGTGGCTCAAGTGGTAGAGCGCCAGCCTTGAGCTGAAGAGCTGATGGTCAGTGCTCAGGCCCAGAGTTCAAGTCTCATGACTGAAAAAAACAAAAAAAAACTTCTGACTGTTTTAAGAGGAGGAGAAGGCTAGGGGAAAGCAATGGAGGTTAAGGTTGATCAGGGCATATTCTATGCATATATAAAAAACATCAAAATGAAACTCCCCTGTACAGCTAATAATACACTGACTGTTGTTGTTGTTGTTTTTAAAAAAGGGTACACCCTTGTTCACCACCTCTCCTGTGACCTAATAAAGAACCCCCACCTAACGTGGTCAGCAGTTTAAACATAGTCAAGAAATGAGAGGTGAGCCTGGAAATGTGATCTCCACCTTCCGCATCACAGAGCCTGGTTGTGAGTGTTTCTTCCAGTGACCTAGTGGATCTTGTGCTCGATAACACACCTGCAAACCCTCACTTCCTGGCGGGAGGAAGACCTCTCAACACCAGTGACCAGTGTCCAGGGATCTGGACTCCATCGTTAGAATAAGCCGAGTGCAGAACTCCAGCACTGACCCTCTCCCGCACAAAAGAAGATGATGAAACACCCAGAGAGAATGGCACGGCCGGATCCCTCTGAGGGGACAGGCTGCGAGGTGAGCAATCAAACACTATTTAGTGGAACAAAAGGAAGAGGAATTAGGGCTGCAGGCTTCTGGCCCTTAAGCAGGAAGAACAGTAAAGCTCACCCCGATTCCAATTCAGTAAGACTCTTTTTAAGCTTCTCCAACTCTTCAATTCACTGCCTTCAATAGCCTTTTTCATCTCTCCAGGTCCAGATCAAATACCTTGTGCTCTGTGGAGGATTCTCTCTCCCAGGGGGGGAAAAATTAACTGTTCCTTTCTCTACACTCTTAAAGGATGTTAACCCATACTTTTATATTTCAGGCTTTGTGAGATATGTGTACCTTTGCTTCCCCGAAACGACATGTGAGCTTACCATCGGAAAGGATCTGTCTTAGTGATTTCCAAAGAAAAAGAGGGCCTGGATCCAAGCACAGTATTAAATGTTCTCTGAGTTTGTCAGTGACAGATGGTAGCTATCAGCCAGACAGTGGACAGCCCCTTTCCCCTACACAACCCTTCAATTTGTCCAAATGCAATGCCGGTAAGGAAATAAGAGTCTGCAGTGAATGTATAACTTGTTTTACCTTGTCCTAACCTGGCTTGTGAAAAGAAAAAGAAATCGTTGAGCCTGAGGGATCCTGGGCATAGGAGTAAGAATGGTGTTGAACAGTATGAAAGAAGAAAAAGAGAGAGAGAAATGATTATGGGCTGGTATCAAACCAGTCCCATGATGGAAAACTGAAATTCCCTCTCACTGGGGACTCTGAGCACAAAAATTATGAGATGAGAATTTGTTCATCTGCTTGGCTTATCCATTGGTGAAGGATTCCTGCCGTTCTTCCCTTTCTCAATTTGAGGTGAGAACTATTATGAATAGCCATTGAAATTTCCTGCGGGTATCGCTGGTGACGGTGGCAGAGATGCTCCAAGACAGAAAGCAAGTAACAAACGGTGCAGAGGGGTTAAGGTGCCATCAGGTTATAGCTGAGCTCAGCTGCATGCTACAAAACTAGATGAGAAAGGTCGACCAAGGGAATATGGGATGGGGCATAAGAAGGATCCGGTACACACACCGAACTATACATTTTATCAGCCTCCTGTGAATTTTTTATACACCTTCGAGAATAAACCCCACTACTCTTAGGATTATAATTGTTAACCTGTTAGCAAAAAGACATAAATAAAGAAAAGAAAAAAGAAAATGTCAGTAATAGGACTAGTGTTTTCCCCAAGCCTGGGAAACCTATGGGTATAAACGCTCACATTTCAGTGGCACTGGCTCTTCAGTTTGGGTCTCCGCCAAATTCCTTGCAAACTTCTCTTCCAACGTGTTTGCAAATTCTCTCTAAGTCTCTTCCGAATTACTTGCCAAGGTCTTCTCTTCTGAGTGTCTTGCAAGCTTTTCCAGTTACATCTCCAGACAGACCTCCAGGGGGCGCCTCAAACACACCATCGTGTCCTTCCTCTCCCACTGAATGAGGCCTCTGAGGCCCAGGCTCACCTTGCTCCCAAAGTCAACAACCTCCAGGCCCAGTGCCCAGACGATACATTTCTTTTCATTTTCCTACACTAGAGCCATTCTGTTGGCTCACAGGGGGAATAGTCTGTCCCCCCAGGTCAGTTTTACCAGAGAGCAGACAAGTAGCCTACTTGTGAACACAGACACAGCCATGACCACAGCCCCTTCAGCTTCAACCCTAGTCCCAGGAGCTCCTTCCTCCTCTAAACAAAAATCTACACCTTCATGCAAATGAACAAACAAACAAACAAAGGCAGCAGCTCACTGTCCATCCCAGCAGTACACGCAAGCCCACAGCAGGCCCAGTCTGAGTTCCTCCAGGCTACTGAGGGGTGCATGTGGCTGAGAGCCTCAAGGATGCACACTATTGACCCTCAAAAGCTCCCAAGGTTGCTCTGTGTGTGTGTGTGTGTGTGTGTGTGTGTGTGTGTGTGTGCATTTGTTTTGCTATACAATAAAATCCGACCAGATGTCCTTAGTAGCTTTTAGTCATGGCATTCCCTAATGTTTTGTTCTTATTCTTCCAAGGCCTGTGCATCATGAGCAAGGAGTTTTACCAGGCATATTTTCAAAAGGCTAATTTCCCTTTAAAAAAAAAAGAAACTTAAATGGACATACAATGTCCGTCCTTAGCCTTTAATTGTGGTGAAAGGAGATATATATATATGTGTGTGTATATATATATATATATATGTATATATATATTCATCACCACATGCTACAGTTTGGTCCAACTATTTAAGGAACAATGGCGGGTGAAAGTCAAGAGCGAAAGAAAAGAGCAATAAAATAAAGTGGCTTATTGACAGCTGAGATCCTGTGTGACATCTGTGGGTGGTTCTGTGGGTCCAGGATGAAATTGTTCTCACTTCAAAAGAGCCATCCATGAACTCTGTCAGTCCGCAACTCACTCTATAAATACATAAAGCACTTTCTCCCCAATGCCCCCTCCAAATAAAATACCCTTAAAGATGATGTGGAGGAAATAATGTCTCGATCACATGTGTTTTAGTGAAAGGCAGCATTCCCCCCCCTCTTGACTAACGTACAAACCGAGCTTGAATTTTTATCCAACATTTGCCATGCCTCACTTTTACAAAAGAATCCCATTTATTATTCTCCTTAGACTTCACATTTTTAAAGAAAAAAAAAAGGCAGCATCAAAGTCTAACAGAAAATGAAAGCAGTGGTTCAAACATTGTTTTGTTTTCCTCTCCGGAGTAAATATTTGCACTTGCTGGAGGAGCTTATGCTGATGTGTCTGTAAATTGAATATATACATATATTTCTTGTGAGAAGGTAAAGTAGTTGGGAACAACAGGACACAAAGCAGAGTTCACCTCTGCTTTCTTCCAAATGACCTCCAGCCCACGATGCAGGTGACATGTTTGAAAGAAGATGTTTGGGCTCCCATGGAAGCTCAGTTTGTGGAATCTGCTTTGGCAGACTGACAGCTGTGCTAAATGATGTTGAAATTACATGTAATAGATTTTAGATTATGACTATTGTCCTCTGGGGACTCAAGAGCCCCATGTAGTAGGAAGGGGCTCTGTTTGGTTATCTTCATTCCAGAGTAAAAAGGAATAAGCTGGTCTTATTACAACTTGACCTTTTCATTGGGGAGAGGGGGGGAATGTGGTTAAGTAGCAGAGTAATTTAGCTAATTAGAAACTGCAGGTCCACAGTATCCACTGCCATTCATTCCTGAAGTGAAACTGACAAGGCTCAAGAGTTTTAAATATGATTCTTCTCCAATTTTAAGCTCCTAACAAATGAAATGCTCATTTCTTTCAATATTGTGATCGCAAATTTTTACATAGATGAAACTCAAATTAGCATCTGAAATTTTTACTCTATGTAGGACCAGTGAGCAACTGACCTCCTGCAGATATTAATTTATAGGCCTGATTTGGGTTTTGTTCAGTTTGTGGGGGAGTAGAATTTGCGTGAGCCTGCCCAGGAAAAAGGAAAACAATGGAAGGGATGCAGGTGTCAGTCCTCAAAGAAATAGAGCAGAAAAGCAAGGACAGACGTGAACTGAGCACAATTGAAAGGATTCTAGGAAGCCCAAAAATGAGACTGAGGAAAAACTGGGTATGTGTATGAGAAGAAGAGTGATATGTGGAAAGGGTGGTGTGAGAATATTACCATGTTTTACTCAAGGACTAGAAGGCTGGGGAAACAGGTTAGCATAAATGCTGGTTCATGGGCTGGGAATGTGGTAGAGTGCTTGCCTAGCATGTGTGAAGCCCTGTCTTCCATTCCTCAGTACCACATAAACAGAAAAAGCCAGAAGTGGTGCTGTGGCTCAAGTGGTAGAGTGCTAGCCTTGAGCAAAAGACGTTCAGGGACAGTGCCCAGGCCCTGAGTTCAAAGCCCAAGACTTGGGGGGAAAAAGTACCTGATTCTTAGCATGACTTTTTTTTAAAAGGCAGGCCATGCCCTTTGGGGCAAAGTCGGTGTGTTTGCTCTCTACGTAACATCTCTGCTCAAATGACTTGAATATCTTTGCAAACATTCTATGAAGCAGCTGTGGAGAGAAGTAAAGCGGGGGGAGGAGGGGTCAGGAGGAGACAACAGAACTTCATGTTTATCTATCTCCTCTAGCATACCATCGTCATCATCCTGAAATAAAGCATCAGTCGCATGGAGACAGCTCTTTTTTTATGAACTAAGCAGACCAGTTTAGACAAGAGTAGGTATTTTTTTTCAACCAAGGTTGGAAAGTTCTTTCATTCAGAACCAAGGAAGCCTTGGCGCTGTCCATTGTGCTGCTCACACACGTACAGTAGTCATGTGAGGTCCAGTTCTCAGCGTGGTCTCAGATCAGCAAATAGCAATCCTCAGGCCACACCCAAGGCCCGCTACATCTGCCTTGTGCTAGTGATTCATATAGGATCTGAATGATTCACACCAAACTCAGATGAACCGTCCTCACCCCTTAAAAGAACTAAGAAAGAGAAACAGGGAGAACTTAAGACAGAAAAATCCCCAGAGTAGTAAAAGTGTCGTTGCTCCCTCCACATCTTGCTTTGCCATCAAGAAAGAATCTTCTCAAGAATACAAAAGAACGTATCATGCATAGAAATAAATAGAATTTTAAAAATGAATAGAAATTAAAAAGCATACAGATGTTTGGTCAGCATTTTTTTTCCTCACTCGTGGGGCTTGAACTCTGGGCCTGGGCGCTTGCCCCTGAGCTCTTCAGCTCAAGGCTAGCCCTCTATCACTTGAGCCACAGTGCCACTTCCCGTTTTCTGGTGGTTTATTGGAGATAAAAGTCTCACAAAGTTTCCTGCTTGGACTGGCTTTGAACTGTGATCCTCAGATCTCAGCCTCCTGAGCAGCTAGGATTAAAGGCATGAGCCACCAGTGCCTAGCTGCTCAGTATTTCTTTTAAATAAAGAAATACAGAGCGGGTAAACAAGGAAGTGATAAATCTGATTACTTGTATGAGTGAAGAATGGGCAGAGGGCTGGGAAGGTGGCTCAGTGGTGGAGTGCTTGCCTTACATGCATGAGGCCCTGGGTTCAATTGCTCAGCACCACATAAGCAGAAAAAAAGCCAGAAGTGGCACTGTCTCGAGTGGTAAGATGCTAGCCTTGAGCTGAAAAGCTGAGGGACAGCACCCAGGCCTAGAGTTCAGCCCCAGAACTGACAAAAAAAAAAAAAGAATGGGCAGAAGAAAAACAGGAATCAGCTCATACTTCTCCTATTAGTGCATTTTGACTTATGAAGACATGTTAAAGTTGATATTATTGTTGTTGTTGTTGTTGTTGTTATTATTATTATTTTGTCAGTGCTAGGGCTTGAACTCCAGGCCAGGACACTGTCCCTGAGCTTCTTTTGCTCAAGGCTAGCGTTCTATCATGTAAGGCACATCACTTCTGGATTTTTCTGTGTATGTGGTACTGAGGAATGGAACCCAAGGCTTCATGCATGCTAGGCAAGCACTCTACCACTAAGCCACCTTCCCAGTCCAATATAGTTTTTCTAAAAAGAAAAGTAACAATGGCAAAAAGAGTAAAAGAGGTGCTGGGAAGGTGGCTCAGTGGTAGAGTGCTTGCCTTGCATGCTCAAGGCCCTAGGTTCGATTCCTCAGCACCACATAAGAAAAAAGAAAAAAGCTGGAAGTGGCGCTGTGGCTCAAGTGGTAGAGCGCTAGCCTTGAGCTGAAGAGCTGAGGGACAGCGCCCAGGCCCAGAGTTCAGGCCCCACAACCGGACCCCCAAAAAAAAATAAAAATAAAAAATAAAAATAAAAAAGAAGAGTAAAAGAAAAAGCCTAAAACAAACTAAACCAAATTATTCAATTATATTTTAAGTGACTATTCTAAATACAATGAAGGAAAAAACAAAATAAACTATTATTATAAGGACATCATATTTGACTATCAGTCTTGAGTAGTTTTAGGGTAGAGAAAAAAGTAAACAAACCCAAGCATTTTTTACTACATCGGTTTCTTCTAGAGGTATTGGCAAAGCACTTCTGATCCTATTCTAAATGTATTACAAAACAGAACAAATGAGCAAATTTATTGATTTTTCAGGAGCCCAGGGTCAATGCCTACTTGAGACATAGCATGGAGAGTCCTCAAAAAACTAAAAGTAGAATTGCCATATAATCCAGCTATATCATTCCTAGACCCATATCCACAAGAATAGAAGGCACAATAACAATAAAGATATCTGCACACTGGGCTGGGAAGGTGGCTCAGTGGTAGGGCGCTTGCCTTGCATGCATTAGGCCATGGGTTCAATTCCTCAGCACCACATAAGCAAAAAAAAAAAAGGAAAACAACCAGAAGTGGTGCTGTGGCTCAAGTGGTAGAGCACTCGCCTTGAGCTGAAGATCTGAGGGACAGCGCCCAGGCCCAGAGTTCAGGCCCCATGACTGGACCAAAAAAAAAAAATATATCATGAATTCCTAATTAATCCATTCACTGTTAGACTGGCTAGCATCATTACTAACCAGAATCCCTGCCTGATGTATGAAGTAGAAGCATAAATCAAAGCAGGCCTTTGGCAATGGTTTGTCAATAGTGAATCATAAGGAAGGTTTTTGTTTTGTTTTGTTTGTGTATGTGTGTGTATCCTTGTTTAATCTCAGTAAAATATAATCACCTAAATAATGCATGGCCAGGTTTATAGGGCTGGCATTCAGGCCCATGAAAGGTACTAAAAATGTCTATAAAACCTATGTTAGGGCTGGGAAGGTGGCTCAGTGGTAGAGCGCTTGCCTTGCATGCATGAGGCCCTGGGTTCGATTCCTCAGCACCACATAAGCAAAAAGAAAAAAGCCGGAAGTGGCGCTGTGGCTCAAGTGGTAGAACACTAGCCTTGAGCTGAAGAGCTGAGGGACAGTGCCCAGGCCCAGAGTTCAGGCCCCACCACCGGACCAAAAAAAAAACAAAAAAAAACCCTATGTTATATTATATGCTTCATGTATATAGAAGTAAAAACTCGAACTTAAAAAGGTTAAAAACAGATAACAAAGGAGGAGGTAACAATGCTCGATAGGAAATGTACTCATTACCTACTCACATAACTGTAACCCCTCTGTACAATATCTTTACAATAAAAAAAATCATCTTTTTAACAATGAAAACTTGGTGCTGGAGGCTCATGCCTGTAATCCTAGCTACTCAGGAGGCTGAGATCTGAGGATCATGGTTCAAAGCTAGCATGGGAAGCCAAATCCAATATATTGCTATATCCAATTAACCAGCAAAAAACCAGAAGTGGAGATGTGGTAAAAAAAAAAAAAAAAAAAAAAAAGAAGCCTTAAGTGCAAAAGCTAAGAGAGAGCTAGAGACCCTGAGGTACACACAGTCAAAATTAAAAAATAGAGAAAGGGATTACACTGCTATCAAGAATTACGGAGTTTCTTTAAAAAAAAAAAAAAAACTAGAACCTAAATACCCATTAGTAAGGGATGGTAACAAAGCAAGCAAATTTATATATTTATTAAATAAATTGTCTTACATTCCCCCACCCACCAAAAAAAGAAAAGAATAATGAAAGAAAAGAAGAACGAAGGAACTAAACTTTCACTCTGGCCAAAATTGAAGCTTGAAATTATGCATGTAGAAGCTACCTAGATCTTATTTTAATCTCCCCACACATCTAATCATTCCTTGAAACTCAAATATCCATATGATGGGGCTGGAGGTGAAATCTGGCTTTTTGATAGATGAGAAGGCGGCCCTCATTTCATCTCTTGCTTTTGAATGCCGCTGCCCGGAATGTGACATTTTGCTCTTGCAGATGGAATGAGGAAGGACTCAGAGTCAGAGGGAAAGAGCGCCATCTACCGCCAGGCCACCCAGACCTGACAGAGCTCTGGGCCTCCCCAGATGCCTTCCACTTGATTGCTCTGGCTCAAGCCAGTTTGTGAGAATCAACAAGATTTCAGCTGGGAGTTGGAAGGACAAGAACTTCTGGCCACAGGCCAACACTTAACTCTATTAAGATTCCCAAGCCTTTGGTGAGAACTATTTGTTATTAACAATGTAATGCTATTAGTCGAGGTTAATGATTGATGGAAGTCATTTTACTAGAGAGTCAGATACAAGTGTCAGTTTCTTGGCATTTATAAGAGAAACCGACATCATCTGCTCAATTCTCTGTTGAGGAGTGCAGAGTTAGAAAAACTAGAAATGCTAGCTCTAAGCCTTCTGGTCCTTTTGGTGTTTGCTGCTGCTACTTCTTCAAACTCTTACCCACTCCCCTGGAGGAAATCTTATTTTCATCCTTTATCTGACATGGAAATTCACGCCTGGGTGAGGAACACATTGCCGCTACACATAAGGTGATCTCCCATGCTGCAGGAAGGAGACATTTGTACATTCCAGGCAAGGCAGAATAGTTTAAGCTCAGTCTGGTTGCTAGAAAGCAATGAGACCTGGTGAGTCAGACAGGCTCACCAAGGGGTTCCACCAATTACTGACAGGAAGTTTGATGAGGGATCAGCAGTCAGGCCCCAAATGCAACAAAATGCAAATGAAGCTGTCTTCCGCTCATACCCTGGCATACAAATGCACATAGACCCCTTCCAGCTCTAAAATGTTAAGTCAGTGTATACTCCCATTAAATGAGGTGATGAAATACAACACATAGCCCAGAATAGCATTAAAGTCATGAAATCATAAATCCCTACCCCAATTGCCCAAAGAGCTTGCAGAGTTTCTTAACTGGTTCCTAGCATGTACTAGCTAAGTCACAACTACACTGTGAGTTCCTACTATGTGCCAGTTCTATTCCACCTCACTGGACGGCTCCAAGGAAATGATCCACAATCATCGAAACTCAGCTTGTCTAAAATTTAAGTTATTTCCCGGCACACTTACACACAAACACACATTCTTTTTTTCTTAAGCAAATAATAATACTTATCTACCAACTGGGCCAATTCATAAATGTAGTAACCATCTTAAGATTTTGAAAACCCAATAGATGCTAGCTCTCCAATTCTCTAGAATTCTCTAGAGTTGCCCTTTCTTCTGAGGTCTACCACCTCTGCCTCAATCTGAGCCTTCATCCTCTTCCACCGTATGTACTGTACGCAGGAAAACTATACGAGACCCGTAAGGCACAGGGTTATCCTGGCAGTTAGGAATCTAAATGGCTGCAGGTGTGGCACGCGGGATTCCTCCACCCTCATATCCCCAGTTGGGGGAACTCATAGTAGAAGGAAAGTAATCGCAAAGGTGTCTACTCTCCCCACTCTCATTCAGTATAGTGCTTGAATGCTCAGCCAGAACAATATGGCAAGTTAAAAAATGATGTTTATTCCTACAAATAGGAAAGGAAGTTCAAGTCAAACTGTCCCTCTTTGCAGATGATAGGATCCTATACTTCACTGTCAAGAATCCATCAAAAAGAAAAAAGAAGTCAGCCCTGATGACTCAGGCCTGTAATCCTCGCTACTCAGGAGGCTGAGATCTGAGGATCATGGTTCAAACCCAGCCTGAGCAGGGAAGAGTCTCATAGGAGACTTATTTCTAATAAACCACTCAGAAAACCGGAAGTGGCACTGTGGTTCAAGTGGTAGAGCACCTGCCTTGAGCTGAAGAGCTGAGAGACATCACTCAGGCCCAGAGTTCAAGCCCCAGGAATCACACACACACACACACACACACACACACACACACACACACACACACACACACACACACACACACCTCTTAGATCTGATAAACGTATATATCTTTGCTCAACATGGGGTCCTGGAAGAGATAAGAGAAATGGTAATGATGGAGAGCGAGCTCACTCAATTCATTTTCTTTTCAACAATCACAGTATTCTTCCAAGTGAAGCTGGTCTGCCTGCTCCTTTCTCCTTCTGTCCTAGTGCTCAGCACCCCACCCTGCCTGGCTTTCCCTGGTGTTTCACTGCATCCAGTTATTTTCACCTACACCCAGCAGAAAGAATGGTGGGCACACAAGGATGCACAAGATGAGTGCATCACCATGGAACAAATGACCAAGAAGGGGAAAGCCAGGGCGCGAGAGCTAAAAGAGTTGGTTTACATCCTGGCTCTGCCACTTTGTAGCTGCGTTACCATGAACAAGGTACTTTATGGTTTCATCCCTAGTCTTTCCATCTGTAAACCAATCATGATGCAGTAGCTACTTCACATGCTAAATCGTGTGAAACACCATTACCTGGCACATAGAAAGTACTCTTTACAAGCTAGTTCGCCTTGTTACGGCCTCATAGGAAGTAGAAAATGAAGTGACAGATAAATAAGCAAAATAATGGCTAAGTACAGTATAGAGAACATAGATCCGGAACAGACAGAGCAGGTTCTCTGAAACAAAGTCAGAGAAGACTGTAAGGAGTTAATCTGAGACCTAAAAGCTGGAAAGGAATCAGCCACACCGAGGTGGGAGAAGAAGATTCCTGGCAGAGGAACCCAAGTGCCAAGTCCCTGAAATAGACAGGAACTTGGTAGACCTAACCCTGAGAGAGGCTCCTGAGCTGAGCAGAAAAGAGGCACAGAGAAGAGGGGGCAGAGAGGAACACACCAGGCGAGGCTGATCGGCTGCAGGAGGAAATGTCTGTTTCTTTCTCTAGCAGATGGGACATGGAGAGCCACTGGAGGATTTTTAAACCAGAGGATGACATTATCTAATCTATACATTTTAAGATTACTCTGACTAATGGAGTGAAGGGGTAAGCAAGACTAGGAACAAGGAAGATAGCAGGCGGGCGACTGCAATCATCCACGGTAGAGATGATGCCGGCTTTAAAGGGTGAGGGGAGATAGTGTGAATAAATGGTTGTTATCTGCAGAGAAAAGCACAGTTGTCGCTACAAGAGGGTAACGCGTAGGAGAAGGTGAATGAATACCCCTTACTATCACCTGAAGGGAAGAGATGACTTTATTTGTAAACGTGGTTTTCCATGGGAGATAGGCCGTCTCTGTTGTCCTCAACACATAGCAATGATTTATTGAGTGCCCACCATGAGGCATCACTCTGAGGCTGACAGAAATGGCTTTGTTCCCAGGATGGGTACCCAGAGGCCTGTTTTGACTCATGAAAACTGTTCCTATAGCTGTCGTTTTTAGGTCATCAAAATTATTTTCAAGCCAGTGCCAGTGGCTCACACCTATAATCCTAGCTACTCAGGAGGCTGAGATCTGAGGATTGTAGTTCAAAGCCATCCCAGGCAGAAAAATCCGTGAGACTCTTATCTCCAATAAACCACCAGAAAACCGGAAGTGGCGCTGTGGCTCAAGTGGTAGTGCGCTCGCCTTGAGCTTGAGGAACAGCGCTCAGGCCCCGAGTACAAGCTCCATCCATGACCAACCAAAAAAGAAATTATTTTCAACTTGAAAACAGGTAGGGTAGACTAGCACGGATAGGGTTGGGAGAGATGGGGGAGAATTATGAGAGGGGGTGAAATGGGACAAGATACATTGTACTCAGACACTGGCATGTTGAAATCCCTCTATACTAATTTAAAAAATCAAAATTATTTTTGCAATCCTTCTATGTGATTTTTTAGAAGCTGGGAATAGGTGGCCCTCACCTGCAATCTGAGCTATTCAGAAGACTGACATCTGAGGGTCACAGTTCAAAACCAGCCCTGGGCAGAAAAAGTCTCTGAGTCTCTTACCTCTAACCAGCAAAACAGCTTTTTGATAAGATTTGCTATTATTTGCTAAAATGGATTCCAACTAAAAGCAGGGCCCATGTAAATGTGACTTCGTTTTAAAAGAATCTGAACATACATTCTGCTTCTAACCACAGGCTTTGCCATTTCATTGAGTAATGAATGCATTTAATTGCTTGCTGTGGCCATTACTTGGAGATAGATTTATTGAAACTTGAAACTTTGGACCAATTAAAGACTGCTATGCTAAGGAGGCTTATGAGGTTGGTAGTTACAGGAATTCCATAAGCCTCCAAGGGAAGTTGCACTGTATTAGTTATTCCCGGATTCCTTTCCATCTCTACCTGACTCCTAGTGTCATTTCTGTGTGGGTTTCCCTGTGTGTGTGTGAATGTATTCTTGTATGCCCATTTCTTCTTTACCAATTCATCCTCTCATATTCAAAAAGGCTTATTCCATCTTATAGCTGGGTGCCCCACATTGTTATTAGCACCCATTAGTTTTACAAGGGAATTTCATTTTTGACATACCCACCTACGCATACCATGTACCTTGATTAGGCTCTGTCTCTTCATCATTGTTCCTCATCTCCCTCCCAGATGTTTATACAGGATAACAAAAGAATGTAGATGCCTAGTAGGCAAGAAAGGAAAGGAAAACCAAGGAAAGACACAAAGGGCAGCAGTGAGACCAACAGAAATATGCACAGTAGGAAGTCCTATTCACAAAGCCAGGAGGGACATAAATTTCTCTCCACACTCCCTCCAAGTCATTCCAAAGATGGAAACACAATTCAGTGTCCGTAAGATGAAATTATACCAATTGCATAAGCTCCCTAAATCTGCATGGTAACATAATTTATGAAAATGATGCATCACAATGACACAATTTGTCAGAAAATTCCTCCACCTCACAAATGGTCCTGCCACATTTAATGAGCAGAAATAACTGGCAGAAAGTTCAGTCACCTTCTATGCTGGAAAAACGGCTTCCCTTGCACCTGATGGGAGTATTATTTCACACAGCAGGCAATAAATTTGTTGAATTCATTACCCACAGGAGAAGTATAGGCAGGAAATAGAAATGGGTTCAAAAAGGGTTGGTCAAATTTATAAATGGGGAAGCTGTAAAAGGTTCTATTCCTTTTGTGTTTAATAATATTTTATAGTGTGTGATACACCTTTCCTCTTTACCTACTTAAAGTGTATTCACGCTGCTCCTTAACTCTGATAAAACTGGAGAGGTGTAACATTTGATGTATATTTTTTTCTACATAGAAATATTACATTTTTACTCTCCCTTTTGGTCTAATATATTCTAATTTCATTGGGTGTTCCAATACATTCTCATACTCTTTATACTTTTAGTGTTTTTCATAACACTACCCAACACAGAACTGTTAACTAAATTAATAACTCCAATTCTGTGGTCCCACTACTTTAGAACAAATTAATCATGGTTTGACAACCTAACTGGCGTTAACTTAGCCCTGGGATTGTGTTGGAAGCTTTCTTACTGCTCAAGGCACCAAAGAGAGTGAGGATGGAAATCCAGGAGGTGGAATCAGCTTGAGCAACAGTGTTCTGCGTGGGCAAGCCCAGGTTGAGGCTCCATGGCAGCTGGTGCTTCTTGGTCCCAGGATCCTGCTGCCTTCAAGGGGAGGGGAAGGGGAAGGGGAGGGAGGAAGGGAAAAGGGAAGAACAAAGGAGAGGAAGGGAAAGACAAAGGGAGGGGAGACAGGAAGAGGGCAAGGGAGAGGAGGAAGAGAAAGGGGAAAGGAAGAGAGAGGAAGGGGAGGGGGAGGGGATGGCAAAGGAAGGAGAAAAGGAATAGGGTGAGGGCATGGGAGGAGGAGGGAAAGAGGAGGGAAAAGAAGAAGGAGAGGGAAGGGAGGAAGGGGGAGGAGATGGGAACAAGGAGGAGGAAGAGAAAGGGAAAGAGGTAGGAAGGGAGCAAGGGAAGGGAAGGCTTGGAGTGGGGGAAAGGATGGAGGGATAGGAAGGGGAAGGGAGAAGGAGAGATTGCAACTGGGAAACAGCATGCCCACCTGCCACTGATCCATCTCCAGGGGGCACCCATCAATCTGTATAAGGCAGTTTTGAGAAGTGGGAACAGACCAGAGGGAAACCCTCTCATATGAAATAGGTAAGATACTTAATAAATGAAACCTTGGGGTATAATGATGAGAAACTACAGGGTCCCTTTGCCCTCTTAAATCAAGGAACTTCGGAGGAATTGACCAAGTTTGTGAGTAGAAAAGAGTAACCAGAAGGCACAAGCTTTTCAGGGAAAGAACTGGGGATCTAGTAAATCAGAGTATTTCCTTTACAACAGGTGGTTGTAAAGGTGAGGGTCTTTGGCCCTTCTGAATTCCATTTGGGATTATCTAGAAGGTGAGGAGAGTGGGGAAGATAGTTTTGCAGCAATGAAGATCTGCTGTTGTGTCAGGATGTTAATAACTCACCAGCACATCAAACGCAGGTCCCATGAACTAGACATGGGTGAAGGTACAGAGGCCATGAGACTGAGTCGGCCTTCCCCGAGATGATGCTGAGGTTTCCTTGGAGTCCCAGTGAACAGGACGGAGTTCTTTGGTCCTCTGATCTTCCTCATCCATAAGACTGGGCAGTTACATAACATTACAGTACTGTGAAAGTCCTGTCCAGCTCCAAGCTTCCATCTCTCCACTCCAGGCCCATCAGAGAGCCAAAGCTAATTCCTAGCTGGTGTGCCAGCTGTCTACAAAATCTACATGATACTCCGAAGGAACTGATTTTTTTTTTTCTTCTGGTAACAAGGAAGCAGTCCTCATCTCAACAGAGAATATTCCTGGAGAAATGGGAAAGCATGTCTTCCTGCACCAGCATTTGTACCAAGTGACAATCCTAGGCAGGTATTTAGGAACCAACCAGGAGAGAGCTGTCAAAGCCAAGTGCTTACTTCCCTTCCCGTCGAATTGAAAATGCAAACAACACCTATCTCAAAGTGTTAACCTTGCTAACCAGCAGAATCTTATTTTGCTACCATGGTGTCCTTATATGCAACAGTACTATGAAATACTGTGGTGAGCTTTTGTGAGATAGTTACAGAACTAAAGAAGGGAAGGAAGCGGGGGAAGGACGAAGGAGGAGAGGGAAGGGAGGAAGGAAGAAGGAGGAGAGGGAAGGGAGGAAAGGGGAGGAGGTGGGAACTAAAGTTGAAACCAAAGTTCAAAGAGGTGAAGAAAACCTTCCAAGGTAATATATTAAGGAAGTGATATAACTGGGTTTTTTAATTTAATTTTCGTGTTGGTAGTGAGGCTTGAACTTGGGGCCTCTCAGCTTTCTTACTAATGTGAACACTTATCACTTGAGCCACACACCCTCATTTCAGGCTGGTTAATTGGAAATACTAAGTCTCATAGACTTCTCTGCCCTAGCCAACTGCATCTCCATCATCAGATCTCAGCCTCCTAAGTAGCTAGGATTACAGGCATGAGCCACCAGCTCCTGGCTTTTTTGTTTCATTTCATTTTGGCTTTGTTTGGCAAATAGTTGACTCTCAAATTCAGTATGTTGATGAGTTGCCTGGCTTTGCAACTGTCAACATGCATGGACTTTGGTGTTAATATGAAAAGGATTTAAAAGCAGACCCTACCAGCTGCAAGTAGTGGCCCTGGGCACTAACTGATGTTAACGGGGCTTAGTTTTCTCATGTGTGAGGATTAAATGACATCCTATAAGTAAAGCTTCTAACACACGCTAGGCCTTTAGCAGATGGTTTGTGTTTTTTTTCTCCTAAGTTTGCAATGTCTAAAGCAGATCCTGAGACAAGGGTTTGAATGAGGGGTAGTATCCGGGAGGTGATCCTACAAGTACAATGAGGAAGGGAGGCAGAAGGAGGAATGTTAGCAAATAGGGAACCACGGGGCTAGACTGGGGGTCAAATTCCACTTCAAGTCCCAAACCAGGAGCCCCCTCTTCAGCCCACCCACCGTCCCTCCCCCAGTTTCCAGGTCAGAAGTAGGGGCCAGCTGGGTGCTGGTAGATGACGTCTGTGATCCTAGCTACTTGGGAGGCTGAGTTCTGAAGATCACAGTTCAAAGCCAGCCCAGGCAAGAAAGTCCATGAGACTGTTATCTCCAAGTAAGTACCAAAAAAGCTAGAAGTAGAGCTATGGCTCAAATGCTAGAGGGCTAGCTTTAAGCAAAAAGAAGCTGAGGGACAGCACCCAGGCCCAGAGTTCAAACCTCAGGATGGGCACCAAAGGACATTTTCAAACCCAAAGATTGTGAACATGGAAAACGTCCTCCTCCCCAGAAGGGTGATAAAGGACTGTGGTAAAGGACTCTCCCACTGATGTAATTCCTTCAGTGAATACAAGAAACAAGGCGGAGGGGAATGAGGCCAGGTCCTGCCAGTTCATTGTGAGTGATTCTTCAGTGACCAGCAGAAACACTGAGACCCAATACTAGCCCCTGACCCGGCCAAGACACTTCCAGGCTACAAAGAGGACACATTTCACATGCAGGTCGTGTAGAGCCCAGAGCACCCGCCTGCATGCTGTCTGTGCCCTGTGGAGAAAATGGCTAATGCTGGTGATAAAACGGGACGGCTCCGTTATTCAGTTCCACAAGCACGGTTAATTGTCAACACCGCAGTCGCTTTAACTGCCAATAAACACCATCTCATTGCCCATCAATTGTGTGATGGGAGGAAAACAGGCAGTTGGGTGATGATTTTGAGATGAGACACGTAATTGTTACCTTTTCTTATAGGAGGTTTTTGTTTTCTTTCTTTGCTCCCCCTGTCCTCTCCACATAGTTGATGTCAAACTATTACAAGCCAAAGCCAAATTTATTCTAGCATTCATCTGAGAACCGAGGCTTGCACTTACTAATTTCAGGACTCCGTGGTTCTCGTCGGGATTTTATTCTCATCTTTCTCCAAGCACTTTCATATCTTTTAATCCACTCATCCTCTTCAAAGTGCCTTGAGCCTGGGGGGAGATGGCAGGAACACTATTTGCCAAGGAGGACATTGAGACTCAGGCTAGCAAACTGACTTGTCTACAAGCTGACTGGCTGTGGTCAAGCTGATTCCCACTCATGTGCACAAGGTCACATTCAGTTCGGTTCTCATGGTTAGAAAATTTGGAGGAGGGGGAGGAAATGAATCAATGGAGAGAAGTTCCTCTATGTCTTCTTCTCTTCATTCAAGCAAACAGCAGAGCTCTCCGCTCTGTACATCACATCAGGGAAGACATAGTTTAAAAAAATAAAATTAATTATATACTTCAAAATAGCCAGAAGAGAGGATTTTAAATGCTTCCCCACAAAGAAATGATAAACGTGCGTGGCAATTAATATGCTAATTACCCAGATCTGATCATTACACAACATACACATGTATTGAAACATCACTCTGTACCTTATGAATCTGTACCATTATGTACTCATTCAAACTAAAAAACAAAGTAATAATAAAACAAAATTAGACTTGGATAATTCCACAGGCTTTTAGAGAAAAGTAGGAAGGAAAGTAAAGCACTCTTGAAATGTCCTCAGGACATATTCTAGGCAAACCGTGGATCAGCGGGGAGTTTTCCACCCTGTATTGCTGGTCCTTCCACCTGCTGCTTCACAGGCCCAAGACTGCATCTGCCAGTGCTCTTGCTCGGGACACGCCTTCCACTCCCACTATGAAAACATTTCCCTGTCGTATAAGCTATATGACCTAAGTAACTCATCCTCAGTTAACACCCCATGCCCTGAAGATATAGCACATAACACACAAGTTCCTTCACAAACAGTAGCTGTTTCTTCATGAATTCTCAAATGGGAACATAGAGGCGTGTAGGGAATGTAGAGATTTAAATAAAATGCTAGGGAAAGTGATGATAGAGACTTTTATATTATCAAAAGGGACACAGGTTTGAAAACGCTTGCTCATTTAAGGTAAAAGTGCTGTAAGTTCATGAACCACCTAGGATGGAAGTACCCAAACTACTATGTTATGTGAACTCATAAAACACTTGGAAATGATGGAGAGCTTGGGTCTACCATTTCCATCTGTATGAGCTAGATTCCGCAACACAGAGAGACACCGCCAATGCATGAGATGGAGCTCTGAATTACTCTGCTACACTGGAAGGCAGGGGTAGAAGGGTGACAAGAAATAATCTAAGAGTGCGTTACATATAATATGTGTCATGTAAGATGGTATAATCACTGGAGATGCAGGTTTCTTCCCAACTCATAGTGGAGGATTTTAGCCACAAATAGACAGTGTACCATTAGTAAACAGAAAAGAAATTTACCCTGAAAGATACTGAATGTCTCACAAACCCTTAGAAAATAGATGGGTAGTCACTGAGGTCAGTAAAGCAAACTAGAGACCTTTGAGAACAATTCACTCAAAGACCCACCACCAGCATTGTTGCTCTAGCCATCAACCACAGCTATGCAGGACTTTGCTGCCCCCAGACGGGCCTGCCATTCTAACTCTTAATTCCATCTCAGGCTCCAGCAATAATGGATAGCTGACCTACCATTATTTGTGTCTCCAGAGTTTTAAGCACTCAGGGAGAAATAAGTTGCTTGACCACACCTAGGTCACAGGCTCCATTATCTTGCAAGTTATCTAGGTAGTCAACGGTTGCCATAATCATGCAACGTAACAAACCTTCTAAAATGCAAAAGCTGGACTAGGTCAAGATCAGATCTGTTCTACATAGCTCTCAGTCTCTTTGGAATAAAGGCCTATGGGAATGGTTTGTCTCATATACAATGTTACCAGCACAAGAGCCTAAGTCAAAACACACGATGCTTCATGAGACCCTAGCTCCAAACCAGCATACTGCTACATCCACCTCTCATCTACATCCATGGGTCAAACACAGTTGTGTGGCCAGTCCCAACCATAGCAAATAGGAAATAGGCTCTCCTCACTGTAATGTGTGGAACTGCAAAGTCACACAACAAAGGGCATGAATGTAGATCACTGTAATGAGGGAGTGTGTAGATTACTGCAAATTCACTCTACCACATGCTTTCATCTCTCCCTCCAAGTTAAAAAGGGTATACAGCTTCTGGTCAGCCTGATCATCTTCAGGCAAGAGCCTCCCACAGACAAGGGGAGCAACCTGAGGAATCATAGAGATCAGGCAACACCAACTCTTCTTCCACTTCACCACAGAGAGTTATAATTCCAACGCAAGGTCCAGCTGAGGGTCAGGATTCAATTTCAAATTTTCTAAGATGTGTGCTTATTCAGTCTATTTCAGCCTATGATATCCATCAATTGTGTTATTTCCCTGGATGAGGTTTTTTTCTCCATTTTTATTAGAAATGACAGCTCTTTTATTAAAAAGCAGAAACTATTATATTGAAGAAAAATACCAGCAACTGTAATCAGGTACTAAAGGATATGAAAGTCCTATCTCGTAAGGGAGAGGAGCTGGCTCTGTCTTTATAGGATTTGTAGTTTGAGTGGTTTATTAAGTCTGACACCAGGCCTGCAATTACCACCAATTATTTGGTCATAGTGTCAGTTCCATTTAAAGTGAGAAAGTTAGTGATGGCAACAGCTTATTTTTTAATAACTGATTTCAGAGAAAACCATTTTGTGTTCAATTGCTACTTTCTGACTTCCTGACCTCCAAATAAAAGCTTTGTACCTATAGGGTGACTTGCAGGAACCCTCCTCAGGAAAGCATTCAGTAGACACCATTACAGGCTGACAGTGAGTTATATATTCACTCAACCATTCATGCATCCTACTACCTACACGTAGATTAACCCACCAGGTGCTAGTTCCTGCTGTAAAAATGCCTTCCGACAAGCTGCATTCCACAAGATGTTTAAGTGGAAAACCTACATCCTCTGAGCAGGAAGAGATTTTACAGATGCTGTGTAGTGATTATGCATGGAGAAACGCACCCTCCCAGTCTACAAGTCAACTGACTTAAAGATCTGAGAGGTGTTGATTGGTTGTTTTGTTTGAATGTCTGGTACTTTAGATGAAGGAGTGTTTTCAAGTCACAGGAATTCTGAAAGGATGCTGTCTCAGACTCTAACAGAGGCCGTAACTCCAAATTCGAACTTGCCCAAACTCTAGTGAGACCACTTTTTTTTTTCTCCAAAATCAACAACTTTCCTATTTCAAGGCACCTTTTCCCACAAACTACATCTGATTTAGATAACCTAGGGCACTATTTTATACCTTAATATCCTTCCTTTCTACTTGTAAATCGTTGTGTTTAGTATCCTGTTCACCCTCTCCAATTTAGATTTGTATTGAGGGGCCAGGCGATAACTTGGCTTCTGTTTCTTCTTTTGCTCTGTTCACTTACTATTATGATTCTGAAATATAAACAATAACCGAAAGGACTCAGAAAGTATATATTTAAGACATGTAACCATCCCATCCACCCAAACATCTGAGCAAATAAGATGCCTAGCTTTAGCTCTGGCACAAAGAATGACTACTGGCAAGAGACAAGTATGAAGTTGTCATTTTCAACTTCTGTTCATTTTGATGGAGTGGGAGAGAAAAGAGAGATGGGAAAGAAAGAGGGAGTTAGGAAGAATAGTGTATACTCTTTTTTAAAAGACCGGCAAACAAAATCTGAGCGAACCTATATACCTATTGGTCAAGTCTTCTAACTTGAACTGACACAATCTGCCATGCTCTCTCACATTCTGAATCTTACTTCAACATGACTACTCCAGGAGACTGAAATTTTAACACACACACACACACACAGCCATGATGATAAAAGATGACAACCAGCCTTAGCAAGGACATGTTGCTTGTATTTTCCAACTGGCTATTTCTAAAAATCTACGGCAGTTTCAGAAGAGTTCCAAAGGAATCCTCCTCTCTCTTCCACATTTCAAGCTTCTGCATCTCTATCCCTCGCAGCCCTGCAGAGAAGCTCCAAGGACAAGGCTTCTTGCCAACAAGTTGCACAAATTACACCTCGCTCTTCAGAACACATGTTTTTCCTTGGCACCCATGGTACCTCTTTCAGACTCTTCTCACTCACCTTCCCCCAGGAGCCAGCACCCTGATTATGGGTGAATTCATTTGCTCCCTCAAGGCCTGACTTTCCCACCTACTCAATAAAGGTTCAGCTAAACACTCTTTAATGTTCCTTCAGTGCAATATTTCAGGGATGTAGACGTTACAGCAAGCCTGAGACCATTTTGAAGAGGTTATTTCATCCTTAGTAAATGCTTGGGTGGTAGGAAGACATCCGAGAACATAAAGAGAAGAGAAAAAAAACACACACAAGTATTTTATAACTTCGAGTAATGGTCAGGATCCTACCAGAATGAACCCTCCTCACATAGCTACTGTGAAAAATAGACATAATGCAAGAAGTAGCTATATTGGGGCACACAAGGATAAAGAAAAGTAGAGTTCTAGAATCTATAAAGGAGAGTGAGGGCGGGGTGCATTATATAGAATAAGTACTTCATTCTGCTGCTTCCAGCCTGAGGGCACACTCTGTAACTGCACAGCAGATCCAGATGAAAAAAAAAATATGATCTTCCTGGCCTAAGAAACCAGAATACTGATGCTAGGGGAAGTGCAGTTATTGAAGAGAGGGGAGATTTAGAGAGAAAAAGAGCCAGAAAGGATACCCCCAAATTCTGTCTGCTCGCATCACGAATCACCTATGTATGAAGCAGTCTGAAAGCACCTCTCAGCTAAAAGTAAAAAACCTGAAGTGAGTGTGAAACTGGAACAAAGAATTTGGAGCTCAAATTCAACCAGGTTCATTGTGTGCTAAATGAAAGAAACTATGACTCATCCAAGAAATCTTAACAGAATCCAGAGTCTCTACATCATAAAATGTATGATGCCCACAACACAGTCAAAAAGTACTCAAAATATAACAAATCGTTGTTAATAGGCAGCCCTAATATGACAGTCACCAACAAGATGGAAAAGATATGTGATATTTATGCTTTGTCTCCCTTCCTGTGAGGTTCAAGAGCTGTGTTAGACACTTGAATAGAATTTAAACTTTTCATTTTAACTAAGTACTGGCAGCTACAATCTCAGAAGGCTGAGACCCAGAGAACGCAACCTGGGCAGAAAACTCTATAAGACTCCATCTCCAATTAACCAACAAAATTCTGGGCTGCAGGTATGGTTTAAGGGATAGAGCAACAACCATGAGCAAGAAAGCTGAACAAGAGCATGAGGCCCTGAGTTCAAACCCCAATACCAGGACAATTTTTAAAGAAATGGAAAACTCATGCTCTTCATGATTTTTAGTCCTAAAAACATTGTATTTCTCTAAAATTTGTACTCAAGGAGCTCTCCATGCCTGATAATTACAAAAGATTCTTTCACTACTACTTGTCCCAAGCTGGCAGAAGATTATTCCTTTAATACAAAGGACTTTTATCAGCCTTTGCTCTATCTAGCAAGACTGGATCTCAGAGGATCTGTTACTTGCATTCTCTTTCCAGTTCCAATACCATGCCAGTCAAGGTACATGACTGTGAACCATAAAAAGGAATGCTAGTTGATTAAACAGAAAAGAAATTTACAGGAACAATCAGAGTAGTCCATAAAAGTGACAAGGGGCAAATTCCTGTGTTGAGCCATAGTAGAATCAGAAGAAATCTATTTCTGCTGAACATTATTAAGGTATATAAAAGTTGTATATATGTAAAGTATATAACTCACATTTTGATATGTACATACATTGTAAAATAATTACCAGAAACAAGCTAATTAAAATGTATACCATATAGTTAGCTTTTCCCATGTGTATCTTTGTTGAAAACAAATACGACCATAGTGACTTCCCAGGGCATCATGGAATCCATCAATGCCCAACTATAGGCCACTGTCTACAAATGAGGCATCTGGTCTACCCTGCTTCCAAGGAGAGTGCTTTGGGGAAAGATTGCCCTTTTGAGATCCTGCCCTGTTTCACTGTGAACAATAAATACACCAAATGTGGGTTTGAGGCAAACCTGAACTTGGATTGCCCTTTAGTTGCTGAAATAAGTGACCAAAAAAATGCTAAAATGGCAAATTGATAAACCTAGACTTAGGGCACCCAGATAAGACTGAAATAGTGGAAATTACTGCAGTTCAAGAAGGAATGAGAACCTTGATCAGAATTTCTGCAACCATAGACAAAACCAAAGCCAGGCTGTGAAGACAGAAATAAATATCTAATCTTCCCATACCCATTCAACATCACACATAAAGCATCCAGAACTTTCAGAAAACTATTATCTCACCTGATAGACAAAATAAGGTGCCAGAAACTAGCCAGCCAGCAAGCAACAGAGGAGAAAAGACAGATGGAGAATTTAAAACAGCAGTTTTAAGCAAACTCAGTGACCTTCAAAACAGTTCAGTAGTCTGATGGAGAAACTTTTAAAGGAGATGGAAACAATTTTAAAAAATAAACAGGCTACACTGTGTGATATTCTTTAAATTTTACTTTTTTTTCTGTTTTTCAAAATACCCCTAAGTAATACATATTATTCTTAAAAGTGGAAAGAAATTAAAAATGACTAAAAGAGTATTTCAACTAATAGCACACACACACACACACACACACACACACACACACACACACACACACACACACACACACACACACACACACACACACACACACAAAACAAAACTCAGCTAGACACTGGTGGCTGATACCTATAATCCTAGCTACCCAGGAGACTAAGATCTGAGATTGTGGTACACAGCCAGGAAAGTCTGTGAGACTTTTATCTCCAATAAGTTATGGGGCGGGGGGGGGGGGGGAAGAGGGGGAGGGAGAGCCAAAGTGGAGCTGTGGCTCAAGTGGTAGAACTCTACCTAACCTTGAGCAAAAATAATAATAATAATAATAATAATCGAGGACAGCACCCAGGTCCTGAATTCAAACCCCAGTACCAGCAAACAAAAAAGGCTCATATGAAAAGGGAGAGACAAAGTAAATAGTATGGTTTTACAGAGATGCTGCATTTGATACATGCCAAGCATATTCTGGGTCCTGAGGAACATACTGACAGATGAGCTTGGCTTTTAGCAAGTTTGCCTTCTCTAAGGTACTGTGAAACTTTGGATTACAGAAGAGATCTGGGCAGGGAAGGGCAGGGCTAGAGTACAGCTGTGTGTGATGGCATTCTGTGCAATTTATCCTTGCTTATGATGTGCATAAACCGCACAGAGTCACTCACAAAGGTGGCTAAGAACCAGGAGCAGCTGGCTGGAGCATGTGCTGAACCTCTGCCTCCCGCTGCAAAAAAAAACCCATAAGAACTGGACATGTTTTCAGTATTATTGCTGTTCTGAAATCTAAACCAAAATGCTCCATCTGACCACAGTAACATCAACAAGGAGATGAGTTTTTAAATAAGAGACTCTTACACATAAGGATATGATACTGGCATTAAATAAAAAGGAGGAGGTAGACACTAGGAAGCTTTTGTATTTGACACATAGTAGGTGTCTAATGTTTTTGGTATTGATACAAATAAAGAAACTAGCCTGTCACACTTAAAATTGGATAGATAAAAGTACTGTCCCAGAATTCAGATGTCCTATAAATATACTTAGTTACCAGAAACCTTTTCCTAACACCAGGAGTTAGATACTTTTCTTTTTAAAAAAAATATTACAGACAGAATTTTTATTGCATAAAAACATCAGGAAGAAATTAAACCATGAGTCATAGAACCATGTAAAGACAACGGAACAGAAACAATTTCAGGCTTTCTCTAGCTTGTGTTTATGATGTGTTCTAGCTGGGTCAGACCTGTTAGAATAGAGACCATGCACTAAGTCTTAATTATCATCCTCAGATGCCTATTAGAAAGCGATAGACCGGAATGTTAATCAATTTGTGATTTGTGAGATTGTGTTAAAGAGCAGATGAGAAGCCCAGAGACACTGAAGGTAGGTTTAGATGTTAATGAAAGACAGGAAGGGAATCTGGCTTATCCTCCCTCCTGAGTACTCCATTCCAATTTGTATTTAAGTCAAGAAACCAGTGACACAGGATGTGCCTTCATCTGAAAGAATACTTAAATAGGTCCCTTAACTGTACTGAGAATAAGAACTTCACAGGTAATTTTTCTAAGCTCCATGAGGTCTGTTTTCAATATGAATTCTCTACAGCTACCAAAAAGAAATTCATAATGTAGAATGTTTGGAAACTGAGTGGATTAATGTTTCTTCGTATATTCTAATTTTTAAATTTGGGGATAATTTCAAAGTATAGCATAAACATGAGACCACTCTGGGGCCTAGCTAAGTTCAAAAGCAATTTAAGAGTTTTATATTTGGGCTAGTGGTATGATTTACACAGTAAAGCACTTGCTGAGGATGTGAAAAGTCCTGGGTTCAATTCTCAGTACCTAAGAAAGTGTTGCCTTTGTGAATTGGGGAAAAATTATAACCTTCTTCCTTTCAATTCCTTATCTGAAAGTGGAAATGGTAACAGTAAACTCCTCCTGGGGTAATTATGAGTATCAGATGAATGAATATAATTACAGTATTGGCTTGTATTATATACTTTGTGAATACTGTTTGCCACTTTTATTATTTAAAAGGCATATTCTATGTCAGGTACCAGGCACTGATACCTCACACCTGTAATCCTAGGTACACAGGAGGCTGAGATTTGAGGGTCGCAGTTCAAAGTCAGCTTCAGTAAGAAACTCTGTAAAGCATTTGAGCTGTGGCTCAAGTGGTAGAACACTAACCTTGAGCAAAAAAACAAAACAAAAAAACAACTAAGGGACAGTGCCATAGCCCTGAGGTCAAGCCTCAGGATGAGCACAAAAAATAATAAAAGTAAAATGATATCAGAATGTCAAAATCTATTTTACTCTCTGTATTGAAAAGTGTTATTTTATGTCTTAGAACATCTTAAAAGACTTCATCTTTCGGCCAAGTTAAGACTGGCATTCATCATCATCAAAAGCCCAGTAAATAATAATATTGTGAGTCTACACTGAGTTTGATTTGGGGACAGTGGAGGTAGACTTTTCATCACTAAAATTCTTTAAAATACATTTTCAGCTCCTCCTGTTAGGAAATAGAATAAGTCCATGGCAAAATTAAAAATGCAGAAAGGAGACTGTGCAAGGAAGGTGGATATTAGTGCTGCTGTAAATTGCATTAATCTCCACTGAATTCACCAGTCTGCTTCCTGCAGAAACTGGATGGATTCTAGAGGACAGATATAAAACACGGGTCAGCATTTTGTCTATAAAAGGCTACATAGTAACTATTTTAGATTTCCCCAGGGCCACATCGTTTCTGTCACAGTAATTCAACTCTCCCATTTTGTTGTGAAAGCAGCCACAGATAATAAGTAAATGGCCATGACTATGTGGCCCTATAAAACTTCACAGAGCCAGACAGCAAGTTGGATTTGGCTTCCAGGGCTGCCATGTTGGAGGCCATTTTAGATGTCATTCTTCAAAGCCATATCCAAAGGCAGGAACTAAAGCCATGAAACATTTTGATGGCTTTCATGGCCTAGATTATAGAAAGGAAACATTTCTGCTTTTGAAAGAAAAGTATTGGCCAAGGGGTTCAAGTGTTCTCAGAATCTCCAATCTCCTCCGGTGAACATTATTAAAGAGGCGATCCAACGCAGAATTGTGAAATCATAAACATGGAACCAATTCAAAGGCACTGAGAGCTCTTCCAGCCCAGGGTCCCATCCCTTCCTCAAGATCACTTCAAGATCAAAATCACTTAAGTGCTGGCTTTGTGTCATCAGTTTGAACATCTCCGTACCCAGCCAACCAACCACCTCTACACTGATCCAAAACAAAATTAATTGTATTTTCTCTTCCCAAATAATGTATTTTACGTGTTCTACAGTTACCTCTACCCTCCAACCAAACTGAGCAGGTCAATGTCCTCTCATCTCTCTCAACTACTAGTGTCTTGAACAGTGCAGATAATGTAGCAGCTGCTCAATACAGACCCACAAAACTAGGAAAGAATGAATAACAGGTACTCCAGTGGTTTCCTTTAAATACAAAGATCCCTTGGTAGGCTTTTGTCTTTGATCAGCTTGTCTATTCAAGTGCTGCTACCCTTCTTCCTTCCATTTTGACCCTGCGCTATCTTCCTGGAAACAGTTGGCTTCTGTCAATTCTTTTTTGCTAATTATCTCAGAACCCACATCCAAGGTCATCTGTTTCAAGGATCCTGTTTGGATGTCAACATTCTATGTATAGTCATATTCTCCTGTTAACCTTCCTAAATAAGATTTGACAGAAAAAGGCGTTTTTGAAATTTAAGGGTGAAAGAGCAGCTCAATGCGATAAAAGCTCAGTAATTTGAACTAAGTGAGGGGAAGGTCAGTCTGACAGTGAAAAGCACAATTTATAAAATCACTTTTTTTTTCATTCTCAAAAGTATAGGAGGCTTATGGACCAAACTAAAAATGTAACTTAAAAAAAGGGGAGGATTGGGAATGTGGCTTAGAGGCAGAGTGCTCACCTAGCATTCATGAGGCCCTGGGTTCGATTCCTTGGCACCACATAAACAAAAAATTAATAAAATTAATACAATTAAAAGAAAAGAAACACCCAATTTGTTAGGAAATGGAAAGACTTGAAAAAAAATTATATTAAGTGAAGTAAGCCAGGCCCAAAGAAACATAGGTCCCATGGTTTCCCTTATTTGCAATGACTAGTACATGTCTGAGTCAAGCAGAAAAGGTCAGATAAGTTGATGTTAGGGAAATGAACCCCAAGATAAGGATTCAAATGTTTTTTTTCCTTCACGCGATTGTTTCTAACATATTTATAAGATGATTTCTTTGTTGCTTTGTATGTCCCTCCCCCATGGTATAACCCCTGCTTTCACTGTATTTGATGTTGGTATAATTTGTGGAGGGGAAGGAAAAAAACAAATTGTTTAAATAGGGATACAGGTGGACCCATTGCAACAATGAGATGTACAAGTTGTTATGTTGAAAAACGAACTTTACAACTTTGGTGTGGGGGGGGATTGGGTAAGGGGGATGGGGAGGGATGGGAAGGGATGGAAGGGGAAACAAAGGAGGAGGCAACAATGCTTGATAAGAAATGTACTCATTATCTTGCCCATGTAATTGTAACCCCTCTGTACGGTATTTTCACAATAAAAAAAAGAAAAGAAGCAAAACAAAACAAAATGCCAGGCATTGGTGGTTCACACCTCTCAGGAGGCTGAGATTGGTTCAAAGCCAGCCCATGCAGAAAAGTCCTTGTGAGACTCTTATCTCCAATTAATTATTCAAAAACAGGAAGTGGCACTGTGGCTCAAAGTGGTAGAGCCTTGAGGAAAAGAGGTTAGGGACAGTGCGTAGGCCCTAGTTCAAGCGCCACAACAAGAATGGAGGCAGAGAGGACAAATGAAGAGCCTTCAAACTAGTTATACCACCGTGGAAGATACCACCAAGTCAGAATGAGCATCGTCCTGATTCTCTCCTGAAAAATGCTGAATCATGCTTTAAATCAAACTCTATTTACTTATGAAATTATTGCTATGTCAAACATTTGCAAATCAATCTAGTTTCCAGGAAGAATTTCAAACTGAATGTTTTCTCATTTGCATGGACAAGCTCTTCATGGGATAAATCTAAGTTGAGAATAATAATACATCTTCAAACATTTTGATTCCTATCCATTGCTTCTCCTTATAAAATAGTTAATGGCAGATTCATTTCAATTTTTGGCTGCAAATATTATTTTAGAGAGCTGCTACCAAGTGTAAACACTTTCATTCACTTTCCCTTTAATAGCATCATTTTACTGAATTAATTATTCAATGTCAGGAACCTAGGCATGAGACTACATTATACCGAAATTGTATTAGAGACTGGCAAGTTGTCATGGCATATTGGATCTGACCGAGGACCTTGATTCCCAACATTTAAGTTCCTTAAGTTTCTATGCCTGAATCATAAGTCTAGAAAACTCAATTTGGTGAAGGTGGGAAGACAGATCTTAATTGAAAAGTTCATTTTTAATGAAATCCGAGGTGGTAAAAGGTTGGGCTGGCAGGGTGGATCATTTGAGTCTTTATTAATAACACCAATTCATTTTAATTCAGTGAAGCACATAATTAGCATCAAGCTTTTCAAGTTCACTACACATTCCTGTGCTTGGAATCCCTAATTTTTTTTGAGCTTTTTTTTTCTTTAAATTCTGCAATCGATGTTCTAATAATTTGCTTTTTAACACAAGGTTACTTGTAGCTGGCTTATACTAATTATAAGTATGTTGAGTTTTAGTAAGCCAATGGTACCCATTGGCCAGTGACAAATCTTTCTAAGTCTTAACTGGAAATCCCTGTAATTATTCTGCATTCAGCTAAGACTCCAGCAAAGAGATGAATGAAGCCCCTTGAGATTGCTGTACCACGAATAATCGGAGGCAGTCCCAGGGTCAACCACTGTTTCAGTTTGTTTCCTAGCTGCTGCTTAAAAATCCGTTTACTGGGAGCTTAGAGAAAGCTTGATGGCACGCGTTTCACTGCCTTTATCTCTGCAACTGCAGCCACTCTGTGTTGCAAGACCCACAGCGCAACAATGGACCATCGCCACTGGATATGAGGGAGCAGCAAAGGGTTATGTGTATGAGAAGGAGACAAAAGAAAACTTCCTCTTAGTCTCAGGATGGAAAAGAGACAGGATTGTCCATTTAGTGAAAAAGAGCTTAGGACCGAAAGTCCAGACATGTGACTTTTCTTAATCCTCCTTGGCTGAGATAACCAACTGGCCAATCATACCAAGATGATTGTCTTCTGGGTCTTGATGCTGTCATGCAATTTTACACAAGAAATAAAACATTGGGGTAGCACACAAAAAGTGCCAAGAGGTAAAAGTCCTGTTGTGAGGATAAATACAAACAAACATACCTCACAAAACTCTAGTCTGTATAGTAGCTAACATGCCAATGACTTTTTTTTTTAGCTCTGAGATTGGGACTGGAATTTCATACCTGATGCTTTTGCTCATTGGCTAGTGTTCTACCGCCTGAGCCATACGTCCAACCCCATTATAAAAGTGATGTACAGAGGGGTTACAGTTACAAAAGTCAGGTAAAGAGTACTTGTTTGGGGGGACAATGTCATCTCTTCCTTCTTTTTTTCCAGTTTTTCCCTCCCATCACCACCCATAAGTTATATAGTTCATCTTCAACATAGTGTCTAGTGAGTACTATTGCTGCACTTGTTCAACTTTGTCCCCCATTCTTGTGGCTGATTTTTTTAATACCTAGTAGATGCTGCTGAGGTTATTAAGATAAAGCTACTGTCCTCAATCTTCCAAGTTCAAAGAAAAAAAAAAGATACATGCAATTATTAGTAAGTAATTTGGGTAAATACCGTTCGTTGAACTAGGTCTCAATGGTCTTCCAATATTCATAAAGCAAACTTTAGGATTTAGACATTTCCAAGGCTGGCTGTGCACTGGAATGATCGCACAAATGTGTTTTGTTTTGTATTTAATGGAGGCGGTTAGGTTCCCCATCCAAACTTCGGACAGTAGACCTAGAGAATGTTTTGTTTTGTCTTCTTTTATTTTTGGTGGTATTATGGGTGAGCTCAAGGCCTTGTGCTGAGAGGGAATTAGCTATCAAGTTTCTGTGTCTTCTGTGCTTTCAGCTCCATGACAGCATAACTCTCACCCAGTTTTCTTAGCTACAAGGGGATCTCTTTTTTTTTTTTTTTTTTTTGGGTCCGGTTGTGGGGCCTGAACTCTGGGCCTGGGCACTGTCCCTCAGCTCTTCAGCTCAAGGCTAGCGCTCTACCACTTGAGCCACAGCGCCACTTCCAGCTTTTTTCTTTTTGCTTATATGGTGCTGAGGAATCAAACCCAGGGCCTCAGGCTTGCAAGGCAAGCGCTCTACCACTGAGCCACCTTCCCAGCCCCAAGGGGATCTCTTTTATTCTCAGGAAAGACACACCAAAGAAGAGACTTCCATACCACATGGCCTACCAAATAAAACCATCTGTGGCCTGCTGGGATGATTGGACCCACAGGCAAAAGAATGCAGTTGGGCCCCAAGATCACAGAAAAATTAAGCCAAGTAGTTTAAATATAAAGCTTTAAATGATAAGGACTAAAACTATGAAACATGCAGAGAAAAACACAGAAGTCTTACGATCTTGAAATCTGTGACAGATATTTAAACATGACACAAAGCCATAATAAGCAGAAGAATAGAGGAGCTAGATTTTATTATAATTAAATACTTTCATGCACCTAAACAGGTTTTTAAAGGTGGCCTACAAAATGTGAAAAAAATTGCAAACCTAGAACATATAAAGAGATCTTACCACCCAACAACTACAATGAAAAAAAATCCAGTTTTAAAATGAGCATAAGGCAACAGACATTTCTCAAAAGAAGACATACAAGTTATCAATAAACACAAGTATTGATTATTAGTAGTAATGTTTAACATCAATACTAATTAAAGAAATGCAAATCAAGCCAGGTTCTGGTGGCCCACTCAGAAAACTGAAATCCAGAAGACCACAGTTCATATTAGCCCAGGCAGAAAAGTACATGATATTCACTCTTCAATTACCTAGCAAAAAGCAGAGTTGGAAGTATGATTCAAGAGGTAAAATGCCAGTAAGATAGCATGAGACAAGTTCAAGTCCCAACAAAACCACCAAAAACAGAAACAAAAACAAAGCAGCCAGGGGCTAGTGGCTCACGCCTATAATCCTAGCTACTCAGGAGGCTGAGATCTGAGGATCACAGTTCAAAAACAGCCCAGGCAGGAAAGTCTGTGAGACTCTTATCTCCAATTAAATCACAGAAAAAGCCAGAATTGGCACTGTGGCCCAAGTGGTAGAGTGCTAGCCTTTGTGCAAAAGGAGCTTGGGGACAGTGCCCAGGCCCTGAGTTCAAGACCTAGACCAGCAAAAAAAAAAAAGGCAAATGAAAGCCAAAATGAGATATATTTCATATATCTATTATATATTATCTATATTTTATATATAGCCCATTGGGATGGCTATAATAAAAATAATAAGTTTTTATTAAAATGTACATCAATCAAGACTCTCAAATTGCTAGAGGAAAGCAAAAACCATATAGCTACTGTGAAAAGCAGGTCACAGCAGTTAAATGTAATTATCATATGACCCAACAATTCAACTGCTGAATATATAATCTAAAGAACTAAAATGGGTGTCAAATATTTACACACAAATGTTCATCTCAGGACCATTCATCATAAATGTAAGGTGGAAACAGCCTTGATTTCTATCACTGACAAGTAGATAAACAAAATAGAAGATATATAAACAATGGACAATATATAATATATATATATAAATATATATAATACAATATATATAAACAATAGACAAGCATATTTCATACAATAAAATTACAACTCCCCAAGTGATTCTTCATGTTATGACCTGTGGGAGGTAATTAGGTCAGGAGGGTAGATCCTTCATGAATAGGATTCATACCATGTTAAGGATTAACACCATATTAATTGATCACTAATGATTTCACCTCCATGAGAGGATACAAAAAGAAATCAACAGACTGAAACCAAGAAGACAGTCCCCACCAGAACCCATTCCAAGGCACCCTGATGTTGGATTTCCAGTCCCCATAACTGTAAGTAAAAATTCTGTTGTTTAAAAGTCATCCATTCTACAGCACTTGGCTATAGCATCCAAAGCTTACTAAGACATTATCCAAGTCAGGAAAAGATTTCTCTGATAGGACACACTGTATAAAAAAACCCACAAATACTAAAAGACAGGGTAGGTAGGAATGATATATCTAACTGTCTTTGAGTTATGAACTTATGTTCATCAAAAGACACTATGAAGAGAATGAAACAGTAAACTGAAGTGTGGAAAAGATATTTTGTAACACATTTTCAACAAAAGGCTCTCTAGAATATAAAAGAATTTCTACAAATCAAAGTCAGATAACCATGAGAAAAATGAACAAGAGGCTGGTACAAGTACATCACAAGATGTACTCAAGTGGCTCACATATTGAGATGGTACTCAACTTCAACATCATTGTGACTGGCAAAATACAAAGTAAAATCATAATGCTCCCTCCAGAATAGCTCATTTTTAATATCAAGTGCTAAAGAATGTGGAATAAACAAGACTTGTCATATACTGCAGGTAGAAGCATCAATTAGAACAATCACCTTGGAATCTACCTAACTGAAGATGAGTCTACACAGCCCTTTTAATTCTGCAATTCTACTGCTATGTATATAGTTTATAGAGATGGGCAGGGGCTGGGAATGTGGCTTAGTGGTAGAGTGCTTGCCTATAAATGGGCATATACACTTACAATGTAAATAGCAATATTATCCTGAAGGGCTAAATGATAATGACCTAAATTGTCCGACAATAGTAAGGCATTATGTACTTATAGAATGAAATCATATGTACCAATAATGAGCGTACTAATTCCATATTAAACAATAGGGTTAACTATCACAAAGAGAATATTGACAGAAAGGAAACAGAAACAAAATAGCTCATTTATATGAAATTCAAAAATAGGCAACTTAAATATATTAAATCTAGACAGTGGTAATGTCTGGGGGAGCAGGTGGGGTTGATGGCGAGAGGAGAGTTTCTGGGGCTGGTTCTTTTCTAGGTCTTGTGTTGGATGAGTCTTTATGATCATTTGCTGATCTGTAGGTTATATACTTTGTACTTTTCTCTATGTTGGGCATCTTGATAAGGAAATGTTTTTAAATAACTAACCCTTAATTCAGCAATTTTATGCTAGAAATTTACCTTTAAAAAAATGAGTTCAGTGTTCATTGCATGACTATTGATATGGAAAAAATCTGGAAACTGTCTAAAAACTCAATAGAATATTAGTTTAATAAACAAGAATATATTACAGTGAGTATGATAAACATATTATAATTATTGATATAAATCTGTATTTTTCACATGGGAAAATAAAGATTTTCTAGTTTATTAGAGCATATAATAAGCAAAGTTGTAAAAGTTTAAGGTGTACAACATGTTTTGATACATATACACCATGAACTGATTACTGTAATCAAATTAGTTCACATGTAAATCACTTTTCTTAGTGACCATTTGTTTGTTTTTACTTAAATATCATTTTGGTCTCATAATAAGAAAATTAAGATTTATTCTCTTAGCAAATTTCAAGCATCCATTACAATTTTTTAATTTTTTTTTTTTTTTTTTTTTTGTCGGTCGTGGGGCCTGAACTCTGGGCCTGGGCACTGTCCCTCAGCTCTTCAGCTCAAGGCAAGTGCTCTACCACTTGAGCCACAGCACCACTTCTGGCTTTTTCTGCCCATGTGGTACTGAGGAATCGAACCCAGGGCCTCATGCATGCAAGGCAAGTGCTCTACCACTGAGCCACCTTCCCAGCCCCCCATTACAATATTATTGACTATAGTCATCATGCTGGATATTTGATATCCCCAGAATGTTATATTTTATAACTAAAAATTTCTACACTTTAACCAAAATCTCCACCTCCACCCCTACTCCAGTCCTGGAAATCTTTATTCTAGTATCGGCTTCTCTGAGTTCCTTTTTTTTTTACATTCCATATGTAAATGAGATCACACAATATTTGTCATTCTGTCTGATTTCACTTAGTATAATAATAACCTGAAGATTCATCCTGTCACACTGCAAGGATTTCCTTCTCTTACAACTGAATGATTTCCCATTGTATGTATCCCTATGAATTCAGAAAAATATAGACAGAAAGCTCTTTGGCATTGTTCTTGACAATGATTTTTTAAGAAAGGACACCAGAAACATGAGCAACGAAAGCACAAAACAAGCCAAGTGGGTCTATGTCAGAAGTAAAAGCTTCTTCACAGCAAATGAAACAATCAACCAAATGAACAGGCAATCTATGGGGTAAGAGAAATAAATCCAAGCCCTGCATGTCTGTCATAAGGGTTTAACATCCAAAACACATAAAGAACTGCCCCAACTCAATCACAAAAAAAGTTGATTTAAAAATGGGCAAAGAACCTAAAAAGACAGTTTCTTCCAAAGAATACATAAAAAGGGACAAGCACATGTGTTCAACATCAGTAATCAGGAAAATGCAAATCAAACCAAATAGGTTTGATTACACCAGATAGGATGGAAATTCACACACACACAAAAAAAAGATAACAGAAATCAGGAAATAGAAAAGGTACCTCCTGTGTACCATTGGTGGAAACATTAATTGGTACATACATTATGTAAAATAGTATAGAGGTCCCTCATAAAATTAAACATGGAACCATACACACACACATATTAATATACATATGAAAGAAACAAAATCTGTAATTTGAGTATCATGAAGTTCATGTTCATTAATACCTTACTTACGATAGTCAAGTCATGGAAAATATCTTAGTGTCCCTCAACAGATGAATGGATAAAGAAATTGTTGTCATGTTAATATTAAGTGAGGACAACGCTTTTTAGATAAGTAATTCCCTTAATTTTATAAATATATGCATATAAAATTATAGTGAAAAATAATCCATAATAATTACTATCTTTAGGTAGCAGAGTTTTGGTAATTGTCTTTCTAATTTTTCAAGAAACATAGATTACTAAAGTCATAAATAACAGCTGCCACTTATTCAACATTAACTCTGTGTGACAAACATTAAGAGATACCAAAGGCATTTTTTAACTTTAAGCATCACAAAAACCAGCAGGATGAATACAATTATCTGCATTTTTATAGCCAACAAGACGAAGGGAAAGTAAATAGACTAGGTCAAAGAACAGAAAGCAAAGTAATTATCTAACCAGGGCCTTCTGGCTCTGCAGTAAACACTCTTTTCTAGCACGTGACATGGTGAGGGTATATTAAAAGGTGTTTCATAGCTGAGCTTAAAACCCAAATCTCCCGTTAAAAACCAAATCTCTACAAGCTCATGAAGCAGCACCACACAGACCAGTTGTAAATATTAAAACCACGATCATTTTAGTTGTGATATAAATAGGGAATAATATGATCATTGCTACCAGTTATTAAATGATTACCATGTACTTGTTTTTTGTTTGTTTGTTTGTTTGTTTTTTGGTTCCGGTCGTGGGGCCTGAACTCTGGGCCTGGGCGCTGTCCCTCAGCTCTTCAGCTCAAGGCTAGTGCTCTACCACTTGAGCCACAGTGCCACTTCCGGCGTTTTTTCGTTTTGCTTATGTGGTGCTGTGGAATCGAACCCAGGGCCTCATGCATGCAAGACAAGCGCTCTACCACTGAGCCACCTTCCCAGCCCTACCATGTACTTGTTAAATGTGATCTCACTTGAACTAGCCTGCAGTGGATTGACTACACTAACTGCCCCTAATTCTTCATTTCTGCTTACACCCATATTCTTCACATGTATGTACATATTTACTGCCCTCTCCTTGACTTAAGGCTTCGATAGTTGGCCATTTACAACCATGAAGCAATCAGAAGCTTGAACAGTACTTCCATGTTTCTGCTAGCTGTCCTTGCCTTCTGCCATTACCATGACAATGCCAGAGCTAGAATGCTAGTGGATAAAAGACACATGGGGCATAACTTGTCATCCCAGATGAGGTCATCTACACTAACTAGCTGCCCATTAGCACCCCGTGAAATGATCAAGCGCCAGTCCTGATCTGCAGAATCACCTGACCAAAACCCATGGGACCAAATTCGTGTGACTCCATACCCATGAATAACTTGCTGTTCGACATTACTGAGCTTTTCTGATTGTTACACCACATTACTGTAGCAACAGCTAACAGATACAATCCTTACGTGGAAAATAGAATACTATTATTCTTATTTTATAGAGGTGTGAAACTAGGGCTTAGAAAAGTCAGATATCTAGTCAGGCGCCGGTGGCTCACTCCTGTAATACTAACTACTCAAGAGGCTGAGATCTGAGGATTGTGGTTCAAAGCCAGTCTGGCTTTGAAACTACTCAGAAAACCGGAAGTGGCGCTGTGGCTCAAGTGGTAGAGCCCTCACCTTGAACTGAAGAGCTCAGGGACAGTCCAGGCCCAGAGAGATCAAGCTTCACGACCAACAAAAAAAGGAAGAGAAGGAAGAGGAGGAGGAAGAAGAGGAGGAGGAAGAAGAGGAGGAGGAGGAGGAGGAGGAGGAGGAGGAGGAGGAGGAGGAGGAGGAGGAGGAAGAGAGAGAAGAGGAGGAGGAGGAGGAGGAGGAGGAGGAGGAGGAAGAGAGAGAAGAGGAGGAGGAGGAGGAGGAGGAGGAGGAGGAGGAGGAGGAGGAGGAGGAGGAGGAGGAGGAGGAGGAGGAGGAGGAGGAGGAGGAAAGTCATATATCTAGTAAGGGATGCAACCAAGATTTGAACCAGGGCTGTGATAATCTATAGAGGCCTTTCTTTTTTATTACCAAACTGTATATATTACCCATACAGATGCACCCCCAGCTATAAATCTAAATGGAGCCCAGCAGTGTGTGTGTGTGTGTGTGTGTGTTATGTGAGTGGGGTGGGAGGGAGGGATGGAGGGAGAGAGGGAGAGAGGGGGAGACAGAGAGAAAAAGAGTACATAAGTATATGCAAGTCTTTCACTACAGCTGCTCACATAGCTGAAGATTTGAAATTTGGAAGTAGTATTTCTGACTAACTTGAATATCTGTGCTGCATTTGGCACATGTAAAAAGCTGACTGTTCATAGTCCTTGTAGTTTAAACAAATACTCTTGTGCGTGGGGACTTGTATTTCTCTCTCTCTCCCACACTCTTGTCTTATGTAGTCCACAGGCATTTAATTTCTCACAGATCCCTTCAGTACTGACATGTATCCCAATATTAATTTGTGTGCTTCAAAGATTTATCCGGAAAATGCTGATGACACCAACAGAAGATGTAAAATTTGACCTTCACATATGCAATGATTGGCACTGACTATAATTCCTTAGGAGATTTCACATAATCAGCATGCTGAAGTGTGCAGCTAGAGCATATAATCATTCGCTCTATATCAAAAAATCACCTTGCAGTTGGGGCGAGGACACAAATTCTCATATTTAACGGCCAGGAGAATCAATTATTAGATACACAGTTGTCAACATCCCCTGGTCCATATTAAAGATGCACAGGAATAATCAAATGGATAAACATTGCATACACCCAGTTTTTATCTCTAACAAGAAATCCTTGTGAGCAAGTGATCAAATAGCTGGCAAGTATTTGGGGCTAGGTGACATAAATTCATATTCTCTCCTATTGAGGAATGAATGGCATGTAGACAATGCCTTACTCACCTCAGACTCGGAAGTGTGGCAGATAACTTCTCTTGCTCCCCAGATCCCTGCCCACCATGTCAGCCTTACTTGGTGCCAGGAGGTCAGTATGCATGGAGCTTGGATGGATTCCCTTGCTTCTGGCTTCCAGGAGAGTTTGTTGCATGGGAAGGCCTATCAACAAATCAAAGGGATGGAGGAGAAAGAAGTAGAAATATTGGTGGTGTCACAAAGGAATGGCTGTCTCATTCCACTCAACGTCTGGTCCCCTGTATAATGTCCTCTCTACGCATCTTTCCCTGAGTCTCTGTTCTGCTAATTACCTCTTCTTGGCTTTGTCCTTTCACAGAAGAAGTAACTAAACTCACTGCTCATCGCTCATAGGGTTTTTCACCATCCCTTACGATTTCCCCTCCATCACATACATGTGAGGAATCTCTTTGTGAACCTGCCTCGAATTATCTGTCCTGCTTTGAATGTGCTCAAACTAACCCACTGCATGACCCTAGGGTAGCACTCTACCACTAAGCCACATTCCCAGCCCAAAGTTGCTGATTTTTATTAACATTTATTGACTCACCCAGTCTTGTACACTATACAATTACTCTACTCCTTAACTCTCCTAAATCAATGACAAGTAAGGACAGAGACTCTGTTCTCATGGAGCTTATTTTCCAGGGCCATAACACATGAGACATGTTTAATTTGAAAAGGAATACTAATGGAGCAGGAAAACAATGCACTAGTATTGAATCATTGTCTTTTACATACAAGTATAAACATAACCAGAGATTGGTGAGTATTCAAATATAGCATTTAAATCATTCAATTCAACCTCTAACTCTTTAAGTCCCTACCCTGCCCCAATCCTCACGCATGGGAACCACGAATAGGGCAAATTTTGCCTTCTCTCTGTTCCTAGTAAGCAGTAGATTCAATACCAGATTCCAGAATCTGAATCTCACTCTGCTTTATTCCTGAGAGCCCATTTCTCTCCCCATTTCCCCACTGCTGTTTTTCTTGTGACCTCTGGGAGCTCATCATAGAAAGATGACTCTTCCTGGGCCCTCACTCCTGTTGTTTTCTCTGCCAGGCAGAGTCCTACCGTTCCTTCAAACAACTCCACCAACCCACCCTCCCTGCCAGCATTGTTCAGCTCCTGACTTGTCTTCCTCTGCTAAACAATGAGGTCTTCCTAGCCCAGAACGTCTCTCTCCTGTGTCTGGAACATGGCAGGTATTCTGGAAAGAGCTGTAAACAAGTGGAGCTCTTATTTAATTCATAAGAACTAATCAGCAGCAGGGCTGATTACACCTGTAATCCTAGCTACTCAAGAGGCTGAGATCTAAGGATGCATGGTTTGAAGGCAGCCTGGACAGAAAAGTCTGTGAGACTCATCTCCAATTAACCACCAGAAAACCAGAAATGGCGCTGTGGCTCAAAGTGATAGAGCACTAACCTGGAGCAAAAGAGCTCAGGGAAGGTGCCCAGGCCCTGAGTTCAAATGCCATGAACAAAAAAAAAAAAAGAACTAATCAATGAAAAACCTGGAATTTATTCCCAGAATTTCACATGATAGAAAACAAAATTGAAGAATGCAACAGTTGTCTAGTTGTAAAAAGTAATAGTAATAAATTGATTGTGATTTCTGAATAAAAGATAGTAGAAAGCTACCCTCCCTGGTCTCACTAAATAAGGAACTGTGTTTTCCTTCCTACCCTTTGTTCTTATCATTTCTGATCCTCTTTTTTCTTTGTCACTAGTAATAGGCACTTCACCCAGCACAGTGTCTCCCAGTTTGGAGAAAAAAAAGGAAATTTCTCCGTTGAGTCTATAAATGGAAAGAGAACAGAAAATTCCATGGAAGGAAGCTCTCTCTATTCCACCTGAGGATTGCACGAAGAAGAAACAACAGAGAAACACAGATGGCATGCTAGCAGTCCTGTGAATTAATGTGATTGCATCCCAGTAATGTGTCAAGTGAGATATTCATATAATCCATGCAAATTCAAAAATAATTGAGGTTCATGTTTCTAAGATAAAGTCATGGCATTTTGCTTTTACCTGAACTACCTCCCCCCACCAAAAAAAGAGGGTCATTTTATTTTAGTATTCCATATTCAATTATTCATATTCACAGGTTTTAGAACCATAAAAGGTCAGCCCTCTTTGATTCTGCAATTGTTTTCTTCTGAAGTCAGAAGTGGTACATGAATATGCACGCACACAGTGCGGACACTTCCTTACTGTTCATTAACACTGTGTTCACTGCATATTTCAAAGTCAAACAAATAATACCTGCCATGAACATGAATTTTTAATGCCGTCTATATTTCATTTTAAAATGAAATGTCAAAATGATGGAAAATATTTCCATGGAAGTTTGGAAAAGGGCAGCCTCTCTACCAACACTGCCTTGTGAAACCCCACACTGGTGTAAAAGCATCATTCAAGCATGCCATTGCTGCTGGAATCAGATTTTTTTTTTTTATTTTACTGACTTTGTTGTTCCTGTGGTAGCTGCGAAATGTCAACGTGAAATCTGTTTGCCAAGTCAATATGCTTTTTGGGGCTGATGGGACCCACTGTCCTCTTTCCATTGGAAAATGGATGTCGTTTATTCGCAGCCTGTTTCAACTCCCTGATATTTGGTCCCAACTGCATTTTATTTGCACACGACGGTCCTCTTCACATGCATGCCCCTTGTTTCTCTTCATGCTTTAAAAAAAAACTACTTCCTATATTTAGTGGCAATGAAATCAAATAGCTCCAACCCTTTGTTTATCTCTTTGATCCTATATCAGAATTTTTCTTTCTTTTTGTCGGTTGTGGGGCTTTTGTCGGTCTGGACCTGAACACTGTCCCTTGGCTCTTCAGCTCAAGGCAAGTGCTCCACCACTTGAGCCACAGCACCACTTCCAGTTTCTGAGTGGCTTATTGGAGATAAGAGAGGCTGAGATCTGTGGATCAAGGTTCAAAGTCAGCTCAGGCAGGAAAGTCCGTGAGACTCTTATCTCCAATAAACCACTCGAAAACCGGAAGTGGTGCTGTGGCTCAAGCAGTAGAACACTCACTTTGAGCTGAAGAGTTGAGGGACAGCGCCCAGGCCCAGAGTTCAGGCCCCATGACAAAAAAAAAGAGAGAGAGAGTCTCACAGCCTTTCCTGCCCGGGCTGGCTTTGAACCGTGATCCTCAGATCTCAGCCTCCTGAGTAGCTAGGATTATAGGCTTGAGCCACTAGTGCTCAGCCAGAATTTCTTAATTTCAAGTTTCTATCCTCTCAGAAAAAAAAATAGCTTGTCTCTTTCCATAAAAATTGTTCCATAGAGGTTGAGATAGGTCTAGGTCAGAACAAAGCAGAGACGGGGTAAGGACGTGGGGAGGGAAGATTTTTCCACTGGCAAGAGCTAACCAGGAAGATGGGTGGCAAGTCCATCCCTGAGCCCTAGTGACACTTATGGTCTGATTGACCAGTTTTGTTCTGGTGCCTGTCCTTTGTGGTGTAGGATGGTTAGTATCATCTCTGAAAACCAGCACCCCCTCCTTCCCTGGCTTTAGTTGAAACAAATCGAAAACATTTCCAGACATGCCATAATGCCTCTGGAGAGGAGTTGAGGATGGGGAGGCAGCTGGGGGCCAGTGAACACAACTGGAAATGATTCTTTTCCTGGAAGTGATCTCTCCATTCAGTGCCAAAAAAGGCAGGAGACCTAGGAGCTCCCACAAACTTCACCAGAACAACCTCTCTGCTACCTTGAGAAGCAGAAGCTATCTGTTCTCCACCATCGGGAGCCTTGGTGATTTGGCTAGATCACTGTGGCCTAATGCTATGGCCATGACCAACTAATTTGGGTCTCCAATCTAGTAATATTTACAAGTCATATCTAATGAGTCTCAATGCCCAAGATCAAGGAACTAGCAGGGTGGGTTTCTGCTTGAGACTTTCTCTCCTGGGCAGACCTCTGGTGAGTGAGTCACCTGATCTCAGCACACACGCATTCCTACTATCTCTTCTGTGGTCCTAATTCCCTTTTCTTATGAGGACACCAGGAAAATGGGATTAGAGTCTACTTAATGTCCTCATTTTAACTTAATTGCCTATTTAAAGTCTCTTTTTCTGAATATAATTACATTCTGAACTATCAGGGGTTTGGATATGGCTCATATGCAACATATGAATTTGGAAGGAGAGAAACAATTCAGCCCATAACATTGGATTACCCATTTCAAGTTTGCTCTTTCCAAAATCCCGCCTTAGAGCTAAAAGGTTTTCAGCTGAGTTTGTGGTATAGGGAGGAAAGATGGGGTACACACACACATTAGTACACCCAATGTGTTGGCAAAATTCTCATTTTCATAAGATTCAACCTCAACCAACTTTACCTGCTGATAAAACTGCACCATGAGGTACAATGTGTTCCAAAGCCACTCTGAGTAATCTGCAGAGCCCAGAATCTTGAGTTTGAAAGATGTGGAGTGAATAGTGCTAGATGTCATGCCAGATGGGTCCAAGCAGCCTCTCATCCTTCCATCTTTGCAGAGATCCCAACAGCGTCTCCTCTTTGAGGGGTGTCTTCTTACTCCCAGAAACCAAAGATCCCTGTCACCTTAACAAGAATGTAAAAACACAGGGATCTGTTTACACATGTGAAGGTCCAGAGATGGAAAGATAAAGGAGGTTGGTAGACGAGAATTCTGACTATGGAGGTATCTACACTGATACAGCAGGAAAAGTGAAATTAAAGTTTTCAGCAGGAGATACACACACACACACACCCATGGGCACACAACATGAACATGCCCTGATCTTATAAAATTAGAAGTTATTAATAAAATTCCAGGTTTAAAATGTATAGCCACCATAAGAATTTAGAATGTAGAGAAAATTAAAATAGCTTTTTGTAACTCTGTAGACTTAATCGGGTACTCAGAAGGCATGGGGGATATATATACACATATATATGTATATCATCTGATACATATAATATATTCCATTTATATATATATATATTCCATTCTGATATATATAATATATTCCATTCTGATATATAATATATATTCCATTCTGATATATATATACATTCCATTCTGATATATATAATATATATTCCATTCTGATATATATATATATTATAAATTCCATTCTTATATATATATCAATGAAGCCACGCTGAGAAGACCTTCTCTGGCAGCAGCAGAATTATGATTTATTGGACAGGCTCAGAATCTCTCACCCATAATTCCAATATCCAAAACAGCCCGAAAAATCAGACTCTTCTCTGCAATTTGTTGGCATCAAAATCAAACCTGAACTAATATGTGGCTGCTTATGGATTTTATTCATCTCACTTAGGGTGAGTATTCATATCTTATGACAGAAGTCTTGTTGTGGTACAGCATGATGATGTGCAGCCCGAGGCCTTAAGAAAGTGATCTGTAATATACACATTACATGTCCAAAATCAAACTATTATGAGTTCTGAAACCTACCTGTCCCAAGTGCAGAATAGGAGATCATGAACCTATAATAGCCCAGTCTTTGAGAGACAACCTCTGCCAAGAAGAAGTGAGGCTAAGCAAACTCATTTCTCTAAAACCGCAAGCAAGGTATTTTTTTTTAACACTGGGATATTCTACAAGGCCTGAACTTAAGCCGTTAAAACGCAAGCCCTTTCATCTCCAAGATGTGTGCCCCATATTCTTATCTCATCTCTGAACTACTCTTACCTCTGAGGAGCCTTGGAGGAAAAGTGAAAATCAGGGACAGGAGGATAATAGAAGCGGGGTAGGGAATGAAAGCCAGGGATAGTGAAGGTTAAGGGTATCACTTGACTTTTTTTTTAAGTTCAATAGTTACTTTTATGGTCACGAAATAGATCTGAATATCACTACAGCAACCAAATGGCGATATCAAAATGTCATGAGCCCCAGGAGAGAAAGAAGGAAATCTTTATAGCTACGAAAGGAGAAATTATAACTTCTCCTAGGAGGTCGAAGACCTCTGAGAGATAAATGGCACCCAGGATTTCTGACCAATGAAATCTGAAAGCCATAGGTCAGAAGTAAGAACCCACAGGCTTGCTCTGTTTGGATGGCACAACACCTGCAGTCCCGAGCTTTGTCCTATTTTGTTGAGTGTGAATAGTTGGCTGCCATTAACACTTGGAAGCTTTCCCCAAAACACCTTGTTATCTGGCTTCACTTGAAAAAATCTAAAGCTGCGGCAATATAGGGCCTACATGTCTCTACAGCCACAATTATCCAGAGTCAAGGTAAGCAGTTGTTACTATTTTAATGGTGATGGTCATTTTACTACAATACCTAGGTTCTCTTGGGATTTTTCCTGGGGTCCCTAAAGACATTTGGCCATCCCAAATATCGCCTCTGAGTTTCACACCAGAAGTTCTGAGATAAGCTTGTGAATCATCAGCATCACACATGATTATGGACAAGCTGGGTTCAGGAACCTTTCTCTGCAGGTGGGGACTGGCAGCCTTGCACAGAGCACACATTTGAACAGCAATGACAGGAAAAATAGTCCAAAGAAAACACCAAGAGAAGCATTGCGTAGAACTGAGAAGTCAATAAAGTGCTTCTTTCTTGTTTTCAGTCAGACAATAGCAGGTTTAGAAGCACCGGATGCAAGGACTCTCAGCTGAAAACAACAAAAAAAAGGGCTGGGAAGATGGCTCAGTGGTAGAGCGCTTGCCTTGCATGCATGAGGCCCTGGGTTCGATTCCTCAGCACCACATAAGCAAAAAGAAAAAAAGCCGGAAGTGGCGCTGTGGCTCAAGTGGTAGAGCGCTAGCCTTGAGCTGAAGAGCTGAGGGACAGCGCCCAGGCCCAGAGTTCAGGCCCCAGACCAGACTCAAAAAAAAAAAAAAAAAAAAAAAAAAAACAAAAAACAAAACCTCCAGGTACAAGTGGCTCATGCCTGTAATCCTCGTTGCTCAGGAGGCTGAGATCTGAGGATTGTGATGAAGACAAAGCTGACCAGGAAATTTAACCAGCAATTAACCAGCAAAAAGCTGGAAGTATATGTGTGGCTCAGGTGGTAGAATGCCAGCCTTGAGTGATAAAGCCAAGTGAGAGCACGGGGCCCTGAGATCAAGCCCCAGTACTGGCACAAAAAGAATTGAGTAAAATGAATTGCTAAGTCATCTTTGATATTTATGCTTTATCTACTAACTACAGGTATTCTGCATAGCTCATTAGCCTTTACAATATCCCTTGGATGCAGGGATGGTTCGGTCCCTTTTAGATATAATGAAATTCAGCCCTAGAGATTTTAAGTAGCTAGAGATTTTACTCTCGCAACCCTAGCTTGTAACTGCTATAACCAGGAATCGAACCTAGGTTTTTATGACACCATCTAAATTGACTCAGTTTTTATTATATCACTAGACCAAAACCTAAAAAGTTTACCTATGCCCTCCAAAAAAGAAAGAAAGAAACTACTCAAGTCATTCTAATAGACTTTGTTTCTCTTTAAGAAAACAAATCTTTCCCAGAATCCATCACTGGCCAATTAATTTTTAGTATGAAATCAAGTCATTTGACATGGAGCTCTGAAGGATTTTGCACTGAACTAGAAAAGGAGGGAAATTCCTGGTGTTTCAACATTACAATGGCCATCTTTAACTTTCTGCTACCAAATGTGCCAACACGATTCAAGAGACATGTTCAATTATCCTGCCCATGTAATTGTAACCCCTCTGTACAATATGTTCACAAATAAAATAAAATAATAAAAAAAAGAGACATGTTCAGGGGGCAAAGGCTCCACTTGTTTGTTTGCAGGGGGTCAAAATACTGAATTTTTTTTCAGGCAGTCAAAAATCCCTGGCAACCAAGTACCTACACCAGGATGATCTTGGAAATCTGAGTTATTAATATGAGGGTAAGAACATCATTTTGTTTTGATTAGGTTTCACTTTAATTTAAATTTTGTCATAGCCACAAGGGAGCAAGGAAGCAGTCTCGTGAAATAAGTGAGTCAGTCTCGCTTTTATTTTTCATGTTTGCAAGCCAGGATTATCAGCAAATCTTATCAGTCAGGCGGCAAATTACCAAGAACTGCACTAAAAAAAAAAAAAAAGACATGTATAGTCATTTTCATTTTTGAAAGATTCAAGACTATAAATAATTAAATGCTTTAGACATCTGTTATTTATGAGCTGAAATGACAGTTTTAATTTAGTTCTTCATTTAGCTGAGCCTGACGTATTGTGACTCTGAAGGAAAACACAGGAAATATCTAAAAATGACTTTTTTTTTTTTGGAGCCTGAAGTGCCCATAGGTGAAAATCAAAGGCTGGTTATTTTCACTTCCTTTCAAGGCTTGTCAAGACACAATCTTCATTTGTGACCTTGTATTATCCCACCTCAGGAATCCTGATTGGCCAACAGATCAGTCCCACATCTGCTGGCTCTTAACCATGTAAATCAGACAGCTTACTAGAAGCTGTGAATACTCCAAAATTAATTATACATGCAGAACTAAGTCACTAGATTAAATCCACACACCGCTTCAGGGATATACCGAGGAACTCAAACCACCTTTGCCTGTCCTTCTCCCATAGTAAAATGAAGGGTTGTTCTTTGGGTTTCCAAAAGATCTGCAGAATCTTATGGGTTCTGGAAAAGAAAACACAAGTGAAAAAAGCAAGATACAAACAACTAAGATGTACTGCAGTGTCTAACTCTCATCAGAAAACAAAGGAATCATTTCTGGAAATGTAGGCCAATCACACAAACCTACTTGTATCAGCCAGGTGCCTTATGACGAGGTCTTGGCTCAAAGGAAGTGAATTTTGTGGCAGCATAGAGCATTCTGGAACCCTGGTAAATTCTGCAGTGATTTTGACTTTGAGTGACAGTTGACTTCTGCCAACGTTTCTGGAAGTGTGAAGGATAATATCACCTGAGAAGCTTTTTCCATTTGCTTGAGCGTGTCAAGTCTTTGCCAGACTATTGTTTGAAGATTTGTGCAGTACTTTATGCTTTGCCAGTGGCTCCAATATGTAGATTTGCTTATTTGCAGCTGGTTGATTTTAAACAATTTGCCTTGTGAATTCTTTTTTCACTAGGATTCTACAAGGAGTGAGGGGAAGGCCAATACACCCTTAAATGAATTCTAAAATAGCTTCACATGGATGTTCATTTCAGGATCATGTGCAACCACCTTGTGTTTGAAAAAAAGAAGCCAAGATGCTTTTATTCCTCACACAAACGATAAATCTGAGATGCATTACAACAGTTATGGTGTGCCTAAAGTGTTCCCCACTCCTGTATCTTTACAAACCCCCAGCTGGGATCCCTTTGCCCACCTTCAGGCCCTGGGATAAATCCATGGTCGGAGAAATCAAAGATGGTAAGAGCTGAGGGACTCACATCTATTGAGCGAAGGTGCTCAGGCCTCAACCTCGGATCCCCGATCCAGAGTATCGATTCCCTTCTTGTCTCTTGCAACAAAAACTTATATGTCCTATCAGTTCTGTTCTGTTCTCAGCTTCCAAATCTCGGCTTTCATGCCTCTGGGAGCTGGATTCAGCCTGGCCACTAGGCTAGTTACCTAGAAGCTAGCATCCTGTCTTTTAAATCTGCTATCAATGATGAAGTCAGACTGTAGGAATGTAGCCAGTCCTGAATGGTGCAGAGACTGCCATGATGGTGCTGAGATTCCCTGGGAATTGCCCACCAGCCAGGGCGGCTATTGGTGATCTCTGCTGAAATTCCCCAGGGTTGTGGTCTTCCCTGTCTCCCTACCTCTCCCATTCCTTTCTCCCCCTCGCCTGCCTTCTTGCCTGACTCCAAGTATCCAGGACTGGCATCACAGATCCCATAACTAGGCATTTTTCTTTTCCCTCTGCTCCATCCATCCAGCCTGATTGACAGCTTTTCAGGGATTTGACTGCTACTAATCCTGTCTTTCACCCAGCTCTCTATTTCCCTGCTCAAATTAATCTAGGCAGGAGCTGATCCCACTTCTAATGTGAGGTTAATTACAGAAGTGATAACATTTCTAAATAAAAATAAGCTTCTTGATGCAAAAAAAAAGACTAAATTAAAATAAAGCCAGAAGAAAACTATTCTTGGTTGCAAACTACAGTCCTGGTTTTTTTGTTTGGTTTGGCTTGGTTGGTCCTGGGGCTTGAACTCTGGGCCTGAGTGCTTGTCCCTCAACTATTCAACTCAAGGTGAGCACTCTACCACTTGAGCCACAATGCCACTTTGGTCTTCTGGTGGCTATTTGGAGATAAGAGTCTTACAGACTTTTCTGCCAGGCTGGCTTTGAACTATGATCCTCAGATCTCAGCCTCCTGAGTAGCCAGGATTACAGATGTGAGCCACTGGCACCCAGTCTTTGTTTTGTGCTTTTCAACAAACCCAGCTACATGGATGTAAGACCACACCATCACCAGCTCACTGCCTTCAGAATGTTCCTATCTAGAAATTCTTAACTGGGTCTTTGAACTTGTGTCTTGTAAGAGAACTTGATGGGACAATGTAGCTTATTCATTGCAAGGGCAACACAGTATATATGTGCCCCCATAGCTCCCTGCTCACTTGTTAACATGAAGCATCTTCCCTATCCTAGGATATAATTTTTTTTTTGTCAGTGATAGGGCTTTAACTCTGGGCCTGGGCGCTGTCCCTCAGCTCTTCAGCTCAAGGCAAGCACCCTACCACTGAGCCACCTTCCCAGCCCAGGAGAGAAAATTCTTGGGGGCCATGAAGTATTGGTGAGACTACAAATGAGAACAGGATGAGCATGTGATGCCCACCATTGAGCCCAGAGGGGAACGCCATTCCCCAGAGACTTCACTTCCCCTCAAACCAGAACTCCACTTCACACACAGAAAGCAGATGACCAGGGCACTTATGCTATTCCCGAGGTACCTCCTGGTGCTCCAGGTACTTCAACGGGATGTGATTATAGAAAAGAAAGGGGATTATAGAAAAGGAAAAAAGGGATTATAGAAAAGAAAGGGGGAAAGACAGGACAACACAGGTTTCCTTCCTTTTTCCTTCCTTACCCTTAGTAAGACAAAGGAAGAGAGCATCCGGACAGTGTGCATACATCAAGCAATGAGCCCATTTTGTGCAGTATGACACTATTCTGCTAAGAACCATACATATTTGCATGCATGAGCTATGAAATATGAGTTATGTAATTCCAATGATTCTGCATATGAGTAGAATATTCTTTTTTTTCTTTTGCCAGTCGTGGGGCCTGAACTCTGGGCCTGGGCGCTGACCCTCAGCTCTTCAGCTCAAGGCTAGCGCTCTACCACTTGAGCGACAGCGCCACTTCCAGCTTTTTTTTTTCTGCTTATGTGGTGCTGAGGAATCGAACCCAGGGCCTCATGTATGCAAGGCAAACACTACCACTGAGCCACCTTCCCAGCCCCTAGAATATTCTTATATCTGCATTTAAGGCTGACAGTGCACAAGGTAAAGATGAATGGTAAAATTTCTAATAGCTATATAAAAATTTCAATTTTTCTTTACTTAAAAACAACAATAAGGGCTGGGAAGGTGGCTCAGTGGTAGAGTGCTTGCCTCGCATGCATGAGGCCCAGGGTTCGATTCTTCAGAACCACAAAAACAGAAAAAGCCAGAAGTGGCACTATGGTACAAGTGGTAGAGTGCTTGCCTGGAGCTGAAGAGCTGAGGGACAGCACCCTGGGGGACAAGTCCCAAGACCAACAAAAATAAATAAATAAATAATAAGTAGCAAATTTAAAAAAATCACCATGTCAATGTGTAAGGAAAAATCATGGAAGAAAAGGATAGTTTAGTTTTGTTATGTTTTTGTCGGTCGTGGGGCTTGAACTCTGGGCCTGGGCGCTGTCCCTGCACTCTTCAGCTCAAGACGAGTGCTCTACCACTTGAGTCACAGCACTACTTCCAGTTTTCTAGTGGTTTATTGGAGATAAGAGTCTCAGTGACTTTCCTGCCCAGGTTGGCTTTGAACAGTGATCCTCATATCTCAACCTCCTGAGTAGCTAGGATTACAGCTGTGAACCACCAGTACTTGGCAATTTTTTTTTTGCCAGTCCTGGGGCTTGAACTCAGGGCCTGGGCACTGTCCCTGAGCTTCTTTGCTCAAGGCTAGCACTCTACCACCTAAGCCACAAAGCCACTTCCAGCTTTCTCTATTTTTGTGGTAGTGAGGATTCGAACCCAGGGCTTCATGCATGCTAGGCAAGCACTCTACCACTAAGCCACATTCCCAGCTCTATTTTAGTATTTTGAATCCCCCTTTTTTCCTGCTTTTCTCTGTAGAAGGGATCTCACATTTTTATTTTGAGCTAAGCCTCACAAGATATATAAGATGGAAACGGCCACCTAGACCAGACAGAAGACTCCTGTACAACCTAGATAGGCAAACCAGGAGCAGGCCAACTGCTGTAGCTCTGATTCCCCCTGGCTGCCAACTCTACCTGATGAACTGTCACTACAAGGATGACTGATGTGAGTCCTCACCCTCAGGTTAATGTCTGAGGCCCACACCACCTCCTCTTCCCAAGGAATTTCTCAACTTCCCAAGGAATTTCTGCTCATCTTCTTAACATCCTGTTCTTCTACAACCTACACCCTGCCAAGCTCATTCTGGAGCTCTCTACTCTCACACTCCTACCAGGTCCAAGGAGCCTGGCCAATTCTTGATCATGTGAAGCTGCCTGCTGGCTCTCCTGCCCCCCACAGTCCCCTGTCTTTGGAAATATGCCAAATGGTACTGCCTGGCTTCCTACCAAATGGCAAAGCTCTGTGGATGCCTGGACAGGGGAGGCTACAGGGACAGTGCTGACTGAGTGGGGCTGGTTATCAAAACCCCTGCCTCACAAAGGTGGCTCACAACCCCCTCAGCTGCTATCTGGATGTTTCTAATGAAAGCAAATCTAGTCAATCAAGACAGATTGCATCATAGGCTCTCCAATCCAGTTTGGAAGATAGGATCCTCCAAGGCCCCCCCGGAGATTACAACCTGGATCCTCCCCACCAGAGGCCCTGGGTAAGTCCTGAACCTCACTCTCTTCCTGTGCAGAGCAGAACTTGGAACCACCAAGCAGGAAGGAAAGAGGCAGGTGAGCAAGCACAGATGAACTTCTTGGTGCCATGAGGACATCTCGCTGGTGGATTTGGCTCTCTATCTCTGAGAAATTCTCCAGCAAGACATGTTTTGATAAATGCACACGTTCTCCAAACACAAGCACAAATCTATCAGCAATGCTGATTCCTATTTCCTACTGTAAGTATTTTCACTTATTTGCTCATACAGAAATGTTTCTACGGAAGCATAATCACCTCTTCACTGAGCAAACTACCAACCTGGATCTTTTTTAATGTAGATTAATTTTGTACAACATAAGGGGCTTCATTATGACACTTTCATACGTGTATGTGATCTCCTTTGATCACACACATTCCCTTACCCATCTGATTCTCTGAATCATCCTGATTGAGAAGTTTGGGGATTTTTTACAAAATGTACAATCTTTCTATCTTATCACTGGGTTTTGTTTTGGTTTGGTTTGCCTGTCCTGGGGTTTGAACTGTACCCAGTCCCTGAGCCTTTCTGTGCTCAAGGCTAGCACTCTACCACTTAAGCCACAGCACCACTTCTGGCTCTTTCTGTTTTTATGGCAGTGAGGAACCAAACCCAGGGCTTTATGCATGCTAGACAAGCACTCTACCACTAAGCCATATTCCCAGCCCACCCCTGTTTTTTTTTCTTCCTTTTTCTTTTCCTCTCTCCTCTTCTTTTCTTTCACCTCAGCTTTCTCTGAGCAACACATTTCAGAAGAGACATTTCTATAAGGCCCAAGTCTTCAGCTGAATCCACTGTCAAGCAACTGAAAGCACCAGGTTGGCCTTTTCCAAGAGGTCATCTATCACTCAGGTTCATCCTTAGCCTCATCCTATAGAACTTGAGACAGTATGGCAGAAAAATCCCCTGCAACACCTGTTATTTTGGCTTCTCTTTCTTCCATAAAGATAGTTGTTTTCCTGCCTACTTAACATATCCCATTGGCAGGCCAGACACTGGTGGTTCAAGGCTGTAATCTTAGTTACTCAGGAGACTGAGATCTAAGCATCATGGTTCAAAGCCAGCCTGGGCAGGAAAGTCCCTGAGACTCTTCTCTCCAATGAATCATCAAAAAGCCAAAAGTGGAGCTGTGCAAATGGTAGAACCTTGAGCAAGAAATCTCAGGGACAGCACCCAGGCCCTGAGATCAAGCCCAGGACTGGCACCCAAAGAAAAAACCAACAAAATAGCCCATTGGCTATCTAGAAAAGTTTTCATTCTGCATACCCCTCCCTTCTGTCCCTTTCCTCCTGATTAAAGCTGGTGAAGTCAGGTAGTCAGTTTTCCTCAAGGTTCTCACCTGTCATTTGCATATGGCTGGTTGTCATATCCTTCAAGGCTATCCCACAAGCAGGGATGAGCGAATGAGCATCTTGACCATTCTGGCCCTGACCCAGAAGTTACTGTCTAGAGTTGGCCTGAGTGCTGACTACCTTTGAAGCAGGTGGCAGGTGGAGCTAGTTATTCTGGATACTGAAGACAAGGGCAAGGAGGGAGCCTCAGGGCAGGCTTTGGCCCAGCTGGCAGTTTATGGGGTCAGAGAGAGCCCTTTGCTCTGTGTAGCAGTGCGCCCACAGTCAGTCCGGACCATATTAGGGCAAGAATCAAAGAGTAACTCATTCCTTCATGCCTGCCACTGAAAACGCAAAATGCTTCTAGCCAGAGAAGCCCCAAGAAGCATATTTTTTTTTCTTGCTATTCCTTTCTGCAAATCTGCACGTGCACACATGCACACACATATTCCAACCCAAAAACATTACATTTCTCCCTAAAATTTGATCTCCTCAACTTCCTCTCTTCCTTTTCTTTCCTATTTCTCTCCTGCCTTTAGAATGACCACTGATTTGAATAGAACTGATGTTATAGACACTCTTCATTTTGAAAGAGATAAATGCAAGATAACAAATTTGTGATCTGAGAAAGGAAGAAAAACTACTCTTTTTTTTTTTTTCAATCAGTTCTGGGGCTTGAACTTAGGGCCTGGCTGTTGTCCCTCAAATTTTTTTGCTCAAGGATAGCACTCTACCACTTGAGCCACAGCTCTACTGACAGCTTTTTGGTGGTTCACTGGAGGTAAGAGTTTCACTAATTTTCCTGCCTGGGTTGGCTTTGAACCGCAATCATCAGATCTCAGTCTCCTCAGTAGTTAGGATGACAGGTATGTGCCACCGATGCTGGGCCAGCAGCTTTAATTTCACAGCAAATTGTGTACAAGTATAGCGATCTCCTACATGTTCCCTGACCACACGTATGCCTAGACTCCTGGCATCATCAACATTCCCCGCACCCCAATACAGAGTGGTAAATTTTTTTCAGCTGATGAACCCACCTTGACCAGTCTAAATATTCCAATAGCCACCGTTTGTGGTAGGCTTCACCATGGGTGTTGAATGTCCTCTAGTGTTGAATAAATATATAACGAGGTGCATCCACACCACTAAGAGTGGTCTTCCTGCCCTTAATGACCATGTGCTCTAAGTATCCCTTCCTCCTCCTCACTCCTGGCCACTACTCTACTCTTTCTGTTGTCTCTACAGGTTGCTTTTTTGAGGATGTCTCACTGTTGGAATTTCAAACAATACCTTTTGCAGATTTTCTTTCACTCGGTATTTAAAGCTCTTCCACGTCCTCCATAGACACTTAGATACCACTCTAAGCCCTAATATCACAAACAATAGACAGACAATCTAAAATCAAGTGTGATACACACTTACATTATATTCCAGCCCCCCAAAAATGCCTGAGTCTAATTGAAAAAAAAATTCAAATTGAAAGACATGCTATAAAATACCGGGCCAGAACGCCTCAAAAATGTTGGTGCCATAACAGACCAAGAAAGGCTGAGGAACTGTGTCACATTAAAAAACTAAAGGGGCTGGGAAGGTGGCTCAGTGGTAGAGCACTTGCCTTGCATGCCAGAGGCCCTGGGTTCGATTCCCAAGCACCACATAAGCAAAAAGAAAAAAAGCCAGAAGTAGCGCTGTGGATCAAGTGGTAGAGAGCTAGCCTTGAGCTGAAAAGCTGAGGGACAGTGCCCATGCCCAGAATTCAGGCCCCACAACCGGACCCCAAAAAAAAAAAAAAAACTAAAGAGACAGCTAAATGCAAGGCATGATCCCAGATCAATCCTGGAACACAGGAATTCATAGCTATAAAAGACATTATTGGGACAGCTGGCCAAACTTGGAGACTACATTAAATAACCTCCCACATCCATGTACCCAACTAGTACCTGTAAGATTAAGGAAGGAAATCAACATAAAATTTCATCCTTCTGCAGACAAAGTCCACAAGGACAGTAATGGTTTTGTTTAGTCCCCTTTAGGTCTATTAGTAAACTGGGAACCAGGGCTCTTTGTTATCTGTGTTTTTGTTAGATGTCAAGCTAGATCATAAGGCATTCATAGCAGGATTTTGACATTCTTTCTCTCATAGAGATTGGGTAGTTCATATACACACACACATATAATACATGATTAAACAAATCATAGCCATCCTTTGAGTTGGATATTATTATCATCTGTCTATGATGAAGTGGTGCATCATGTGTATGATAAAACAGAGGTTCAAGAAAGTAACTGAGATGCCCTAGGTCCCATGCTAGCAAATGATTATGTCAATATTTGAACTCAGATTCAACCAACTCCCAAAGTCTTGCTTTTCTACTCCCTCTTCTATAAGGTTGAAAGTTGGCTTAGCAGACTGACTCAAAGAAGATGAAATCTTAACATCTGTTACATAATTTTCAACACTTGTAGATATATATAAATAAATATATATATATTACTTACATATATGTATTTCCTTACAGCTAATATCCAAAGCAGTCCTTGGATGTAAGCACTATGAAGAGAACCCTGACCATCAGAGCCGAGGATGCTGGTACATCGTGATTCCTATCTGCTCTTCACATGACTGCCCAGAGGGAAGTCTGGGATGCATTGCTGCTGAACATCTACATGGATGTCAAAGCAAATTGGATATCTGAATGTCAAAGCAAAGGGAACGATGCTGACTCTTGTGTGAAAATTCATGAATTCTGACACAGAACTTACACGTACTCCAATCCTTAATTGTGATTTGTAAAATACGCAGGCTCTGCTTGATGGTGATGGTAATCTATTGCTAGTGGCTGTGTGTAAGAGTCATTATTCTCACTGTGCTTCAGATTCTTATCTGCAAACATATTATCAGGTCAGCTCTCAAATGATACAAGGCCATGGCTGAGGCCATGAAGGTTGTGGGCTATCATTATCTCAGGAGTGCTAAATATAAAATAGTAAAGTTGTACAAAGATGATTTGCATTGGTACCAAAGAACATCTTTCCACAGGGCAATGGCTTAACATTCTATAAAACACTAACTTGGGGAGGAAGACTAGAACATTCTACTCTACAAATGCCTTCTAACAAGGGCTCTTCAGTGAAGGTGAACAATTAGGTTTTCATTTGTTATCTACTGCTACATAACAAATAGTTCAAACTTTAGCAGCTTAAAAAAAAATCATATAAGCTAGGTGCCAGTGGCTCTGGCCTAAAATCCTAGCTACTCAGGAGGCTGAGATCTGAGGATCACAGTTCAAAGCCAGGCCAGTCAGAAAAGTCCGTGAGACTCTTATCTCCAATTAACCACCAGAAAACAGGAAGTGGCACTCTGGCTCAAGTAGTAGAGCCCTCTCCTTGAGCTGAAGAGCACAGGGACAATGCCCAGGCCCAGAGTTCAGGTTCCATGACTGACACAAACACACACAAAAAAGTGGCATCTTATTATGCTATCATATTTTATTAATTACAAGAGATTCCATGAGGTTAGACTAAAGGATTACACAAAAGTATAGAGGCAAAGAGTTGGGGCTGATCAATAGACTTTGCACCAGAAAAACATTCAGGCCTTAATGATGATCCTTTCCTACTCTCTCTCTCCACGTACAGTTCCCTTCTCAGGCCTGGTTAATGTACTGGTACAAAGGGTCTGTGCCAGAGGAGACAGGCTTTTGTTTCTATGGGGCTGATTCCATACATAGTATATTCCCTGATGAATCTCTGGTTCATCCAAATAAAGTAACATTAGAGAAAAACATGTTTTACACACACACACACACACACACACACACACACACACACACACACACACACACACACACACACACATTTAGAGTGAGCAGTCATGGAAACAAATTTTTTTCTTCCTTTTGAATGTATACAAGGTATGTTAAAAAATCCTGAGAAAGGAGAGCAGGAAGAGTGAAAAGGGGAAGGAAAAGGGAAAGGGAAAGGGGAAGGGGAAGAGAAAGGGAAGGAAACATTGAACTATGAGACTTGAACTTGAGTTTGAGTGCTGGCATAGGGGTGTATTTATATAGTAAGACCCAGGTTAATAAAATTAAAGAAAGAGTCTTGAGTTCAAGTGTTACCTAAAATAGACACCAATTATAATGACTTTCACATATTACTTAACCTTTCCTCAGCTACCGAAAGAGGAAAAGATAAAAGGGGTGGGGGGACAATCTAGCCCAACTATCTTTTAAAGGTCCCCTCCAACTATTTCACAAGGAAAAGAGGTTCTCACAACTGGTCCCTTAGGGCCCAAGGTCAAAGAGGTAATTTGCCCTCTTTTTGCATAACTCCAGACGATCCTGGGATGCCAGCCATGTCCGTCACTGCGTTCATTTAAATTTCCATACTAGCCAAAGGCTTTTCTGTTGGAGCTAGGATAATACATTTACCAGGACATTTTAAGCCATTTAATTGGTATTCAAATTGATGGTCCAGATTCGTTATCCCTCACGGGAATGGATGCTGGATGATGCGCGAGGATACTGAGATATTCCTGCGGAGGGCATGCTTTGAAAAAGCTCTTCTAATCTCATCTCGCCCAGCAGCCTCCCACATAAAATGTTTGATAGCTGACAATTGAACACATCCAACCAGAAACAAATCATCATCGTTAAGCATCACTGATAGGCCATCCACTAAACAGATGTGTAAAAATTGGTGTTGTAATTACCTACAGAAGAGTCGCCAGCAGCGACTGCCCCAGAACATTTTTTCTCAGGCACATGGGAGTATTTTATGTCTATTGCTTAATATGCCAGGAATTGAAGGTACTTTGGCATAAGTGTTTAGCAATCCAACTCTCGGTAATAACCTATTGTGTGTCCAGAGTCTCAAACCAGTATTCTTCCTAATGACTTGTAAGTCCTAAATATTTACCATTCATCTTTGGTTACAATTGTATTTATAAACATCAAGACTTAAGAGTGGGTATTAATACATCCACTTCCCAGCCTCTACTGGTAGCACCCATGGACCCCAAAACACTACAATAAAAGCCCTGCCTTTGGATTTCTACTTACACAGTGTATATAGAACCCTTTATGCTATACCAAACCTTGGAAGTGGATAAGTCACACGCTAAATTGACCATTGATAGGTTTGGAGGGGGGATGGGGGAGGGAACAGTCAATGAAAAAACTAACCACCAAAGGTAGAAAGTGCCAAGAGATCAAAGAAAAAGGTGGACAAATCTAGGGTTTTACAAAGTGAAGTATAATAGAGGCTTACTAAATGGGAGCTTATCTTGGGGCAGCAAGACAGTGGAATCTGTCCACTCTGAGGCAGGAAGAAGTAGTTCATATGTGAAGCTAGAAAAAGGTGAACCACAGCCAACTGGAAAAGGACTTGGGCCCTCTCTGAAGAAAAAAAAAAAAAGAATATGTCAAACATCAGTTGGGAAACAGCCTGGGTATCGGTAGCTGACAAGAGCTACTTGGCTGACTCTCCTAATGTCTTTATTTTCCTCTGGGGCTTGGACTGCATGCCAGAGTCACCTGGCAGGCAAGAGGGCAGTCACAACCAAGATGCCTGTGGTCCTGTTAAGCTGTATTTCCATGAATGGCAAATGAGCGAACTGCCCTCAGCGCTCTCCACACTCCTACCCTCCTCCCAACACATTCAGTGTCTTCTCTGTCCCAGTGACCAACAGTCAGTGGCCAACCTACCAAGAGCGCTGTTACATGCTCTTTTTAAAATCCTTTCAGCCCTATTACCTCTTGAGTCTTCTACTTCTTCTCCTCCACCATGCTCATATCGGAAGACGTTGAGTCCCTCTGCCTCTCATTCCTTACATCCTCTCTCCTTCTACTTCATCTCCTTAACCGGAACCTACTTTCCTCCTCCACCATGCTCTCCAAGAAAGATCACTGCTTCCACTTTCACCAACTTCAAGACCCAGGAGAGAAAGGATCCACATATCCCTACCTGCTTATTCCTGTTCCCCACTTCCACTCAACCACTTAAATCCATTTGTGCCACCTTCTCCACTTACCCACCACTACCATACACTGGTGCTCACACCTCTCCTGGCCTTTTCCAGAGACTCTCCCCATCTCCCCCGCCATCTTGCCCTTCCATCTCAGGGGAACAGATGACTTTCCCATGTGGATTTTGTACTTGTTTGTTTGCATAGTGTGGCTGACAGATGCTGGTACCCAACTCCAACCCCAGCTGGTTGAGTTAAAAAGTAAATGCCATCTCATGACTGCAAAAGAAAGACATAAAAGCTGAAAGCACAAGCTTCCATAATGTCCCCCCACTTCTTGATCCTGCCAGAAATTCCCCTGCTCTACTAGAGACCCAGACCCACACTGGGAATTTGTAATAGATGTTGTTTATGTAGCTGTTGTGTATTTGCTTACGAAGAAAATATTCTGGATTTCCTACGCCGTTGGTTTTTATTATTGTTATGTCATTGTTGTTATTGTCACTGTTGCTGAGAGTTTTGTTGTCTTGATGCGTGCTGATTCAATTCTTTTTTGTTTACCATCTAGTCCTCTAAATTCAAAGCTTCTTTCCTTTTCTTTTTAGAGTATTTTTTCCTTAATCCTCTTTGTCAAAGTATTAACACTCAAAAGAGCATTCTTAATTCCTTAAGCTTCTACTACTAGCTTCAAACCCATCTCCTGTTATGTTTTTAACACTTCGTTCCTGCAGATTTTTGGTCTGTTATCCTCTTAATCTTTTATCTCTGTCACTTTGATATATTTAACCTCTTACTTGGTTAGTTTTTATTATTTTATTTTAAATCTTATTTATTATCTTGTCATTACTTTTAATTCTGGATTTTTATTTTGCTTTAAAACTTCATTCACAGTTTCCTTTCTTTTCTTTCTTTTTGGAACTTTGGTCTGATTTTAGCTTTAGCTATTCTAACCCTCCTACTTTCCTTTAGTAGTTATACTCTTCTTCTTCCTTTATCCTGGACCTTATTTTACCCAGCTCTTTGTTTTACATTTTTCAATATTAGGCTTTTACTCATTTATTATAATATTTATTCTGTTTCATTTCTTTACCTGTCTCTTAACTAAGTCTCAGTGTTTTTGCTATTCTCTTAATGCTCTCCTATGCATTCACTACTTAATATTTCCTTCCTTTCTTTTCTTATACATTTTTATGACTTGGTTGAAAAACCACTAGCAAGACTAATAAGGAGAGAAAAGTCCCATTTTTCCATTTTCTGGCAGGGACTGGGAAACTTTCCCTCAGGGTGCTCTCCCAACAGCTTCCTCCTGACCCCATACCTCAAGGGCTGATGACACCCTCAGTCTATTTAGAAGACTCAAGAGAATGCCATCTCCATGACTAACAACCTTCTAGTGGGCTGTGGCCACAGTGGGATTACTAAAGGATGCTGGCTCCTAACACCTCATGTTATTCTATGGATATCCTTTTAAAATTGGGTGAACCGCCTCTGGGCTTGGGATTGCCCCCACGCCTCGGCCAACATTGAAGCGGTTGATTTTAAAAGCCCAGTGAAACCAAATGATGAGAGTTGTTCAAGATAAAGCTGGTGACATTTTTTTGCCAGACCATGAAAGAAATATTTTTCTGCACTTGACATCAGGAATAGAAATAGGGATGCTGGTTCCTGTGAGCTCTGCTCCTATTGCTTCATTGTATTGGCTACGAGGTATCTGGAAGCCAGATATGTGAACAAATGTCAAGCCAGTACCTCAGGCCAGATCAGGTAGGCACCTTGCGTACCAACCTCCACCTCACATAATCTTTCTCTCAGCTGCAGTTTTCTAATCTACTAATTTTATTCCATTTTGAGGTGTTGGGTATATTTTTAAGCATCATAAGCCTCTTATGGAACACAGCTGTTTTTAAGTTACTAATAGTTTATTATCTTTAATAGCTGTGCAAAAGAGTTACCATTAAACAAAGCAGTTTGTGAATACAATGCATCTTCATCAATGTCTTGACTTCTTACCTATGTGACCACAGAAACAAGTAATTCTTCTCTCTCTACCTCCTTTCTCTCCCTCACCTGTGAGATGAACATGGTAGATCTTACCTGATAGGTAACTGTGAGAAGTGAGTGAGATCCTGACTCTCTAGGACTTGCATGGTGTCTGGCAGATGCCATGTGCATGATAATCTGAAGCTAACATTAAGGACTTTAAGAAAGAACTGGAAGGGCTGGGAAGGTGGCTCAGTGGTGGAGTGCTTGCCTTGCATGCATGGGGCCCTGGGTTCGATGCCTCAGCACCACATAAGCAGAAAAAGCCAGAAGTGACACTGTGACTCAAGTGGTAGAGCGCTAACCTTGAGCCGAAGAGTTGAGGGACAGCACCCAGGCCCAGAGCGCAGGCCCCACGGCCAACAATAAAATAAAATAAAATAGAAAGAATTAGAACCATTCAACAAGTAAAATAAAGGACTAAATGAACGTGTTGAGACAGACTTTCCAAAGTTAGCAGCAGCAACATCTGCCAACCGACCTGCTCTTGTGCAAAGTAAACTAGCTATCTAACTGCCACAGGCATCTGTGTCTCCACCTAATTGAACCTGGGCTGGCCCTGTGATTGCTCCAGCACTAAGATACAGCTAAAGTGACTGTGCACATTCTAGGCACATCCTCTAGAAACTCTTACTTCCTTTCAGGGGCCAGTCACCACTTACAAAAGTGCTACTATCCTGAGAACCACACACTATGAGATCTCAAGAGGCCCAGGTCTCCCCCTCCCTCTGTTCTGATGATGGTTACATTCCTGGGCCTAATGCCACAGTTCCTATGGGGGGAGCTCCTCTTTTTCCCAGGAAGCCTTAAGAGTGTTCCCCCTACTTGTCCATGAACGTCAAGTGGTGGAAGTGGCTTCTCACTTCAGTCATTCTGGATGCCTTGCCATCTCTCTTTATCTCCCTTGTCCCTGCCTTTACTCCTGTTAGGCTGAGTGGTTCTCTACAGCTTCATCTCTTTGGTGTGTTATTCGTTAAGAATCAGAGGCCTGACTGACTGATTCATTCTTAGTCCAAATACTCAGCCTTATTAAGACCTTTATTTGGAACACACTGACCAGGAATTACTGACCACTCAGTTACCAATTTACCACAGTTCTGAAACACAGAATTTAAATGTAAATAAATAAACAAAAAATCATTGACTATGCAGAAAAATGATTTAAAAAGTAGCGTAATTTTATATGTTAATACTATCAGTAGGTGGAGGATTCCTAGGATCCTATATTGGGAAGAATTGTAGGACTACATCTGGGCTCTACAGGGATGGGTTTATACTCAATTAGTACTGTCTGTACAGAGTGGAGAATAGCAATATTTAAAACACAAATGCACTTTAGACTGTGTTTTTGCAGTCTGTGTTTTTAGTATTACTGTTTATATCATTATGTGTCATTGGTATTTTCCATAAATTTTTCTCAAATGCAAATTAATATATAATTTTATTATATTTATATACTTATTATATATAATTATTTTACTTTGTGGAAATCTATTTCCATGAGCCAAGAATTTTTTTCAAGGCACCCAGAAGATCAAGGAGCTGAGCTAAACCAAGGCTTATGCCCTTGAATCTATCACAGAGAACTGGCTGAACAAACTAAACTTCAAGCTACAAGGGCTTTGTATGCTTAGAAAGTCTATATTTCTTTTTAGAAACTTTCTTTAACAACAGATTTCCTCATTTAAATTGCACACATAGCCCTATACACCATATAATTCTATAATCAATGAACCAACTCTTTTGAATATGTACGTGACACAGTATAATTCTATAATCAATGGACCAACTCTTTTGTAAATGTACATGACACAGTATAATTCTATAATCAATGGACCAACTCTTTTGTGCATGTGCATGTGTGTGTGTGCGTGTACATGTGCGTTGGTACTAGGGCTTGAACCTAGTCAGGGCCTAGGCACTAAATTAAACAACTCTTTTCACCTCCACAATCCCAGTGACTAACCCAATCTAGGCATTTAACTATGAGACCTCTATTGCCAACAGGAGGATTCATCCCAAGGAACAGGAAAAACCAAATGGTCCAATGGTTTAGCCTTTTGCTTTCAAAAGACAAGGTCCAGGTTGAATGAGTGTGACTGATTGACATCAGACCACACTGCAGGAAGAACTGAATCAGAAATATCAGGAGCTTGGCACAAAAATGTTACTTCAATTGGGCTACCTACTCCAACGCTTAACAACATCATCTGGAACATTCCCCCTGAAGGATGATGCAGCAAAAGGGGAGAGAAAATGAACAATTCACCCTCACTTTAAGATCCTCAGCCTTTATATCATATGTGTCATATGTATATATATACATATATATCATATATATATATATATATATATCAGCTGTCATTGAAGATTTTGAATAGCTCAAATAACAAAAATTGATTACACACAGTTCTGGAGGCTAGCAGTCTAAGATTCAGGTGTTGGCAGATGGGGTTTCTTCTCAGACCTTTCGTCTTGGCTTGCAGATGGGCCGTTCTCTTTCTGGGTCTTCATTGGCCTTTTATCTAAGGGTACACATCCCTTGTGTTTCTTCCTGTTCTTATAATGACACCAGGCATATTGAAATAAGTCCCCGCCATTATAACCTCATTTAACTTTAATTATCCTTTCAAGGTCTTGTTCCCAAATATAGTTGCATTGAAGGTTAAACCTATAGCCTTGATAGGGGTGGAAAAGGGACCCCATTCAATGCATCACAGCCTAGAATTAGGAAGCATCACACCCATTAAAGTTGTATTGGCTATAACAAGTTACATAACTTGGAGGTCTAGAAATCATCATGTCTACATGTGCCAAGAATGAAAGGAAACCCAGATATTGGAGAGCTAGCTATCTCAACCTCAAAAGTAAGACAAGAAGATTCTGGGGGAAAAAAATATGCAATTCGGAACACAGACTAGAGTGATAGGAAAGGGTAAAGAAGGAAGTGAGGACAGGAATTAACAAAGGATCACTATTTGTGATTATGTGGATAGGACCACAGGAAGTAGTATTGAGACTTATTTCCTCACATCCACCCCCCCTGAATTAGAACAATAATTCCCCCAGCACCCTGGAAACAATTGGAAGCTAAATCGGTTCTGGGGGTCCAGATTTGTTCCCATTGGAGTAAGCACTCTATCTACCAGCACTGCCAATCTATGCTAACCTCCCTTTCCTCTGTCATTTGCTATAGATCTGTTACCCACAGTAGCCAACACAAAAGACTGATGCCCAAATAGGCCCCTGAGATAGTAATTATCTGACTACTCTAGTGGACAGCCCAGTGTTCTACACACTCACATGCAACTCCTGTTTCTCAAGGACCTAGAGGCAGAGAGCACAGATGGTGACGGTATGGAAGAAAGAGATTCTTCTTCAACCATTCTCCTGACCTGTGAGATAGAGAGACTGAATTAAACAACTCAAGATTTTCCCACTGGCCAGGGCAAAAATGATACTTTCAGGCACAAAAAGGTACCAAACATGTCAACTCAAGGAATGCCATGGAGGGAGGGAGGGAGAGAGAGAAAGAGAGAATCTACGATCAATCAATAGGAAAAATAAATTCAACTTTAATAACTTCATTCTAGAAATGTGATGGGAAGTGTCATCTCATTTTCTTCAATGCAAGAAAATATGAGAGACACTCAAAGTCAGGCATGCCTGTAGAGAATGTGTTTAGGGAATCAGAATTGTAATAAACTGGGAGGTCAGCTAACCCACTGTTCTAAGGAGCTCTTCAGTTCTTTCAATCTTCCATGCTCAAATTCTGTACAAATAAAACAAATTCATTAGATGAAACCTGAAACTTGCCATTTTAATTAAGGAATCTGAGATCCTGCAGCTCAGCTAACAAATGACATGCTCAGTGCCCAGTTTTCTGCTATGAGAAGACCTGCATCCACAGCACTACAATTGTGCGGCTAGACCTATTTTCCTCGGTGGCAGTCATGGTTTCTAACAAAGAAGGAGCTTGGATGTCTTGGGGATGGGATGGGGGCAATAAAGACCTTGCTCAGGTCGGTGGCCACTTTATAGGACAATATTGGATTTAGAAATTGTGCCCCATCAGCTAAAACACTGAGCAGCCATGCGGCTGACAAGGAAACTGAGAGACTTCCAATCCAAACCCTGTACCTCCCACACGCCAGCAATGTGAAGCTAATGTAGTTTGTGCTTTCAGGTACAAAACCCAGAAGCGATGCCCAGGCAAAGGCTCGGGGAGAAACACCTTAGGGTCATTTTCACAGCCTCTGGGCATCATTCCAAAGCCTAGCCCGGGACATGATCTTCCCTACTACAGTGAAATGCTACATTTGAGCACAGAACGGCTGACCCTCCGTTTAGGGTCAGAAATCAGCTAATCTGTTTCTCAGACTTGCTCCATAAAAGCTGAACAGATAGATTAGGTTTAACTAAAAAGATGCCAGGCTCCATCTCTTCTCCAAAAGGAAATCTTAGAAGACATTGGTACAGCCAGGCAGAGCACCGGGTACACAGCGCCACCTACAGCACAGTGGGAGTAACTGCTCACAGCCCTCTTCCCAGAAGCACTGGAAAAACACCTTTTGCTACCTGTGAAAGTCAGAAAGCATCTGAGTTGGTATTTAAATTTGGCAGGAATCGTGTTTGACAGTAGGTGTGTGTACATATATACATATATATATATATATATCAATCAGAGAAGGCTTTGATGGTCATATGAGTTGTCAGTTTGGGTTTTTTGTTTGGTTTGGTTTTTCCCTTGCTTTAGATTAACAGAATTGATTTCTTGGAGTTTTTTTTTTCATTCAAAGGGGTTTCAATTCAACACATCAGCTTCTGAGTATAACACATTTTGATCAATGTCACCCCTTTCCATCATCTTCGCCCACGTGTCCCAATCCTACACATCCCCTCAACTTACCTGGTGTCATCTTCACCTATTTATATTGAACATTAAGACTGTATACGCCAATTCTTCCTCTGTTTGTCGTCCATAGCCCCCCATTATCCTCCCCACCACCCAACAACACATTTTAGCTTCCTGGTATTCATTTTGACAGAATGATTTCTAACACAATGTTGATCTGTACAGGAATTCAACAGGGAGTAAAGCCAGTCAGAAATAATCATCAAGAGCATTGGACGTTGAGATATGATGTGTGACCATCAGTCAATCACCTGCCCTCTCTGAAATTTGTTAAATAAGCCCCTAAGCCCTCAAGCCTTTAAACTTATTGGGGGGCGGGGTTTGGAGTGAGCACAGCTGAGGGCTCTGGAAGGGACCCACAGTTCCCTCTTGCACTAGCATGGGAAAGCTGATTCTTCTCTGTCTCTGTCTCAAGCCATGACCAGCCATCTACTGCGAGATATAAAGAGATGGAAGAGAACAAAAGGACACTCCTAAAAACTCCTACCATTGATACTGCCAAGCATCATCTGTTACCACTTCAAAATAACAAGCTGTAATATATAGCACTCAAAAATGTTTTCTACTGAGTCCTCTCTGTTCAGAGAAGCAAAAGATCTCTGAGTGAAAGAAGACTTCAATGAGGAGGGAACAATTATACTTCAAGTTCAAGCTCAAACATCATGGCTAATAGAAACAATTATATGCACAAAGCTAAGGAAGTAGAAAAGGACTAGAGGGCCCTACATAAAACTACACACACCCGCCCACACATGCACCAGGCAGAGACAGATACACCATCAGCTACACACCATTTCATCCACTCCCCTTATCCTACTTTATTCTTTCTCATATTTATCAGCATGTGTGTGTGTGTGTGTGTGTGTGTGTGTGTGTGCACGCACGCGCACTTACTTTCTCCATGATAAGCCGAGGAACATTCATCATTCACTGCTATGTTGTCAGTACCTAGATCAATGCCTGTAATATTGTCATGCCAGAAGGAAGGAAGGAAGGAAGGAAGGAAGGAAGGAAGGAAGGAAGGAAGGAAGGAAGGAAGGAAGGAAGAAAGGAAGGGAGGGAGGGAGGGAGGGAAGGGGAAGGGGAGGGAAAGGGAAGGGAAGAGAAGGGAGGAGAGGGTCTTCCTTTCACCCAATACCAACAAATAAATGTAAATGGAATGATGAAAACAGAAAACCACAGTTTGGTGACCATTGCTAAGGAAGTCCTCCATAATTGCTGAAGGTGATAAACAGATTTGTTGAGGAGCAGGATACTGGTATAATGCCAGAACGCCTCCCTCACAAAGTATTTATTAATCACAATGGAAAAACCAGTCACTTCCTAGTAGAGAAAGCAAGATGACAAAATCTCAAGGTGAGTATGAAAAGAGTCAGCACCAAGCGTCTCCCAATGTGATGCACGAAGACCACAGGATCATTTTGGTGGGATTCTTGCCAAGAAAACATGGCGTGGATCTGGCCATGGAGACACAACAAGCAGACTCGGGTCAGCCCTGAGAAGGAGAGGCCATTCCCTCTGAGCCAGCCTCTGTCGTGCGAGACAGAGTGCCAAGGCAGTGTTCTAGATCAAAGGCAGATAAAGCAGCATCCTGACCAAGTACAGGGTGTTATGCTGGGATGGATTCTGGACAAGACGGGAAAACACAACTTTTTGGTGACAGCTGAGTTCATGGGTCTACAGAATGGATGCATGTTCCAATGTCATGTGTTATTTTTTTTAATTCAGATGATTGTATAGTGCTTATTTTGAAGAGCCCTTTTTTTTTCCAGAAAAAGAGCCACTGGTGCATTTGAAAGAATGAGTGTCTATAGTTTGCTTTTAAATGGCTCATTAAAAAATAATAATAATGACCACATACAACAGGTTTTATATTTAATTACATACAATGGTATATAAAGCACCCGACACTTGTTTTATCCCCCTTACTAGTCAGTTGTCTCCCACAAAAGAGAAGGGAACAGTGTCTTACCATTCTGACCAGGGTGAAAAAAACTGACCTCTTCAATGTAAGAAGGTAAAGTCTATATGAGGACCAAGTTGTCTGACCACTCCCCAACATTTGGATAGAAGCAATAATAATAATAATAATAATAATAATAATAATAGGCATTTAGCAACGCACCAGTATAGCAGTGGTTCTTTTTGAATGGCAAAACACTTTTTAGCCAAACATCTGATTATAACCCCAGAATATCCCAATGAGGTTGGCAATTATCCTTATTGTTGCTGGTATTTTAACCTTGACAGTTATTCTAATGAAATGCTAGCCCTGAGACCTCAGAATAGAGCTAGATGAATAATAATCAAAATGAAGGCTTATCTATTTAGGGAAAAGGCAAAATCGTACTCATGTATATATACAGAACCACACACACTGGACCCTCGAGGCGTAGCTCGGGCTACGAATGAAAAGATGGGCATCCTTTGAATCCACTGCACATCGAGGCAGTCGTGCAGCCGCAGTCCACATTCAGCCCCTACTAACAGACCCAAGGGTCCTAGGAGCCCCCCCCCTTGCTACCCCATAAAGCCTCAGACTGAGTTGAGGGAGCCAAAGGTAGCCATGAGCACTGGAGCCACCTGCTTTCACAACACAGATTCAAGAAAATGGAGCTAGTCAGGATCTCTAAGAGAGGAGCTTAGAGGCCATAGTTGAAAACAGCTAATTAGAATGTACCTCCAGGTTTGGAGGCCACAGATCCACAGTGACCCAGCAGCGAGACCCAACATGGATACAGAGAAGGGGTTCAGTGCAGGAAGTAGTCGGGGTCTTTGCCCTCCCGACGCCTAAAATCTGATGGGGAGATCGGGGGTTACAGAAAGCCTTCATGAAGGCTTGAAAGCCATCACCTTTAGTTAGCTGACAGTCAGAAACTAGAGGGGTTACTCACTCACAGATGGGATCACCAGGAAAGACCAACACTACTTCTCGGGGAACAATAGAGAACGTAGACCTACCATGTGGAGGTTCAAGCCAGGGAGAACACCCGAACCAACCTGAAGACAGCTCGAGGTAAATGCTTCCTGTCAATCCCAGCTCACAAAGGTTTCCCAGATCATTCTAGTTTCATCTGCTACGGTATTGACAACTAACATCACAGAATTTATAAAACTCCTGAGTGCAAAACTTTTGCTCTTAAGCATAAAGAAAAAAAATAAGTAAAAGCTTAGACATAAGTAAAAAAAAAAATCTTAAAAAATTAAGTAAACTAGCATAATTTTTACGAAAAATTTTCATCCTACCTACAGACCATACTCAGAAAGCCTCTCTGTCCCCTGAAATAAACCAGTAAGGTTTATTGGCCACAGACAGGTAAAAGGGGATGTATTTTTGTGAAGTTCCACCACACACACACACACACACACACACACACACACACACACACACACACACACACACACACACACACACACACACGTCAAAGTGTGTGTGGAAAAGCCAGGCCCACAGGACAAATAGAAAAGGGAAGTGCGCCCTCGTGTGGCTATGGCCTGAAAGGTCACTTTCTAGCCACAGGACCTGCACAAGTGACTTCATCTTCAGTCCTCCATAAGACACAAATGCCCACTCTTACGGAGATCCTGAGGATTCAATAAGGAAATTTAAAGCCCCGGTCCCAGTTTATGCCTCAAAGTTCCTGTAACTACGAACATATTTTTTACCACGATTGTGATCATTTGGGCTGGACAGGCTCACCTAGCAGGAAATGGTTCTGCTTTTGACATCTCAGAATTTAACCAAAATGACGACACTTAACCTTGACTTTATTTTGTTCTCTATCGTTGCCCTAACCTCACCTACTGAACACATCAGCCCCACATCTCATTTACTAGCTCATCACCCCAACCGTCATGTCTCACTCTACAAGAGTAATTAGAAATCAGTGTTAATCAGCCTGTGACTACTTGGCCCATAAATGCCTCATAATTAAATATGAGGCTGGAGGAAAATAACAAGATCCTACCGTTGGATGCTTCTGTGCAGTGGTGAGCATGAGCCTGTGCACTGTCTCACTTACATCCTCCTTTGTCTGAGGGATGTTTGCTGAATACTTCCAAGAAGGAGGCAGGAGGAGGGAACCTAGGCTGTGGGGCAGCACGAAATGTCATAAACTCAAAGGGTTCATGCTATGGCTTGGAAGTGACCCCAGAGACCCATGTATTGCAGACTTGGGAGTCTAATGACCGGGGTCATCTTGAGATACTGTTGGGAGATGTTGGGACCTTCAAGAGGCTGAACCTAGTAGAAGAAAGATAAATCACTGCGGGTGGCCCTTGAAAAGGATACTGGCACCTCAGACCTATCCTTACTCTCTCTGCTTCCCAGATACTAAGAGGTAAGCAGCTTACTCCATCACCTATCCCTGCCATAATATGCTGCCTTTACCATAGTCCCAAAGCAATGTAGACAACTGATCATGGAACCATGAGCCAGAATAGTTTCTCTTTATAAGCTGATTGCCTCAAGTATTTTGTCATAGCAACAGATGACTAATACACTTAAGCAACAGAAATTTTTCTCATAGTTCTGGCTGTTAAAAGCCCAAGATCAAAGAATCTGCTTTATCAGATAATAGTAAGAACTCTTATCTGTCTCTCTCTCTGTCTCTCTGTTGCTGTCTCTGTCTCTGTCTCTCTGTCTCTCTATGTCTGTGTCTGTCTGTCTGTCTGTCTCTCTCTCTCTCTCTCTCTCTCTCTCTCTCTGTCTTGTGGGGCTTGAACTCAGGACTTGGGTGCTGTCCCTGAGTTCTTTCACTCAAGGCTTTGAGCCACAGTGTGAATTTTCTGGTGGTTAACTGCAGATAAGAGTCTCATGGACTTTCCTGAGGGCTGGCTTTGAACCAAAATCCTCACATCTCAGTAGCTAAGATTACAGGTTTGAGCTAGGATTATAGGCGTGAACCACCGGTGCCGACCAAGTACTCTCTAATTGCATCCTCACAGGCAGAGAATGAAAGCCCACTGTTGTGTCTTTTGTAGTAAGAATACTAATTACTGGATCAGGAACCTACCCTTGAAAGCTCACTTAATTACTTCTGCATGGACCCTATTTCTAAATACATGCATACCGGGGCTCAGGCTTTAATGTAAGAATAGGACACCAACATTCAGTGCATTCAATTGCTATGTTGTTTTCACAGTCAGTTTCAGTACCCACAATATTGCCTGTGCACCTAAGAACTATTAGAAGGCATCCCTAACTTAGATGACCGATCTCTAATTAGGTGTAAGATGTCACAGTAGTGTGTAACAATGGATTTATAAGCTGAATATTACCAAATGAGGGAAGCAAAGCTAATAACTCATCTTTATAGAGTGAAAAGGCCTACAAGAGAGATTCTTGGGTCTCTTCTCAGATACGAGTCTGGGGAAAGTTTTCTGCCACAATCTTGTCAAGCTTCAGAATATGATCTCTAGTCAACAGTAGGGAGGTTGGTCTGGGGAGAGATGGCGAGTCCTGACTAACCTGGTTATACTAGAGGTCTCAGCAGGTGCGGTCCCCATGCTCTTCTCCCACAGGTTCCCGCACGGGGACTAAGTAACATATCATCTTGTTAATGAAGCCTCCCCCGCTCTCTCCCATCTCCACCCTCTGTCTCCTACTGCCTCCCCTCCAATTTAATATTCTCACTGTTGCTCTGCTTATTTCTTTCTCTCTCTTTCTCTCTCCCTTCCCACACCCACCTCTGGCATCCAAAAGACTGTGCCTGCCAACAGGGCCCCTGAGCCAAGAGATTGCCAATGTTTTCCAATTCCTAGAAGGTTTTCTTTAAACCTACCGAAGGAAGATTTACAACTGTGTTAGCCTGCGAGCTGGATATTCATCAGCCACAGCAAGAACTGTGAATCCCAGGTTTGGAATACCAATTTCTTTTTATGTCAAAAGTACTTTATGGCTCTTCTCTATGAATAAATCTGATTAAACCCCACTGGACCAGATGGCCATGACTCCACTCTACCGTTGGCAGGGGTTTGGGAATCTAACCTCCCAATGGCCTCCCCTCCTGTCCAATATCCCTCTCTTCTGTACTTCTTCCTTCCAATGATGACACCACAATTCATCACAGTCACCCAAGCCTGGGAGTCATCCAACCTCCAAATCCCTATCCTCACCAGTCTTCCCTGTCTCCTCTACATTCAGCTCTGTCACAACAAAAATCCCATAACACATCCAAGGTCTGACCTCTAACTTTACAAGGCATTGTACAGCCTGTTAGACCTTTCACCTTGGTAGCATTTCTAAGTATGAAATATACACAGTTGTAAAATATCCATTTGGCTGAAACCAAATGCCTACCATCAACTGATTGGGAGAAAATTATTTTGAAGTGACTGCTGGACTTCAAATAAAACTACTTCCTGAAATATGCTGGTTCAGATCCATCTGGATTATGATGACCTAAATTGAGACCAAACTGAACAAATGCCACAAAATCAGAATTCCTCTAATCTGAGTCATTGTATATAAGTTCTCTGAGAAAATCCAATTGGCAAAAGGTTTAGTGGGACAAATGCCTGTGACAGAAAAGGAGGAGGAAAGGGAAAGGTAGCATAGCCCTTCAGACCCACATGCATCGAGGACCCCCGAAGGAGAGACTGCAGGAGGAGAATGGGGGAGGGAGACCTCAGATCACTACAGTGCTGGCAGTTAGACTAAAAGGGATGCAGAGAGACAAAATTGCCCAGTAGAGGAATCCCATATCCTGCAAAACAAACAGGCACCAAGGCCCCATGGAGTTGATCATGGGCTTGGAGAAACCATGACCTCTAGAGAAACAGGATGGAGAAGCCTAAAGGCAGTGTCTAGACTCTCAATCCAACCTACCGTGTCTAGCACTAGAACTTTTAAGCAGTCATGTTCTGGGTTTCCATCCACTGTGTTTAAAGCAATGTCATCTCTGGAATTATTCTTTGCTGTGACTTAATTATGTGTATAAAGTTATATTTAGCTATGGAACACTCAGAGCAGATAGCAAGTTAGTTAACCCACCAACACCAGCCTCTTCTCCTAAGTGTGTTAAGTTTTTGCTCCTACTGGTGAAGGTTAAATTTTCTCATAGAAATCAATCAATGACAAACTTTTATTTGGAAAATAGAAGTCTATTATTTCATGATTTCATTATTTCAAGTCTATTATTTGATGATTTCCAAAAAGTCAACGCCGTCTTGAGCTGCCCATACAGTGGCTGTTTAAAGTACTGAGGTCCTCAAATCCAGCAAGAAACTCCTTACAGGGTTAGGTTCTGAGTCCTTTGTGCCATTTGGGTCATTCAATGACTGGATTTAGGCCCAGAAGCCATCCAAAGAGAACCAGCATCGAGCCATTCTTAACTCATACCCAGATGAAACAACTTCCGCAGGAAGGCTGGTCCTCCCCAGTATCCCCTGCAAAAAATAACAGAAGTTATTGGAGACAAAAGAAACTAGGTGACTTCAGCCATCAAGATATTAAAGGCGAAGCTAGGAATTATACCAAGATTTGCTAGCAAGGTAGTGAGAGCCCTACAGCCTGCATCTTAGCTTAAACACTGACTCCTCCATGAATCCAGACCACTCAGCAAACCTGTAGAAAGCATCTGCCATGTTTAAATTGCTCCTTTCCTTCACTTGTTCATCAATTCCAGGGAGGTCAGAGATTCTCAATTTCAGCTATTGGCATTCTGGACCAGGTACTTCTTTATTCTGATGGCTGTCCTGTGCACTGCAGTAAGTTTAGCACTATCTCTTGTTTCTGCTCACTAGATGCCAAGAGTTTCACTCCAGTTGTAAGAACCAAAATGTCTCCAAATATTGCCAAGTGTCCTCTTGGGGGCAAAACTATCCTTGATTGAAGAACACTGGCATAGATATCCTGAATCAATCAACCTCATGTAATTTATTTTTTTCTTTCTATCCTCTCTCTCTGTCTGTCTCTCTGTGTCTGTGTCTGTCTCTCTGTCTCTCTCTCTCCATCTCCCCGCCTCCTCTCAGTGATGATCCTGGTGCTTAAACTCAGGGTCTGAGCTCTGTCCCTGAGCTTCTTTTTGCTCAAGGCTAATGCAATCCCACTTGAGCCACAGTACCTCTTCCAGCTTTTTCTAAGTAGATAAGAGATAAGAGTCTCATAGACTTTCCTGCCTGGGCTAGCTTCAAACCACGATTCTCAGATCTCAGCCTCCTGAGTAGCTAGGACTACAGGTGTAAGGCACCAGCACACAGCACACAGCTAACTCATGTAACTTGAGTAGAAAGATCACTGTTTTGTTTTGTAACAAAGAGGAATTACTCATTTATATTACCCTATCTATACAGTGCCTACTATCACCTATTCCTGTATGTATCAGCTCAGCCTCCATCTTAGAAGGCAGGCAATATTACTTTCCTTACATCACTTTTGCAGAAAATGAATTGGAGAGAGCTGAAGTAACTTACCCTAGAACACACGGCTAGTCAATGGTAAAAGCATGATTCAGACACAGGTCAGATTCCAAAGCCTGCTTGTGGTTATTTCTATTTTTTCCCTGAATAAAGTCAACGCAACTATAAAATCACAGATGAGAAAGTACTTGATATGGGGAAAGTATGTATTTTATTATTATTAATAATATTTATCCAGGGCTGGGAAGGTGGTTCAGTGGTAGAGCGCTTGCCTTGCATGCTTGAGGCCCTGGGTTCGATTCCTCAGCACCACATAAGCAAAAAGAAAAAAGCCGGAAGTGGCACTGTGGCTCAAGTGGTAGAGCGCTAGCCTTGAGCTGAAGAGCTGAGGGACAGCATCCAGGCCCAGAGTTCAGGCCCCACAACCGGACCCAAAAAAAAAAAAAAGTAATAATAATAATATTTATCCAACAGCAAAAGAGAGCCAGAACATGCTAAACAGAAGACTTAATCACTGCTAATAATGAAAAGAAGAAGCTACATCCCTTGTACATGGTAGATTGCCACAACTTTTTCTTTACCCAGGGCAGCCCTCTTTCCTAAGTGTGACTGAGGCTTGGCATCCTTTCAGAGCGCCAGTCATCAACTCATAATAAAATAGCACATAATTGGAACCCATTAGCAAATGTTGCTTTAGGTGGAAGCTGGAAGGCTCCTGGAAACAATCACACCTGCACAACTTTGTGCAATGCAGTAAAAGGTGCATCCTCTACACCAGGACAGGTGATACACTCACCTGAGCATCACATTCCAATACAGGAAAGGCATCAGGTCAGCCTTCATGAAGAACATCGAAAGTCGCTCTTTGCTTTGATCGAAGGGGAAAGTTTCCATTGGCTGAGCTCTGTAGTCAAACTCCGCAAGAATCACACGGTTGTAGCCAGTCACCAGTGGGCATGATGTGTAGCCATCATACTAAAATTGTAAGAAAGACTGAGCTAGGAAGAAGCTTTTGTCGTTGCTGTATACAGACAGTTCAGAATTTATTTTTTTCTGAAGTTATACTTTTTGCATATACTAACATTTTATAGTTAAAAATTGTAAATTATGCCAGATACTGGTGGCTCCCGCCTATAATCCTAGCTACTCCGTAGGCTGAGATCTGAAGATCATGGTTCAAAACCATCCTGGACAAGTCCGTGAGGCTCTCATCTCCAATTAACCATCAGAAAACCAGAAATGGCGCTATGGCTCAAGTGATAGAGCACTAACCTTGAGCTGAAGAGCTCAAGGACAGCACCCAGACCCAGAGTTCAAGCCCCACACAGACAAAAAAAAAAAAAAAAAAAAAAGATATAAATTATGTCAGCCAACCGCAGTGGCTTACAGCTATAATCCTAGCTACTCAGGAGGCTGAAATCTGAGAATCATTGTTCAAAGTCAACACAGAGAGACAAATGCTAGCTCTTATCCGCAATAAACCAGAAAAAATGCCAGAAACAGAGGTATGTCTTGAGTAGTAGAACATCAGCCTTCAGCACAAAAGCCAAGAACACTGCAATGCTCTGAGTTCACCCACACACACACAAAACACACACAAGAAAATATAAAAAATTTTGTCATGAAAAAATGGCATAAAAGGCTAAAATCAAAATCCTCATATTGGATAAACTAGTGAAATTAGTTTCTACCAAAAACTGTGGGAGAACACTACCTTCACACAGCTTGGGAGGTGGTAATTCTTACTAGGCATACAAACCTTCTTCTTTGGTGTTTGATTCTTCATAATTTGAGAAATTGTTCTGTCGAGTATTCCTGACTGGGCAGCTATAATAGAAATAGAAAAGTCAGAGAAAAAAAACAAAGCACATTTAGCTTCTCCATGAAAATAGATTTACAAACAACTTTAGTATAAACATGTAAGGAGACTCGATTCCTCCATTCTTCCTCTAGATTATAAGTAGAACAATACTCTTCTTACAACTTGAAGATCTGACTCCCAGGAGTACGTAAATTTATCAAAGGCCCACAAAAATGTTTCTCTTGGTTTGAATTGAAAGAGCCAACTCTCTCCAATAGGCTGGAAGGATGGCCCTACCTCAACACATTTCCTGTCTTCTTGGGGACTGATGACATCAATTTGTCTGGGTTCCCAGTAGTTTAAGGTCATCCTGACATTTTTGTGTTGCTGTTTGCAGGTAATCTAGGTTGGTGGCCTTAGATTTTCTTTTTGTTTCTTTCTTTCTTTCTTTCTTTCTTTTGGTCATGGGGCTTGAACTCTGGGCCTGGGTTCTGTCCCTCAGCTCTTCAGCTCAAGGTGAGCGCTCTACCACTTGAGCCACAGCACCACTTCTGGTTTTCTGGTGGTTAATTGGAGATAAGAGTCTCATGAACTTTCCTGCCCACGCTGGCTTTGAACCACAATCCTCAGCCTTCTGAGTAGCTAGGATTACAGGTGCGAGTCATCTGCTCCCGGCTTAGATTTTCCAATCAGGCACAACACTGGGCTTGACTGTCAAAGACACTGCTCTGGTTGAAGCTGGACTAGATAGATATAGATATGTATCTACATTAGTCTTTCCGTATTGTATATACTTGCTTTTTTCAATGGCAGAGTGGAGACACTGTCTTTTTAATTATGAAAATGTTCAAACTTTGTCATTCTTGTTTCAACTATCCCATCACATGTGCTACTTGTTCTCAAAATGTTTTTAGAGCAGACATCCTAACTACTCACCTGCAAATATTCCTTGTGCACATCTCTGATGTATAAAAAATGTTTATAATGCAAGCACAGTAGGATTTTCACATGGAAAAACATTAGCAAGAATTCCTGATATATGGGCTGGGAAGGTGGCTCAGTGGTAGAGCACTTGCCTTGCATACATGAGGCCCTGGGTTCGATTCCTCAGCACCACATAAGCAAAAAAGAAAAAAACGGAAGTGGCGCTGTGGCTCAAGTGGTAGAGTGCTAGCCTTGAGCTGAAGAGCTGAGGGACAGCGCCAGGCCCAGAGTTCAGGCCCCATGACCAGACCAAAAACAACAACAACAACAAAAAAAAAAAAAAAAGAATTCCTGATATCAACTAATCCCAACCTTTGTTCAATTTTGACTAGTGAAGAGTATCCTTTTAAAGCTATAAGCAGTTTGTGGCTCTAGAGATAGATCTACTTTTGAGAGAAAATAAATTATTTTTATACTAAAAAGTGTTCATTAAAGAATAATCCCCAAAATCGGGGTCATAAAACTTTTCCTGCAAAGAAAACTTTTAGGCCTTGTGGGTCAAGAGGCCTAAAACCAAAGATATTATATAACAAGAGTAAAAAATCCATTAAAAAAATCTTATTGCTAGAATGCCAAGTATGATAATAATCTGTAATAGAGTTTTACTAGTTCTCATTAATAGAATAAGGGAATCTTTTTAGAATGAGGAGAGTTTCTAGAATGAGAACTAGTCTCCTATCATTGAACTGATGATGAATATTAATCTGTAGAAAGCATTCTGTAGTCAGCTGCAAAAAAAAAGGCTGTATACTACATTTTAGCTTAAACTATAGTTGGCTGACACTCAAATCAGAAAAGCAATGAGGTTTATTTGTTTTGTTTTTATTTTCTAGAATGAAGAAGCTCCAAAAAGTAAGGGATAGCTAGATATGCTTACAACTATTAAATGATTGTCTTTTCTGTGGGCAAAGTAATATCTCCAAAGATCATGCCTCCCTGGAGAAAATTTTATTCATCTTTGAGGCTACACAACTGAGGGATCTGCACTGAGAGGATCTGAGGAGGCCCCTGCCCAGGGCATCAAGGTCAATGGAAAAGGAAAGAAGCTGACCAGGGGCACCAATGCTGAGAGGGTAGGGCTGTGAGCTTAGGAAGCAGTCCTCAATGCCCAGCTTGAAAGTGTGCATGTGTACAAAGCCAACATGAGTCATGTTTCTTTCCTGTGTGATAATCCTCTTCTATTATGCCCAGGCCTTCAGCAAACTCTGATAAATGCCACTTCCTGTCTTGGCTGTACTGTGGACAATTAAGGGAAAATCCTGGCACAGAAACAAGCAAAGAAAGAAGCCTGAGCTACAGGAAAGCCACATTCAACACAGTAAGACAGGCTCTCACTCGCAGTTGCTTAGTAGTCTGGACAGAGGGTGGGAGGCAAGTAAACCCAAGGAGGGAAGTATTGAATAAGTGTGGGCGCTGCTTAAGAACACAACGCAAATGTAGTAAGAAATGCAGATTTGTCTGGGGAAACCGAGAACAATAGCTATTTAGACATTAAAAAATGAGTAAATAGATATCCACACATTGGAATGACAAAGAACATTCTCTACAGTACTGTTTGAAATAAATGAGTGCAAATGAAGATAAACTGAGAGTGGACTGTTTTAGTAATTCTGGGGCAATCATATAATAAACTAGATGCTGAAACACAGATGTAAAAACCAGCAAGTATGTGCTCTACATGGTTGGGGATGAGAGGCAGGTCTTGGAGCAAGACTTTTCACCTAACTTTTTGCTTAATCATATGGAATATTACCTATCTCAAACAGGAATATTATCTATCTCAAACACCGAATGAAATGTTTGTTCACTGAAAGAGACTAAAAGCTGGATAAGCAGGGCCTCATAGCACAGGCATTTCTACCACAGAAATGGAGTAGGCTTACATTAAGTGAATATCAACTCAAATTACTGCATCTAGACTATTGTATATTACAAAGAGAAAAGGTGTCCTCTTCTGGGGGGTGGGGCGCAGAAGGGGGAAGGAGGAGACCGTGAACACCAATGATGAAATCCAGCTTTACCAAAGACAAGATAAATTTGACAGGACAAGCCCTGAGGTACTTCCATTGGAGGTATGTAAGTCTCAAGTATCAAAATTCTTGCTGAAACATTTAACTTAAATACAGCCATAAGAAAACATCTGGACAATTCTAAATTGTGAAATAACCTACAAAATAATACAATCTTGAGTTTTAAATGCCCATGTCTGTTAGACATAGTGATAAATGCTCATAATACCAGAACTCAGGAGAGAAAGGGAAGAAAATTCAGGATTCAAAACCAGCCTGAGATACATAAAGAGAACTTTTTCAACAAACAACAACAATACAAGACAAATATTATGAATGAAAAAAAAATGGCAGTTTCATGAAATACCTGGTCTAGAATGAAAGAGACCAAAAACCAAGCATGGTGGTTCAAGCCTGTAATTCCAACTACTCAGGAGGCTGAGATCAAAGGATCATGGTTTGTAGCTAGCTTAGGCAAAGGACAGCAAGACCCTATCTCAAAGTCAAGCCTGATGTGGTGTTATACACTTGTCATCTCAAGTACTCCAAAAGAGGAGGAAGTAAGAAAACTAAGGACCCAGTTCAGCCCAAGGAAAAGCATGAGACCCTATCAAGAAAACAAACTAAAAGTAAAAATTACCGGATATATGGCTCCAGTGGTAGAATACTTGCCTAGCAAGTATGAGTCCCTAAATTCAATCCTCAGTTCTACACAAGTGCGTGCGCACACACACACGTGCGCGCACACACACACACACACACACACACACACATACACAGATTAGAGTCATAACCAATTTAGTGTGTGTTGTGTCAGGCTGGTGGATTTAAAGCCAGTGGGGTACCACAAACAATGTTTTCAGGAAAATTCAAACTGGATAGTACACGGGATGTTTTTTTATGCAATGTTAAATGTCTTGGGCTTGATAAGGATCCTACAGGAAAGGAAGGAAATGTCCTTTTTACCTCAGAGAAATAGGCTAAAAAGCTAAGTGAAACATTACTTTCATTCAATAACTCAACCAAAAAGTACACACAAAGTGATGGAGCAAATATCACAAGATATTAACAATTGGTTAAGAGCCAAAAGACATATGTGTATTTCTTGTACTCTTTTCCAAGCTTTTCTTTGATTTGAGAGTTTTGAAATTAATAATGAAAACTACCAGCTGGGTGTCAATGGCTGATGCCCATAATCCTACCTACCCAGGAGGCTGAAAGACGAAGATCATGGTTCAAAGCTAGCCTAGACAGGGAAGTCCATGAGTCTCTTACATCCAATTAATCAAAATGTCAGAACTGGAGCTGTGGCTCAAATAGTAGAATATTGGCTCTAAGCAAAAAAAGGTCAAAGGACAGCACCCAGGCTCTGAGTTCAAGCCCCAAGACCATCACACACAAAAAAAAAGAGTTTTAAAAAATGAAAATCTACTTCCAGTAGATTTCCAAGAAAAGTCTCTCTTAATGTTGAAATAGTGAAAGTAACATAACATGTCCTGCATGTATTTAATTCCCACAAAGCACACTACCCATCAGCGGGAAGGTCCACATTTCACAGCATCCAAAGACAACTCCTGTCTGCAGAGAACAGAATCTAAAAGGCAATTCTCCCCATCACTGCTAGTGCAGAACAGCAAGGTAAAGAATTTCGTTTTCCAGACTGAGATCTTAATCATGTACCAATCAGGCCATGCTCCACTGTATTTGTCTCAACAGAACAATTTTCTACTCTGCAAACTTCCATTGACTTGCATGCATTTTATGGAAAAACAAATGTTTCCCTTGTTTTTTTAGGTGTTTCAAGCCTAAGAAAAACAACCAACTTGCCTGGCACAAGGGCTATGAATACTAGCGACAAAAGCTTGGCATTGTGAAAAGTAGCAGAATTCCGGAGGGCTGGGTGAAATGCCCTCTTTCTGTTGCCCCTGCCCTGACACCAAGCCCTGGGGACCAGAAAAAAACAGATATGATCATGGGGGTGGGGAAAAGTATTCAAAAGATAATTCTTCATACAATACTGGGTTCGCTGACAACTTGCTTCTGTCTCAGGCAGGTCAGAGTCATGTTTGTCCATAAAAGTTTTTTTCCATTATTAATGGGATGTTGTTCATAACAAACTTTGATTGCTGCTAGGATGGTACCTTAGGAAGATGTCAGTTCGAAAGAAAGGGAAGCGGAGCTGGGTGTCCTACCTACTGCAGCAGCGGTCTTCGACGTGGGGAGGTTGGTACAGTCCCCGATCCCAAACACATTCGGGTATTTCTTGTGCTGAAGAGTGTCTTTGTCTACATCTACCCAGCCAGCAGCATCAGCCACAGGACTCCTCTTGAGGACGTCAGGAGAACTCATTGGTGGTGTGACATGAAGCATTTCATACTACACAAAAGAGCACCCAAATTTAGATCTTTTCAATATTCATATATCCTATAGCTTTTCCCACACCATTCTTACTCTATGTACTCTATTTTGGCTGCATGGAGCACTATGAAATTAATGCTTAGACCAATTCACACCTTGTCCAACACCTTACCTGGAGAATGGTGATAAACTAAACAGCTGTCAACCTCTGGGTTGACCCGATCTCCCTGAGCCCACGTGAGCTCCTAAGACAATGAGGACCTCGAGGCTTTACAGTAGAACTCACTAATACTCTGAAAGAGTCCACTGATGTTTCTATTATTACTAAATTTAAGGGAGTGATATAGCTTGGTTCCTCTGTCTCTGATCCCTAGCTGCCAACCTGTAATGTCTAGTACTTTCATTTTATTCCAGGAGGTACTCAGAGTCTCTGAAACTTGTAAATGGCATGTAAGAGCTGGTAAGCAAGCAACATTTCCAAATATAGATCATCATTACAAAACACATAAAGAAAAGTACCAAATCATCCATTTAAAATGAAAAACAAAGTTTGCCAGTCTTGGGGGTTGAACTCAGGGCCTGGGCACTGTCCCCAAGCTTCTTTTTGTTCAAGGCTAGCATTCTACCACTTGAGCCAGAGTACCACTTCCAGCTTTTTCTGTTTATGTGGTACTGAAGAATCGAACCCAGGGCTTCATGCATGGTAGGCAAGCACTCTACCACTAAGCCACCTTCCCAGCCCTAAAATCAACATTTTTTAAGGATGATATGAACGGGGTGTGACTCAAGTGGTAAAGCCCCTGCCTAGCAAGTGCAAGACCATGACTTCAAGTGCCAGCAGAAAATGAGAATGAGAAGAAAATTATCTAGCACTGTGGAGAAGTAGAAAGGGGGCTCAGTACCGGTTTTGCTAAGAAAAGCAGAGGGGAAAGGTATTTTTTTTCCCATCTTAAATTGTTCTTTTTAACTCCCATCTTCAGTCTGCAATCCAAACCCATTAATCAAAATCTCTGTTGGGGAGACCCAGACATCAGGGCATTTTAAAAGTGACTCCAACACAGAGAGGTTTGACAGCCACTGCTTGAAGGCCTTTGATGATGTTTTTCAAAATTCAGTTTTCGAGAGTGGAAATCAAAGCATATCTTCCTTGGAATTCTACAGTTCAAATCTCACAGAAAAGCAATAAGCATTCACTTATCCAAGTCTTACCTACAACCTCAACTATCCAGAAAACAACTGAGAACCAAAGGAAAAGGAAACAAATCACATAGTAATTCCCTACACTCGAGCTAACACGCAGAAGAAGAAGGAGGAGGAGGAGGAGGAGGAGGAGGAGGAGGAGGGGGAGGAGGGGGAGGAGGAGGGGGAGGAGGGGGAGGAGGAGGAAGAGGAGGGGGAGGGGGGAGGGGGAGGGGGAGGAGGGGGAGGGGGAGGGGGAGGAGGAGGAGGGGGGGAGGGGGAGGGGGGAGGGGGAGGGGGAGGAGGGGGAGGGGGAGGAGGGGGAGGGGGAGGAGGAGGAGCTGAAGGGACCTTTCCAAAGTCACAACTTCCTAGCAGGTAGAAAACTGGAAATTAATTTTTTAAGACCCACATAGAGGGGGGCTGGGAAGGTGGCTCAGTAGTAGAGTGCTTGCCTTGCATGCATGAGGCCCTGGGTTCAATTCCTCAGCAGCACATAAGCAGAAAAGCTGGAAGTGGCACTGTGGCTCAAGTGGTAGAGTGCTGGCCCAGAGCTCAGGCCCCATGACCGGCAAAAAAAAAAAAAAAAAAAAAAAAAACATAGAGGGGGAAAAAAATCCTTTGTAAAATGATCACTAACATATACAAATTCGGGATGATCAAATGTCACAGGAACACATGAGCCAGAAGGGGCTCCTACTAACCAAATTTGAGACAATTTGAATATCAACATTATTAAAGTATAATGTTAAGGTATAATACACTTCTGGGAAAAAATTAAATTCATGAGTTCAAACCAGTTTCTAATTAATTTAACAGCAACAAAAAAAATAGCAAAGAGTTACTACTGACAAAATGCCAAGTTCTAATGGTAAATGTGGGTATAATTGTAGAGCTAGAAAAATCACTTTGCAACTGCAATAGTAAAAGTAAGATTAGGTAAGAATCATGAATGGATGCCAAGTATATGGAGAGATTTTAAATAGTAGGATGTTTGTATGGTCTTAAAATATATCTCCCATGGACTTTTTTTTATTAATGAGAGAAAATGAACCATATCTTGGACTATATCTTGACTAGTGATCAAAATGAACATCTACAATGAACTAATGAACATTATATATGTGCAAATGTGATTCCTAGAACACATTACTTATGCAAATTGTCCAGTCTAGAAGTATAGCCTAAAACTAATCACTAGCAAATAGACAATCCCAAAATGAGGAACATTCTTTTTTTTTAAGTGATGGAAGGACAGTTGTATAGTTACAAATGTCAATATGATAGAAGAAAAAAAAAGTCTGTACAAAGATCCCAGACTAAAGGAACCTAAAGAAATACCACAATTAAATGCATTTTTTGACTATAGACTGTATCCTAAGTGGCACTGTGGCTCAAATGGTAGAGTGCTCACCTTGAGCTGAAGAGCTGAGGGACAGTGACCAGACCCAGAGTTCAAGCCCCATGACCGACATATTTAATGGTGCTCCATTTAAGAAAGGAACAGTGTGCACAATCAATTTGAGAAAGAGCTTGAGCTAGAAAGTGTTAAATGTGACATTTTGATGTTTAGAAGGCTGATTTTCAGTTCACCTAAAATCTTTTTCTTAAATGCTTTATCCTTAAATGCTCAATGAATAAGATGTAGGAGTGTGATGCTTTCTCATTGCCAACACCATTGCCAGAATGGTGTAAAGAAGTATTCCTCTCCAGATGTCCTACATTTTGTTCTTAATTGTCCTGCCTCTATAAAAGTACTATTCCTACTTCATGGACGAAGAAACAGACATATAAAAGCCCAGCCCATACAACAAAGGTCAGATCTTTCCAAGGAAGGTATTGCTCTGCCAGATCCTTAAGAAAGACTTCCAGTCGGGCGCCAGTGGCTCACGCCTGTAATCCTAGCTACTCAGGAGTCTGAGATCTGAGGATCACGGTTCAAAGCCAGCCTGGGCAGGAAATCCTGGGACTCATCTCCAATAAACCACTAGAAAACCAGAAGTGGCACTGTGGCTCAAGCGATAGAGCACTTGACTTGAGCTGAAGAGTGCAGGGACATCGCCCAAGCCCAGAGTTCAAGCCCCATGACCAACAAAAAAAAGGAAGAAAGAGACAGAGACAGAGACAAAGGAAGGAAGGAAGGAAGGAAGGAAGGAAGGAAGGAAGGAAGGAAGGAAGGAAGGAAGGAAGGAAAGAAAGACAGACAGACTTTCAAGGATTGCCTTTTATCACGGTTGAAAGATGTTCACAGACAGCCTTGTCCAATGCCTGTGTGTCACAGGTGAACGACACCTCTGGTTACTTTTTTCATTTGTTTAGTCAGTCGTGGGGCTTGAACTCTGGGCCTGGGTGCTGTCTCTCACCTCTTCAGCTCAAGGAGAGTGCTCTACTACTTGAGTCACAGTGCCATTTCCAGTTTTCTGGTGGTTAACTGCAGATGAAGAGTCTCACGGACTTTCCTGCCTGGGCTGGCTTTGAACACTGATCCTCAGATCTCAGCCTCCTCAGTAGCTAGGATTACAGGTGTGAGCCACTGGCACCCGACAGCCTCTGGTTACTCTTGAGCTCCCCATAGTGTTGCTTCTTGCTTACAAGCACAAGTTGAGACAATCACCAGATCCTGCTTTTGAAGAGTCCTCCTTCAACTCCCTAGGCAATAACGAAGTATGTTCATTGTGAAGTATGTTTAGCTTCATGCACAAGCATGTGAGCCCCCCTCGCCTCCCCCTTCCATCTTGCTCTCCCCCACACATTTTGGTCTACCATCCCACCCAATCACTGCCCTCAGGTGCTCACTGCAACCAGCCTTTCTTAGGAAGCAATGGTCGTGGTCGGAGAAGTGGTACCACAGCGTCTACAGCCCAGTATAGCAGACAAAGCCTCAAGCAGAGAGTTTAACTGTGACACTCACTGAAATCACTTGGGTCTCTCCAGGTTTGTCCAGGTTCTCAAAAACAGCCTCTTGCTTATCCGCTCGAACTTCGATGAGGTTTTGCTTGAAGTTAACAGTGATGTTCCTCTCTTGGATAATCTCCTGAAGGGCATCTGCGTATTTCTTAACCCCAAAAATTACTCCCAGAGAACTATTGAAGATGATATTGGCTTTGGATCGCTTCCCAGTCTGAGCAAAAGGAAAGAAGAAAACAACTACCACCAGAGCAATATGCCAGCCATCTCCTTTTTAACCCAGGTACAAATTAAGGCACCTGTCCCCCCAGAAGACCTTGCCAGCAATTTGCATTGCTGTCAGTGGCTGCTTTGTAGCCCACTATGGTGCAGTGATGTGTGTATCGGTCCAATGCCTCCTTATTTGGAGATGGAAATGGCCATTGCTTAGTCAAAGGTGAAAGGTGAAGACTAAATCAAGGTTAAGAAAGATTAGACCGCCAACTGTTTATTCATAGACTTGTTCACCCAATAAATATTTAGTAAGGCCTAGAGCTGGTCAGATTCTATTCTAGGCACTGGTGAAGTTCCTGTCCCTTTGGTGTTTGTTCTCATGTTTGGAACTGGCTAGTATTCTCCCACATGCTAAAATGCTGTGGCACCTGAGAGAACCTTCCTCTTCAGCCATTCAAGACTCGGGAGAAACGAATTATACCAAGGGAATTAATTCTCAGAATGGAGGAAACAGCTGGTCTTCCACTCTTTCCTTTATTCTGTTCCTTTTAGGCCTTGCTTGCCTGAATCTCAACATGAGAAGTCTTAAAATGTTTGTGTTAGTCCCCTGTCCCCCGAATCCAGAACGTTCTCAGAGTCAGAAATGATCACTAAAATTGTCTCCTCAATCACCACCCGACAGGGCTGTTGTGATTTACGGAACTCCAGTGAGGTGTTGGAGCTGCCTGCTCACAACCATCCATTTAACAATTCTTCAGTTTCATCTTTCTCGCCATTTCTCCCCTTTACAGAATCACAGGCTCCTTCAAACCCTAGCAGCGTCTCTGGTCAAACAAGGATTTGATAAACAAAATGCCACATCTTAGACAAGGGCAGGTAAAATCTCACAGCAAGTGGACCTTGTCTGCAGACACAAGCAGTTTGGGGTAAGTTGAGCAGAAAGTGCCTTGTGAAAAATGGCTTCCCTAAAGCTCTCTTTCCATAAAGCTTTGAAGTTCCATGTCAACACTGTGTCTACATTTCAAACTGGCATTTTGCCTATATTTGCGTGTGTGTGTGCATGCATGCATGTGTGTTTGTGTGTGTGTGTGTGTGTATCATAACCAAGAAAATATATGTGACCTTGAACTTGATTGGAAGCAATTAAGGATAGTATTGTATATAAAAGTAAACAATGAGCAATTAATTATCTAACTATAAAGTATTTAAACACTCTCCAACATATCCCCCCAGCAGATTTTTAGTGTATCTTTAAAAACTATGTCATAAGGACTATTTAATAACATGTAATACATTTAAATTCTCTTGTACATTATGATTGTGACCATATTTTTTAAACTGTAGAAGGACATTTCAAATTGATAACAGCAGCTTTATTAAAGGAGACACCTAATGTATGCAATATAATAAAAATTTAGAAACAAAAAGCGTCTGTGATAGGGATGTCAATGAACTTCTATGTGGCCTCACACTATCCTAGAGAGGAGGCTTACCTTCCTGAAGTAGGCCTCTGCTAAATACATGATCTTCTGGGGGGCTCCAGCACACTTCACGGGGGTATTTGGGAAGGTAAAGACGGCATTGCCCTCTTTGAAGTCCTGCAGAGCTTTCCAGGTCTTCTCTACAGTTTTAACTGAATAATTAGACCCTATTTTGGGATGAGCAAAACCTTCAGGTAGGCCTTTAATCTGCAACCAAGCAGAGAGAAAACTTTTTTAAGCAACAGCACAGATGCCTTTCTTTGCCAAATATCCCCGCGTTATTATTTCTCCCCAGAACTCACACAAAACGGAACAGGCAGGAGAATAAGAGTTCTGTCAAGCTGCTGAATGGGCCCAGTCCACAAAGATCTCTCCCCACCCGCTCCATGGCCTTGAGGCTGTGATTCAAATCAAGTTCCCTCCACCTTCAGAGTAAAGGCAAGATGTCAATCACACTTCCTTTTAGGAGAACTATCTGCCTTACTTGGAAGGAAGAGAATAGGCTAGACCAAGAGCCACTCGTTTATACTGCCAATAATACCAAAACAAACTACTCTCTATCAGGTTGTACCAGATCCAAACCCTTGGTAAGTGCAGTAAAGTCAGGTAATTAAAAGCATGGACTTTGCCGGGCGCTGGTGGCTCACGCCTGTAATCCTAGCTACTTAGGAGGCTGAGATCTGAGGATCGCGGTTCAAAGCCAGCCCGGGCAGGAGAGACCGTGAGACTCCTATCTCCAATAAACCACCAGAAAACCGGAAGTGGCGCTGTAGCTCAAGTGGTAGAGCGCTCGCCTTGAGCTGAAGAGCTGAGGGACAGCGCCCAGGCCCAGAGTTCAAGCCCCACGGCCGACAATAAAAAAAAAAAAAAAAAAAAAAAGCATGGACTTTGGAGTCTCACAGAGCTAGTTTGTATCCTGGCTTTTCTACCTAATACTGTTTCGACTAGAAGGAATTATCTATTATTTCTAATCCTATAAGTCTCTAATTGTGGCTATCAGACCAACAACAGCTCCACTTGGAAACTTGCTAGAAATGCATATTTCCAAGCATCACCCTCAATCTACTGAATCAGAAACTGTATGTGGGTTCAGAAATTGCCCTCCAGCTGGGTGCCAGTGACTCATGCATGTAATCCTAGTTACTTGAGGATTGGTAGGATTCGAAGCTAGTTTAGATTGGGAGGATTGCTGTTCAAGGCCAGCCCAGCCAGACAGCAAAGTGCCCAATACCCTTTCTCAACCAACAGCTGGACATGGTAGAATACACCTGACATCCTAGCTACAATGAGAAGACTAAAATAGATAGATTGAAGCCCTGATGCATACCAAGCAGGAAGTCAGACCATATGTCAAAAATAACCAGCACAAAAAAGGCTGGAGGCCTGACCCAGGGGTAGAGTGCCTAGCAAGTATAACACACCCCAGGACCAAGGAAAGAAGGAAGGAAAGAAGGAAGGAAGGAGGGAGGGAGAGAGGTTTCCTCCAGTTGACTGACACACACTGATAATTTGAGAATATCTGGAAAATGGGGATAAAATAATGTACTTCATAGGACAGGAGCAAATGAGACGTAGGTAAAGGGATTGGGGAAATGATGTATGATCACAGTAAGAACTTTATGTTAATTACAGCCAGTAAGATTAACTAGACACTTATGCTAAATGTTAGAAGATGCAGAGAACATACTGAAGATGTCACAAATCAAATTAAATGTAACCACCAATTCTCAGCAAGAGCAGGTTCAACTCTAACATCAAGAAACAATTATCCGGGGCTGGGAGTATGGCTTAGTGGTAGAGTGCTTGCCTAGTATGCATGAAACCCTGGGTTCGATTCCTCAGTACCACATAAACAGAAAAAAAAAGAAGTGGTGCTGTGGCTCAGATAGTATAGTGCTAGCCTTGAAGAAAAGAAGCTCAGGGCCCAGGCTGGCAAAAGAAAGAAAAGAAAAGAAAGAAGGAAGAGGGAGGACAGGAGGGAGGACAGGAGGGAGGGAGTTAAAGGAGTTAGGAACTTTATTACCACCCTGCGCAGGAACTGCTTCCTACCACCAGGAAAGTAAGAGAAAGGGTATGGTGTGTTTTTATAGGGGTAGTTTACATTGAGTTACATAGACAAGCCATGCAAGGCCGGTTTGACACATTTTCATTGGTTATGTTCACATGACCTTTAAATTCATTTGTTCTTTATGGTAAATATCATATGTAATAATTTGCATATTATTTAATAATTTAATCATTTGCGTGGGGCCACTCAGTGGTGGTCTTTAATTGGTGGTCTTAAGGCCCTGTTACTGAGGCAAGCCAGCAAGGTTACAGAAGCAACACATAGCAAAAACATAGCCTTGAGTTCCAGGAGCACAGGCAAAACATAATCTTGACTTGGCCAGCATGACCAATACTATCAATGCTATTGACACTATTACAGAAATGATTTTTATTATAAGCTCCTGACTAATACAGCCACCCAGTGCAGCTGGTGATAGGCCTCGAGGTTGGCAGTAGCCTTCTGCAAAGCTGCCAGATTGGTAAACCTGAGTGAGGGAGAGATGTTCTTTGGGTTTTTAGCAAGGATGGAAAAAGAGGCTAAAGCTGACCAGTAGTTAGCCTTTTCCTTTACCAAGGGGTTTTACCCTTTATCAATAATTTTGTTCTGGTTTCTGGTTTTACATTTTTGTTCTCATGGACATCCTTCTTTTCCAAAGGAAAAGGGATTCAGGGGAGAGAGTAAATTTCCAATAGCAGGAGGAACTGAGGCCAGACAATAGGAGGAACTTTCTGCCAGTAAATAGCAACTCAAATATTACAGGGAGGATACTTGAACCTCCCAAAAGAACTTGTGGTTGGTGCCTTTCTCTATCTGAACATTCACATAACACACCCCCAGATACGTCACACTCACCTGGACATGTCCTGAATCATGCTTTCTGTGCTTAATCTTACATCAAAGGCCTTTCCCGGGCCTTTTCTGGGATCACATTGCTGCAGTTTGTGAGCTGGTTAGCCCTGTGCTTTATATGCTCCAACTACTGACCTACTGTCCCCCAACAAACTTTTGGACATCATAACTGCTGGCTTGCTCCATTGAGTTTACAAAAATAAACCTGAAACTCACCGCTGACAACTGGCATTTGGTCCAAGCTCACAGAAAAGAGATCTGAGGCATGTCTATGGCAGTATTTATTCTATATTTGTTCACTACTAGAAAACTCAGAAATTATATGGTAAAACTCAGTTGTCCTTCCAGTGTCTGACAAGCTAACTACTTAATAATTCCTAATCTAGCCAGGTGCTGGTGGCTCACGTCTGTAATCCTAGCTACTCAGGAGGCTGAGATCTGAGGATCATGGTTCAAAAACCAGCCGGAGCAAGGAAAGTCCATGAGACTCTTATCTCCAATAAACCACCAGAAAATCAGAAGTGGTACTGTGACTCAAGTGGTAGAGTGCTTGCATTGAGCTGAAGAGCTGAGGGACAGCACCCGGCCCAGAGTTCAAGCACCATAACTGACATAAATGTATACATACATACATACATACATAAAATCTTAATCTTTAATACAACCAACTCAGTTCAATGTAGAAAGGTAAATTTTCTATTAGTGAATAGAGGCCTGTTGTTTTGCATGGACATGTTGAATTCCAATTCAAGTTTAAAGCTAAATGTTGCTACTATCAATGGAATTTTAGAAAAGACATATATATATATATATATATATACCACAAAAGACTGCTGAGAAATAAAGCTAGGAGAGGATTTTTTAGAAACACTTTCTTGTCAAAATGAATGTATAGCAACCAAATGCAGTGTCTGATCTTGGCAAAAATAGGCCAATTGTAACATATGAACCACTTCATACAGTACCTTCTCATAGTCCAGCTGGATTCCAAGAGCAATAATAAGATATTTGTAGGAGATCTGCAACACAAAAAGATGTTGTTTTTAGACCAGGATTTAAAAGCAACACTTCCAGGACTGACATTGGCCCCAGATGTGTGTCAATAGTGCCATGCACCTATGCTTCAATGTGAATGTCTTGGGGAGGAGGGTGGTGGGCAGGGCAAGTGGGAGGGATGAATGCTCCAGTTGGCCATCCTACTCCATTTTCTATGGCCTCACAAGTGCTCAGTACTCACAAATACTGTGTAACCAGACCCCTCTCCAAAGGCTTAGGGTGTTTGCCTATTTTTGTTTATATAGTGGAGGGTAATAAAAAAAGATGTGATTATTTGTGCAATAAACTTTTTTTATATCGAAAGGTGGGAAAATGAACTTCTAATGTTAAAAGACAGTCAACTAAATAAGGCATGGTGACACATGCCTGTAATCTCAGCACTGAGGGAATGGGACTGGCTAAAGCAGGAGGATCAGGAGAAGAGTTTAATGTCAACCCAGGCTAAATGATGAAAAATTGTCTCAAAATGAAACAAGCAAATGAACAACAACAAAAACAAAACCCATAAGATAAGCTGGCAAGGTGGTTCGTGCCTATGATCCACTCACAAAACCAGAAGTGGTGCTGTGGCTCATGTGGTAAAGTGCTAGCCTTGAGCTGAAGAGCTGAGGGACAACGCACAGACCCAGAGTTCAAGCCCCATAACCGACAAAAAAAAAGAAAAAGAAAATGAAAAAAGGATATGGTAGCATACTCTATCATCTCAGTTATGTAGGAAGCATATATAGGAAGATAATTAAACTGACATGTTAAATTGAAACTCCTTTGAACAACTAAAAGATAATTTAATAAAGTCTGATAGATTGATAACTAGCTAGCTAGCTAGCTAGTCAGTTAGATAGATAGATAGATAGATAGATAGATAGATACATACATACATACATACATACATACTTACATACATACATAACAAGCAAAAAGGGCTCAGAGCATGACTCAAGAGTAGAGCGCCTGCCTAGCAAACACATGGACTTGAGTTGGAAAAGAGGCTGTAAAATAAAAGAATAAGCCTTAAAAACTAAAGATGAAGAATGATTACAATACAACTCAGGAGCCCAGTAAGAATTACCATGCTGTTGTGTTAAAGGGAGAAGCAGAGCCAGAAAGTTGAGCAAATCCCAGGTGAAGAGAGAGGACTCCAACACATGAGAGTGTTCAGTCCACCTAGGGAGTGAGGGAAGCAAGTCACGGGAGAGACCCTATCCTAGCAGCCAGGAGTTTCAGCTCCAAGGACACAAGGCTTTCCTGCAACTCACTTCCACCATGGGCCCTTCTGGAAGCTCCCTTAGCTATCCTCCCCCAATATGGAACATTCCTAGAGTATAAAGTCACATCTTATTCCCTATATTCCAAGATGCTATCATAGTTAGTAGATTGAAGTAAGGATTCAGTAATGTGCATTGGATAAAAGGATGGGCAATTTCAGATTATAAAAAAATACAATTTCTCAAAATGGATAGATAATAAACACATCTTTATCTGTACACTCTGCCTATCCACAGAGAACTGGTACCTTGAAATATTCAGCTCAGTAGGGAAGTAGGCCCAATGCATAGAGGACTGAATGGTGTGCAGGCCTGTGGATGGGTATGGATGGGGAAGAGGGGTCTGAGGATGAGGATCTAGAGGTGGCAGCAATGCTGTCAATGAAAAGAGCTCCTGATTTGTGCAAATTGCAGTGGTTTTTTTGTTTTGTTCTGTTCTGTTCTTTGGTCAGTCATGGGGCTTGAACTCTGGGCCTGGGCGCTTTCCCTTTGCTCTTCAACTTGAGGGAGTGCTCTACCACTTGAACCACAGCGCCACTTCCAGTTTTCTAGTGGTATATTGGAGTAAAGAGTCTCACAGAGTTTTCTGCCTGGGCTGGCTTTGAACCATAATCCTCAAATATCATCCTCCTGAGTAGCTAGGATTACAGATATGAGCCACTGGTCCCCGATTATTGGCGATTGCAGTGCTTTTATCAGAGTATAATACTAAGTGCTAAACACAAACAAGCTTAAGATTGTGGTGGGGAAGACAGAAAGGAAACAAGTCCTAGATAGCAAGAGAACAAAAGAAAAGCCTCAACCTTCTCACTGAGTTCAACTTTCTAGCCAGATAACCTAAGTCCTAGGAATTGCAAACACTTGTAGACAAGATTTTTGAGCAACTGAAGACATCAGGGCAGACTTGGACAGACAGCTGAAAGACAGTCAATGTGAGACAGTTAGACAGGATGCAAAGAGGAATCCTGACAATAAGAACCTAACAGGTTTTGCTGCTGATTCCTTGCAAAATCCTAAGCTCGGCGACTAACTGGATGTTTCAGTGATCTAGAAAAAAAAAAAAATGAGCTTCAACAAGATGCTTATCAGAAATGATAAGCCTGCTTTCAATCAGGGATCAAGAACTGTGCTGTCAAATAGCCTGTACTCAAGGTTTCCTTTTATATGCATTCTTTTAAAAACAATAATGCTATTTCTTGAGCATTTGTCCTGTGCAAGGTAGTGTGTTATGTGTTTCCAATCACTTAATGATCAAAACAACCTAGGTAAGTATTACATTTACAAATGAAGAAATTGAGATATGGCTGCTCACAAATACTTTCTGGGTACTTTTTTTTTGGGGGGGGGGTCCGGTTGTGGGGCCTGAACTCTGGGCCTGGGTGCTGTCCCTCAGCTCTTCAGCTCAAGGCTAGCACTCTACCACTTGAGCCACAGCGCCACTTCTGGTTTTTTTTCTTTTTGCTTATGTGGTGCTGAGGAATCGAACCCAGGGCCTCAGGCATGCAAGGCAAGTGCTCTACCACTGAGCCACCTTCCCAGCCCCACTTTCTGGGTACTTTCTTTGTGTTAGGTTCTGAGTATGCCAGATAAATAAGATAGACATAATTCTTACCTACACTAGTAGAAAAGATAATATTTTCAGATAATCACAGCCTGGCACCAGTGGCTCACAACCGCAATCCTAGCTACACAGGATGATAGTCAGGGCAGACAAATCTCTGACACTCTTATCTCCAGTTAATTAGCAAAGATCCAGAAGTGGAGGTGCTCAAGGAGAGTGCCAGCCAAGATTTAAAAAGCCAAGCAAGAGCTTGAGCCCTGAATTCAAGCCCTAGTACAGGCACAAATATATATCATACAAATGATCACAGTAGGCTGAGGTAGCTTGACAAAGTAGAACCTGATCAAGCCTGGTGGGTCAAAGGCTTGGCTCAATTATTAAATATAAGCTAAAGTGAAATAGGTGTTAGCTAGGGGTAGAGGTGGGAATGAACATGTGCAAAATGTCCTAGGGTTAGGAGACAGAGGCATTTGAGAAACTAAGAAGCAAGCGTGAAGGAAGGAAGGAATAAAACCAAGAGAAGTCCAAAGGAGGAGGAGGGACCAGTATATACAAAGAGCCTGGGCAGTCAGAGACACTCAGTCCAGTTTGCAGTGGTGGTCTGCATTCCATCTTTCACCTAGTGAATAAGGAGGTATAAACTAAAAATGGACTGAGTTAGTGAATTGAATAATATTTGCTAAAGAATATTGATTAACTTCTGTGGTCTAAAAAAAGCTCTTTAAGGATATGTTACAGAATTGAAACCTTGAACTTAAATGAAGGCATCTGTAGATAACAGCTAAGAAAAATTGCTCGGTGGATGACAAGAATAACAGATCCAAAAGATCCAGACAGGTGGGGAGGGTGAGCTAAAACAAAATGCTAACTCACATAAGATGTTATTTGCTGATTTCTGATCTGTTTATAAGGTACAAATGCATCCTAAAATCCTAGGAGAAAGTCATTAGATTGTAGCAACTTCCTCCTTAAAACTAGACCCTAGAGCTACCAGCACAACTATGTTTATTGCAGCATTATTTACTATAGCTAAGATATGGAACCAACCCAGATACCCCTCAGTAGATGAATGGATCAAGAAAATGTGGTATATACACACAATGGAATTCTATGCCTCCATCAGAAAGAATGACATTGCCCCATTTGTTAGGAATTGGAAAGACTTGCAAAAATTATATTAAGTGAAGTAAGCCAGGCCCAAAGAAACATAGGTCCCATGGTTTCTCTTATTTGCAATATCTAGTATATGTCTAAGTCAAGCAGAAAAGGTCAGATAAGGTGATGTTAGGGAAATGAACCCTAAGATATGTACTCAAATGCTTTTTTTCTTTCATGCGATTGTCTCTAACACATTTATAAGATTATTTCTTTGTTGCTTTGTATGTCCCTCCCCCACAGTGTAACCCCTGCTTTCACTGTGTTTGATGTCAGTATAATTTGTGGAGGGGAAGGGGAAAAACAAATCATTTAAATAGGGATACAGGTGGACCCATTGCAACAATGACATGTACAAGTCGTTATGTCGAAAAGGAACTTTACATTTTGGTGCAGGGGAGGGGGGACAGCGGGGAGGATTGGGGGGCAGGGGGGAGGATGGGAAGGGATGGGAAGTGGAAACAAAGGAGGAGGCTACAATGCTTGATAAGAAATGTACTCATTATCTTGCCCATGTAATTGTAACCCCTCTGTATAGTATTTTCACAATAAAAAAAAAAAACTAGACCCTAAAACTTCCCTGGGTCCCTGAGCTTTTGTAATAACAAACAGGCCACATGAAGGACAGCCCCTACTTCGTGCCTCTCATTCTCAAGAGATGAGACAAGGATGTGATAAATACAAGTGAACATGGGAGGCCTGGAGGTAGGTCCTGCAGGACCAAGGGTAAGAAAGGCCTCCTGGCCTGTGAACCAGAAACTGGCAATGTAAACAGCTCCCTAGCCCAGACTGGACTTACGACACAGGAAAATAAGGATGTTCTGAACCATCAGGGGGACAGCAATCTGTACACATTTAACTTTTTAATTAAGATTATATTATAATTATATTATATTTTATATTTTATATATAACCTATATACGACATGTATTTTATATTATGTATTACATAATTATATAATATTTATATATTATATAGTTATATATTATATATTATGTATACAATTATAATTATACATAACATATTTATAGATATTTACTTCTATGTCTATGCATCCCTTCCTGCCTTCAGGTAAAATGACCAGCCATCATTGTGAAGCCTGACGTCACAATGGGTCACACAGGAGGGACTCAGAGACGAGACAGGATCTGCATCAGTCCTGTGCTGATTGTCACTGCAAAGGCAGATCTGCAGAGGCAGCATTCGATTGTGAGAGAGTACAGCCTGCTGAATTCTAGATTGTTCTGTAGATACCTTCTCTTTCAGGCCGCTCACCGAGACAGAAAGAAACAAGCCAAATGATGTTCCATGGGGATTAAAAGAGGACTGAAGGGACTGGAATCCATGAAGGGTAAGAAAAGGCTGAGGGGTGTGGGAAGAGGGAACACGTCTACTTGAAAAGAGAACTTACACAGAATGTAAGAAGCCTGTTTAAAGAGTTGCAGGCTCCCCTTCAGAAAACATGTTCTCAGAGTGAGGGCAGAAACAAGGAATTGAGGGCAACAATAGCCTGGAGGCCCAAGAAAGAACAAGGATTAAAAGGAAAGTGGGCCGGGCACCGGTGGCTCATGCCTGTGGCTCACACCGGTGGCTACTCAGGAGGCTGAGATCTGAGGATCTCGGTTCAAAGTCAGCCTGGGCGGGAAAGTCCATGAGACTCTTATCTCCAATAAAAACCACTAGAAAACCAGAAGTGGCGCATTGGCTTAAGGGGTAGAGTGCTCGCCTTGAGCTGAAGAGCACAGGGACAGCGCCCAAGCCCAGAGTTCAAGCCCCATGACCGACAAAAAAAAAAAAAAAGCAAAGTGGATTGAGACTCAGAAAAGACAAGACTTTCATATAACTTGCCTGTCTAAAACCTGAAGAGGGTTAATTTATTTGCAGATGACTCCCTGGCTGGGGGGTCAGGTCTAAATATCAAGTTATTTTAAGCTGAATGCCAATGGGTCCCATCCCCCTTTAATCAGCTGTATTTTTTTTCATTAATACTCATCCATGTTAATATATTGTATAATTTACTTATTTTTCTATTATTTACTTATCCGTCCTCATCCTCTAGGATATAAAATCTAGGACAGTGAGGGTTTTGCCAGTTTTCATTTATTTACATATCCCAAATGCCTAAAACTACCCCTATTTGGAGTAGATGTTTAATATTTGTAGAATGAATGGATGGATGGATGAATGAATGAGTGCAGTCCAGAGAGCCAAAGACAATCAATCCGATAAGACAAGTACTCTTGACGGGGTACAGAAAAAGTCTCCAAAGAATTGTTAGCATAGGCAATTAGGCAAACACGAGCAGGAATGAGGAAATGACCGCAGTTTTTATGAGGACGGACCTATGTCCTCATGGAGCACCTCCCTGTCTTAACTGGGAAGAACACAGAGGATCAAATGTGCAGGCCTATGCCTCTCACACCCAGCAGCCTCGGCAGGGACCAAACTATTTGAGAAGGCCCACAAGACAAGAAGGGCTATCATTCTGCAATGCCTAAAGACTGCAATCCCTGACACCTTCCACAACCGATCTTTACCTGGACTTTCCACTTCCCCCCTTGAGATGTAATTCTGTTTTCCTAATAAATCACTCTTGACTAGCTTCATGGTTCTTCTGCTATACCTGCGTGAAATCCTAATCTTAAGTGCTGTATCAAGAACTGTGAAACCCCTTGAAGTCCCCATCACCATCCACAGAATGTCCCAACTTGCTGAAATTAAATGCAAAATTTGAAACATATCTGCATTTTCTCTAGAGAGGTTTTTTATAGGGTTCTCAGAAAGATCATGACCCAAGGAAAGCTTGAGAGTACCCATCGCAGAGGAAGGGAAGGGAAACCTTTCAGATCAGTTCTCAGATTCGACAATTCTGTGAAAATGCCTGTTTGAGCGGAGAAGCTTGAGTAACAAGCACCCCAGGGTGGTGAAGGCCCAGCACAACTGACTGCAACTATTCTGGCCTCCTCTGGAGCCACAGGAAGACTCTGAGCTGGAGGTCTCACTATCTTGGGTCTCAACCCCTCAGGCAAATATATGGACAGAGTTGCTTTTAAAAAAACAAAAAGCTTTGAATCCTGGAGTGGTGTGCATGGGAAAGAAGTCATTTATAAATGTTCTAAATGGTACTGAGCCATGAGAAGCCTCAAGTGCTACCTGCAAGAATGTCCCATAATCCTCTCCAACATTCCATTACAGGATTCCCCTCAACCTGGCACAGCGCCCCCTAATGTGAGCCCAGCATGTTTCCGCTGTGTGACTCAGAAACAGCAAATAGCTATTCCTTAATACCCCCATTCATTCCTTTGGGAGGCCAGATGTGAGGGGGGAAAAAAACAGAAAACCACGGAAAACCTGGCTGCTTCAAGGGGAAGAAAAGGAAGGGGATGCCTGTTTTTTTAACATGGAGCAATCGTATTTGTTCAATAAACATTCAGGTACAAGATCCTACACTAACCAACAGGGTAAACAATGGGTATTTAACAAATAGTTATATGGTTGTTTATTGATTAGTTCACTACCACCTGGTCCTGCCATCTATACTCCATTTACCACCTAACCATCTTGTGCAGTACTCAACACCTCCCCACACAGACACACACAAACACACGGTCTCTATCACCATGAAGCCATCCAACTTGAGAAGGGCAGTGTGCTCATATAAGGTCTCAGTTAAACAAAAAAATCTGAAGGCCCCTCGTGGTTACCTCCTGGTTGTTGTCCATGTAGACACAGTTCTTGTCTGGGTTCAGCTCAACCACTGTAGCTTTGATCCACTCTACACCAGATGGAATCACACTGGCCGTGGGACGGCCGGATAAGGATAATCGTTTGGCCCCAGCACCCACCAGTGTCCAGATTGGCTGGTAGAAATGTCTCTGAAAAACAAAGGATTTGCTTATTTACTTCAACTTGGAGCTGATCTAAAAGATCTCAGTTAAAGGTACAGGTGTTAGATTTTCTTAATTACTCTTAACCCTTAAGCACCACTTAGAAATGTCTCCAAAATGTGAATTCTTATTACATTAAATGGACAGTCACAAAGCCTTTATAGGGGTCCTCAGAAGTATATGAAGACAACAGGAAGGGAAGTCTGGGAAGTTTGCAGCCACACTTCTTTTTTTAAGCACTCGGCACGGACTCTACCACTTAAACCATGTCTCAGTTCTTTTTTGCTTTATTTTTCAGATAGGATCTTGCTTTTTGCCCTGGGCTGGTCTCAAACCATGATCCTCCTATACCTTCCTAGAATTACAGATGCTTACTAGCATGCCTAGATTATTTACTGGGGGTTACTATTTTTACAGGCTGGCTTCAAACCACAGACCTCCCAGCCTTCACCTCCTGAGTTTCTGGGATTACAGTGAGGTACCATGTCTGCTTACACAGTCTGGTCCCCAAGTCCATGGAGGAGTTGTAGCCACTTGCAATTAACTCCTCCTTCCCTTCCTCAGCCCAATGGGTACCAGATCCCACTCAAAAACACAAAGCACACTCCAACTTGCACTATCTTCTAGAGTTGTCTTGTTTCAAATCCTCTGCTCTTGATCTAAGTTACTCATGGACTTTCTAGGGTCAGGGGGAGAGGGGCAGATTGGGTTAGTACTCTGAGGATCCCCTGAGGAACTGGACCGAGGGATCAACAACTCTCGATATTTCCAAAATGCTCCAAACTGAGTGGCCAGAGCAGCCAAAAGTGACAGGGAAAGGAAGAAGATAAAAGAATGGTTTGAGTCTCCCTATGGCCAATGATGGATGTAATTATGGAGGAGGGAGGCAGAGGTCCCTAGCTGTGAGAACTCAACACGTTCAAGTCCATCTTGAAGAGGAAGAGGAACAAAAAGACAACTTCAGAATTTGTTCAGATTATCAATAGCTCCAGCAATCACTAAACCAGGTACAGCAAGATAGGTGACTCCAATCATATGGGCTTCCCTGTGGACAGGGCTCACAGGATTCTGGTCCACTGAATTGTTCTGGCAGAAGAGCTAGGCCTACCACAAAATGAAGCACTGCTGGGAAGCCAGCCATGAATTCACCACAATATAAAATGCACCAGAGAGGACAGCACCTGATAATGCTCCCAGAGCATTTCAGCCCAGAGCCCTGTTGTTTAATGTGGCATGCTTGAGTTGAAAAACAAAAACAAAAAACAAAAAGACAATGCTGGGCACTGGTGGCTCACACCTATAATCCTAGCTAGTCAGGAGGGTGAGATCTGAGGATCATGGTTCAAAGCCAGCTCAGGCAGGAAAGTCCATGAGACTCTTATCTCCAATAAACCACCAGAAAACAGGAAATGGTGCTGTGGCTCAAGCGTTAGAGCGCTAGCCTTGAGCTGAAGAGCTGAGGGACAGCACCCAAGCCCAGAGTTTAAGCCCCCATGACCAAAAAAGAAAAAAAAAGTGACAGGGGCTAGAGTTGTGACTAGATGGTAGGAAGCTTGTTATGCATGTCCAAGACCCACATTTCAAGTCATAGCACGATAAAAATAAAGAAGATTACAGAAAATGTCCCCTTGTCTCTCCTTTGCCATACGACCTTGGATGACCTCATTCCTGTTGGAGAGACATCTTATCTTTCTTATCCAACCCTTGCCCTCAAAACAGACACTTATTCCACTTTACTTTCTCCTCCCAAGGAGGCAGATCTTAACTGATGCTCCCCCTAGCTCCTTCCTTGGGAAACACTAGACAACTCACCAAAAGTCAAGAGTATCTTTGAAACGCTTTGATAGAATCTTAAGTGTTCATCTTAAAATGTTTATCGTAGAATGTTTTTCAGAGAACAGCGCCTCACTGGTGTCCCCTCCTTTTCTCCCGTATAAGAAGCTTATGGTTCTCAATTTCCCAGAAGGCTCCTGCCACCCCCCTTCTTCAGACAGGAGCAAACATGGAAGGACAACACCCACTGGTTCTCCTCTGCACAAGGAGGTGACAGTGGGAGGAGGTTATCCATTAAATCATGTCTCCCCAAAAACCAGTATGATGAAGGTCCTGTGAAAGTGGCCTTATTTGGAAATACGGTCTTTGCGAATTTAATCAGGTTACGGTGAGGCCAGACTTGGATAGGTTGCTCTCTAAGTTGAGTAACTGATGACCTTATGAGGAGGACACTGAAGACATGGTAACACAGAGCCCCATGTTAAGATATACACACAGCGCATGGATGGACGTTGCTGCAAGCCGAGAAGTAGCAAGATTGCCACCAAGCCAGGAGAAAGCATGGAAGAGATGTCTCTGCCCAAAATCACCATCCCGCCTTCAGAGGAAGCATGGCCCTGTGGAAATTCTCCCTTCAGAACTGTGACAGATGCACAGTTTTTGCTTTACGTCCCCTAGTTTGTAGTCATTTGTTATGGCAGCCCTAAGAAAGCAAAACAGAAGAAAGTACAAAAAGCCAAGCAGTCTGTTTTTTTCTCTTTCCTCTCTCCCTCTCCTCTTTCTTTCCCTCCCTCTTCTCTTCCTCCCGCCCCCCTCTCATTCCCTCTCTCCTTCCCTCTCTTCTTTGCACTCCCTCTCTCCTCTCTCTTCTCTCTCCTCTTCCCCCCTCCTTCCCTCCACTTTCTCCCCATCCTTTTGGATGGGCAGCTCCTTATTCAGTAAGAAGATATGAGGACACAAAGGCCAGACAGAGCCTGTCCGTGACCCACTACCACACACACATGCACTCAAAAGGGAATCCTTACCTCACTGGGTTCAATGATGGCCACGTTCTCCGCACCCACTTTCCTCTTCATGCGGGAGGCCATGGTGATCCCACCACTACCTCCACCCAGAACAAGCACCTCATAGTAGTTCTTTGCTGCACAACTGGCCCCCGTGTGCAGCTGGAGGGGTCCGGTCTGCTGAGTGCCCAGCCTGAGAAAATGGGCAAAGAGCCGGGCACGGGGGCTGAACACCACAGAGGCCAATGGGACCATCATCAGGCTGGGTCAGGCTGGAAGGGAACAGAGAAGGTTGTGAGTCACAAGGGAAGACCACTCCAGAACCAGAGGAAGGGAAGGCTGGCACAGGCCCAATGCCAGCTTTACCTACAATCGCCTGGCAAGACTACTTGGCCTCCTATGCGCCCTAGTGAACATTCAACTAATGTCTAGCTAATGGCAAAGTTTCCATTTCTCCTCTTCTTCTCATTTCCTTAGCTTTTTCAATCCATTACAATGGATGGAAACAGAGACCTTGTAACACTGTATCATACAGGATCCCTGTGACCTTGCTGAAGGAATGAGAGAGAGCCCAGCGAAAGACCCACCTTCAGCCACTCAAGAATTCTGAAGATGGTAATGAGGGCCTCAGTCACCACGCGGAGACCCTGCAGGTCTGCTGGCCCAGGCACAGGCCATTAAATCAAATCACTGGTGACAGATGTGCAAGCAAAGGCCCTCCACACCTTAAGCAATTTCAACCCGATGATTAAAGCAAAGCTATAAAAGGAGCCCTACCTGGTCTCATAAAGTTATATTTTATGTAAAGAATCTGCACATGCTTCTGACCAGTCTTATTAATTTAAGTCAGTCAACAGTTTCTCCCTAGTAGCTCCTCTGGGAGACATTAAAGTGTGTTTCTACTCTGAACAGTTGGTGCTTTGGTAGCGGGGGAACTGAGGCTTCTCAAGAGACCAGCCTTTAATGCTGCTGGTCCATAGACCTGTGCTTACATGGAGGACAACACTGACTTGTACAGCTTGAGGGCCCAAATCCAGGGCCTCATCATCTCTGAGCTCCCCCGTGCCTCAAACATCCCTATCAGTTCTAGAGGTTCAACACTGCCCCCAAGACCTTTTATAAAATTCAAATACCACACAGGGGAGAAATGTTTCTAGCTGCGAAGGTCACTAACTTCTTAATGGGCATGACTTAATTTTATCAGTGCCATAGGGATTAGATACAGCTAACAGGAAAGGAGGCTGTGAAAGGAGGTGAGAAAGACCCCAAGGAGAGGGGGAAATGACAGGCTATGAGGAAGAAGAACAAGGAATGGCCATTTTAATTAAGACTAACTCCATCCCACAGTTCTGATATCCCTGAGGCTCAATATTCTCCAACATACTGAATCGGACAAATGGCCTAGAGTTGGGGCGGGGGCGGTGAGAAGGGAAAGTGTTTGCAGGACCACAGACAGGCTCATAGGTTCTGACTGCAAGACTGAAATCACACTACTGTCCTAGAAAATAACAGCTGTGGAAGTGGCGCTGTGGCTCAAGTGGTTGAGTGCTTGCCTTGAGCTGAAGAGCTCAGAGACAGTGCCCAGGCCCTGAGTTTAAGCCCCACGACTGACAAAAATAAAAATAACAGCTGTGATATGGAATGTAATAATGTATAACTAATGTAAGCTAATAAATAAGAAAGAAAATAACACTTATCTTCTTGATCCTGTGTTTCTATTTTTGAGAGTCAAATCTCACGAAGTAACCTCTAATACTGAAGAAGCAAAAACTATTATAAAGGTATTTCTCATAATATGGTCAAACCTGAGTTGACTGGTTTGTGCATTACTCCTGATTACATCTTGGGACAGAAACAAACAACTGCAGGATCTGCTCAGACCACATACAGCTCTGGTTCCTGATCAGGGACAGATTTAGTTTCCTGACTGTTTTAACTGAGATTAACCTCTATTTCCACTTAATATGGGGACAGAAAGTATTTTTGATATCAAAATATTGAGAAAAGGTTAAGTAAAGTATGGTTACCCAAGATGATTCTTGTAACCTTTTAAAATCATGTTTACAGAAAGAAAAATGCTTACAGTTAAGATACAAATTGATATAAACTATTATATTTAGTATGATATAGTATATTTATTGGAGCATACAACTAAGTAAGAGAAAATGCATCATAATAAAAACAACCAAAATCATCACAGTGGGTAAATCATTTTCTCTGGGTTTGGGAATAATGACTTTTATTTCTCTACCTTTCTGCACAAAAGTTCCTCCTATATATCAATATTTATAATAAAATACTAATTTCAATGACAGTAACTAACATTTTAAGCCCTTTCTGTGAGCACGTGTGTGTGTGTGTGTGTGTGTTTGAACTCAGGGTCTTGTGCTCTCACTTGGATTTTCACTCACAGCTGTCACTCTACCTCTTGAGCCACATCTCCAATCCATCTGTGAGCATTTAACTTGTGACTGGGCTACCATCATTGTTCTTACTTTACAGATGATAAAACTGAAGCAGACAACATTTCAAGGACGCTCTAAAGGACACACAGCCCATAAATGGTAGATTATGATCTGATTCCAGGTAGTTTGGTATCAGAGCCTCTACTTCCAACTACAACATGATATTATTTCTGTGCTCTTTAGAACAATTATGTATCAGCAATGTGATAGTCTGGATGTTAAATTTCCCCCAGTGGCCCAGGTATTGAAGGCTTGGTCTCCAGTGTGTGATATTATTGGGAGGAAGTGAGCCTTTAGGAGGTAAAGCCTAATGGGAGGAAGTTAGGTCATTGGGAATGTACCCTTGAAGTAGATATTGGGATCCTGGTCCCTTTCTCTTCGCTTCTCAGCTGTCATAAAATGAATAGCTCTTTCCTGCCATGAATTCTCACCTTACCACAGGTCCAAGGCAACAGAGAAGTGACAATGGACCAAACCCTCTGACACGATGTGCTAAAGGAAACTTTTCCTCCTTTAAATTCCGTCTGGAATTCTCTCATAGCATCGGGGGAAAAAATGGAGGGAGAACAATATATTTTCTACAACTTTCCAGAAGAGGGAACTATTTTTCATGACACTGACACCTAAGTATTAACAATGGTTTTGATGTATCTATTAATGATACTTTTCCTCTCTTTTGTATATACTTACTATCAAGTTTTCTTTAAGAATTCTACATTTTACATTTTAAAATATCCAAATACATTTTAACACTGACTTGTGGAAGGAATCACCAAGTATATATAGCTGTCTAGTAGGAAATAGGGAAAGTATTTTGTGTTGAACACACATCTTTCATACCTTAGCTTCCTTTCTAGATGCCGGCAGAATAACAGAATCACTTCCCAGAAAAGGGAAAATATTTTTCTATGTCCTCATACTACCTCTTAGCTCCATGGAAAGAGTTTTGTTTTATTTTGCTTTGCTTTTAAATAAGTCAACCTTGGAGAAGAAGAGGCTAAGTTTCTGGCTTGCAGTCAACCCAGCTGCACATTGAGTTATCCGACCTCTTGAAACTTGCACAAATATTTCCCTCAGCCAAGAAGGCTAGTTCTGTCTTCTTTCAGTGGCTATGCAAAACGTGTTTCTGGATTCAACCCACATAAACACTCAGTCCTCTTAGCCAGTTTTTTTTTTGAGGGGGGGTCGACAGTATTTGTTTGTTTATAAGAGAAACTACTCATCAGCCTACATATTGTTTCATAGTTCAGGAACACAGGTCTATCCAAAGAAATTCTTCACATTCCAAATTCACTTTGCATTCTGAAAGAAACGGCCTTCTTCATCTCCTCAAAATATTTCATGGAATCATAATTTCTGTAGAAATCTGCATATGCCTTATTTCTTGCTTCAGCCATACCAAACTTATAGAGAGCTGAGACCCTCAAAGAGATAATGAATGCTCTAACAATATGAATCCGCAGACACTTGGCCAGAAGATCCCGCATCTTAAGCTTTGCCAATGTACCAGAAGCCATGGTAGCAATGGACTCTCTTAGCCAGTTTTATCAGCTTCATTAATAACCAACATTCATCCTAAAATCCCCAGCGGTGTTCCAGAGAGTGGTGTGCCAAAGAGGGAAGGGAAGCTCTGTGTCCCCATACCTTTCATTCCTGACTTGTAGCCTGTATATGCACAGCACACAACTGGTCATGTTGCAATCCCAGCACTCCTGACTCAGTCAAGAGTTCAAGGCCAGCCTAGAGTTCTGGTCTATGTCTTCAGATCCTCTCTCTCTCCTCTCTCCCTCTCTCTCCCTCCCTCACTCCCTCCCTTTCTCTCCTCTCTCTCTCTCTCTCTCTCTCTCTCTCTCTCTCTCTCTCTCTCTCTCCCTCTCTCCCTCCCTCACTCCCTCCCTTTCTCTCCTCTCTCTCTCTCTCTCTCTCTCTCTCTCTCTCACACACACACACACACACACACGAAACATAAACATGAGTAAGATGTTTTTGCTGAGTTTTTGTAGTTCCAGATAATTTTCAAATGTGAGAGGATTATTGGAAACTCTGAATCAGTATTAATCAGACACTCATTTGGTTGCTGGGCATCTGAAGTGGGTGGGGCAGTCTTTTAGGACTGAACCTTGTACCATTTATGCTAACTCAGAGTAAATATCAAAAATGAACTGTTAGGTACCCAGTTGGTATAGGAGAACTTGCTGGTTTTGTGGGAGAAAACAGACTTTGGTGTTAGAAGTGTTGTCAGAGAACATCACTTGGGAACCAACAGGGATTTCTGGCATTGACATAAACCAAGTCTCTAGCAACAATCAGAAAACCAGACAATCCATGGAAGTGGATTGCAACCTTAACTAGAAGACAGAAAAGAAAAGAAGGAGGCCGGGCGCTGGTGGCTCACGCCTGTAATCCTAGCTACTCAGGAGGCTGAGATCTGAGGATCGCAGTTCAAAGCCAGCCCGGGCAAGAGAGACCGTGAGACTCCTATCTCCAATAAACCACCAGAAAACCGGAAGTGGCTCTGTAGCTCAAGTGGTAGAGCGCTCGCCTTGAGCTGAAGAGCTGAGGGACAGCGCCCAAGCCCAGAGTTCAAGCCCCACGACCGACAAAAAAAAAAAAAAGAAAGAAAGAAAAGAAAAGAAGGGCAAACATCCAAAGTCAGCAGAGAAAACATGGAAACCCTCTGTTAACATAAGGAAGAAATAAGAATCTACTATAACTTTCAAATTCACCCAGAAGATGCCTGAAATGTATATCCTTCCAGGTGTTTTTATTTTGTTTTGTTTTTGTCTGTCATGGAGCTTAAACTCTGGGACTGGGCACAGTCCCTCGGCTCTTCAGCTCAAGGCTAGTGCTCTACCAGTTGAGCCACAGTGCCAGTTCCTGAAATGTATATCCTTGTTTAAGATATAAGAATGAACTATCAATGGTACAGAAGGATGGTGTGACTTGATCTCTATGTTCTTATTGGGTCAAACACACACTTGAAAAATTCAATAGGACAAAAATTAACTTCCATTTACTAAATAGCACATGCAGTATGTTTTATAATTAAATGCTATAAAGTCAGATGCCGGGTGCCAGTGGCTCATGCCTGCAATCCTAACTATTCAGGAGGCCGAGATCTGAGAATCATAGTTCAAAGTCAGCCCAGGCAGGAAAGTCCATGAGACTCTTATCTCTAATTAACCACCAGAAAATCATAAGTGGCACTGTGGCTCAAGTGGTAGAGTACCTACCTTGAGCTGAAGAGCTCAATGACAGCACCCAGGCCCAGAGTTAAAGCCCCATGACCAACAACAACAACAAAAAAGTCAGATACAACTTCCTCAGTTAATCCTCAGTCATGTACCTTATCAAAGGACCTCAATAAATGCTTTTAGAAATCCACAGTCTAACTAGAAGGATAAAATCCCTGTTGATTGAACGATTAGGCAGCTACCTTATATAGCTTCCTGGCTGGCTCCCTGCCCAGGTCTGGACAGGTCTTAGGGACTCCACATCTTTCCCCAGCCAGACTTTCCAGGATAAATAGTTGATGGCCTATGTCAAAAGCTGTTCATCTTATGTCACATGACATGCCACTCCGTTGTGAGCAGCTTGGACACCTGGCTGAGTTTAAATATAGCCGGTATCTATGCAAGAATTAGCCACAGCATTCTTAATAAAAGATCCACCAAGCTAGCAAGCTTGTTACCAATTCTTCAGCTATTATTTTTATTTTGTGGGGAAAAAAGTATTATATGGGTTACAATTGTTTTTTTCCCAAGCCTACCCAAGCCTAGCCTCATTTGGTTTTAGGTTTCAATAACTACAAGACCAATCTTAGAGAATATGTCCAAAATCAAAGAGGAACACAGACAACAAACAGCATCTAGCTTTGCTCCCCTGGCTTCCCACCAGACATTAGGTAGACACTTCCTCGGAGCTGTTAGGTCTGGAGCACTGTGGGATGCAGTCCCTGAGGCATAAAAGGACGAGCCTTCAGTGCACTCACCACATGGTAGAACTGGGAAACTCTTCAATTAGATCCTCCTCTCAGGCCTTCTGGCCTACTTAAGTAAACCTGCCCTCAGGCTACAGAAGAGTTACTTATATACATCTCAACCAAATGATTTCCACAAAACTTGATCTGATATGGAAAAAGCATAGAGAAACCATTATAATAATAACAGCTAACATTTGTCAGTGTTTACTAGCTGTTGTACTACGGCTCTATGCCTCATAGGTTCTGAAAGTAGTATCTCTTTTTTGCAGATGAGAAAAGTAATGCTTAGATTACCTGGTGAGGGAACTTGCCTAAGGTCACTGCTATGACATGGCCTCAAACCTGAGTGTTGGAAAGTTATTCCCATTGCAACTGTATTGAGAGGTAGAGCCTTTAACAAGTGGTTAATTCATGAATGGGTTAATGTTATGATGGGAGTAGGTTGGAGAAGTGAGCTTGGCCCATTCTTGCTGTGTCTTGTCATGTGATGCTCTCTACTATGTTATAATGAAGCAAAAGGTTCCTCACACCTATGTGGGTCCCTGGACCTTGGACTTTCCACCAGTCTCTAGAATCTTAATAAATCTCTGTTCTTTATAAATTATCCAGGTGCAGGCATTCACCCAATTATATTAAGCATTAGGGTTTAATTCAAACGGATTCCTCAATAATTCAGAAAAATATCCACTTTGTGGAATTTTACTTTCATTCAGATTTAAAGTTCTTTGTTTATATCCCAAGGAGTAAGATGAGAGAACATATATGGTAGGAAATTTTAGCTAAGTTGAAAGAAAGAAAATCTGGGGACATGGGAGTTACAATAAAAGTACTGGTGTAATTTTAAGAGGTTTTATCTTTTGGAAATATAGTCATAAACAAGGTATGGTCACACATGTTTATCATTCCAGGTACAGAAAGGAGTCAGAGTAAGGAGGATCTCAAGTTGGACCAAGTTAGCAAGACCCTGTCTTGGAAGAATTGTCTACCTTTAAAATGTTAACTTTGTCCATAAACACACTCGTGGATATACCTAGAATAGTTTGATCAAACATCTGATCACCTCATAGCCAATCAAGCTGATAAATATAAAACTAGCCATCATACCCTCTGACTGAAAAAAACAGAAGTCAGGTCTAAGTCTGGAAAAGTGAGCAGTTACTTCAGTGCCAAGAAAATGTCAGACACTGGCTCACAAATTCTATGGTCCCTTCTCATGACCTCATCTTAACCCAAAGTACATGCAAGGAATGTTCATGACACTGTTATATTCATGCAATAATATTCATGACCCTGCATTAAACGCTTTGTGAAACTGTGAAAAAAAAACTGGCTGCTTCCTCTTCCTGGAGGTATTTCCAGTCCTCCTGTAATAATCAGGTTTATTTTTTCTGTATTCATAATGGTTTGATGCTTTAGAGATTTGCTAGTCCTTGAAAGACCTAGCTAACCTCTAGATAGTAAAGGACTGACCTGTCAGCACACCTGTGCTATGGAAACAGACCATCCAGGGACCACATTCCAAACTACTTCCTCTATCTGCCTTTTATCTTCCAGGACACACTGATATTCCTCTGCCCTGACCTCTCCAGCACCAAGAACTGAGAATCCACTAAAAGTATTCCAATGGGCCGCTTCCAAACCCAGGCAGGCTTCCCTTCCTGTCTCACAAAAACTACGATAGAAGCTTTTTCCATCTTTGCCTTCACTTTTTCTATCTCCTGACCTACCCATGTGCTTCCCACTGGGACTACAGGATGTGTGATGCCTTTGAGAAGTGTGAGTTAAAATGTCTTCCTTCATGGCAGTCATCTCCTGATCTGATGGCTTCTCCACTCTTGATTAAAGCAAATCCCAGGTGCATTTTTAAGACACCTACATTAAAATGCATGTGCCAACTGCTCAGTCAGATGGAAGATTTTGCATGTGTAACCAATTTTTGTTCCATTCCTTCTCCTTATAGATTCTGCTGAACTGTCGGATGGCATTTAAAAAGCAATTTGATTACCTCTTGCTCAAAAATATTGTAATTATGTGGATGATTGGGACAGATTTTGGCAACTAAATAACATAGCTAGATTTTGACTTTTTAATGCAGTAATTACTGGAGGAATGAAGCACCAGTTTTCCTTTTCTCTGTCACACTCTGCCATCCACTCTACTGAAACTTGAGATACCTTCTCCATCAAAGAAACTCTTTACCTCTCTCCCACCCACTTAGCAGTGACAAAGAGGCAGACAGAAATGCTTAGAAAGGAGTTTAAGGAATGAGTTTCCTGTGAAATCTAGATTTGTGTGCAAATTCAGCTTTATTCCCATATTGAACTTGTCTCAATCATGCAGTGCTTTCAGAACTGAAAATAAGAAAACACAATCTGATGTATATTTTTACTTTTAGAATTTATTTCCTGCACAAAAGCATACACATTAAACACCATTTAGCTATTCTAACTGTGTGAGAGTACCTACAAAAAGAAACAGGATCACATGAAATATATATGGCCACTATCAGGCTGCTACTTAAGAATGTTTCTAATGGGGTTGGGAAGGTGGCTCAGTGGTAGAGCGCTTGCCTTACATGCCTGAGGTCCTGGGTTCGATTCCTCAGCACCACATAAGCAAAAAGAAAAAAGCCGGAAGTGGCGCTGTGGCTCAAGTGGTAGAGCGCTAGCCTTGAGCTGAAGAGCTGAGGGACAGCGCCCAGGCCCAGAGTTCAGGCCCCAGGACCGAATCCAAAAAGAAAAAAAAAAAGAATGTTTTCAGTGTATTCACTGAGCATCTACTAATGACCCACACTGATGGTCCTTGCCCCACTCCCAGTCTATTAGATTGTGTGCTAAGGGAATACCAGCTGCTAATAATATATGACAAGAATAAGGTAAGCCACAAAAAGCCAAATACTGTATGTTTTTGCTTGTATATAGACGCTAGACCACATACATATTCATAGGCACGTACATATGTATATACACATAGAACATGATTCCAACTATGGAGGATAAGGGTAAGGAAAGGGGTTGGTGAATAATTATGAAAAACAATGAACATGATGCCATGTATGAAGGTGGAATGAGGAATCTTAGTGAAAGGGTTGAGGACCTGCCCTGGTCTTCTGGCTTCTAGTTGGGTTCTCCTGAAGGAAGTCGGCGTTTACTGAACACCAGGCATTGTGATAGGTACCAGGGAGACAGATCAATCAGAGCAACTTAACAGGAATATGAAGATCTGAGAAGGGGCTGTTTCAGAACTGCAGGCATCACAAGAGCTGGGTGCAGGCAGTGGGAATAGAAGTGAAGGTGCATGTGGGACAACGAAGGAGTTTTTGTGTCCTGAGCTATGGGGGGATAAAGAAGGAAGGATGTAAACTACCACATTATATACACTCGTCCAGGTAAATACAATGAAGATAGGATGCAAGTAACTATATGGGATTACTCAAAGTGAAATGAAGGTACAAAGTGTGGTAAGACAAAGAAAGCAAAGGGACTATGCGGGCTGCACCCTTCCTCTTGAGTAATGACAGCACCCTCTCCTGCCCATTGGTCAAGAGTTGAATTACTATATTGCTAACAAACAAAGAAAATGAAGCAATCTTCACTTAGCCTTGCAGGCCATGATGGAATACTCCCTTGAGAGCTATTACCAATCCAAACATTCGCTTAAATATTAAGCTGAAAAGCAAGTGCTCCTGAAGTAGACCAGGACTAAGTCATCCAAGAAATAGGCAGTGTGCACAGCTCTCTTGTTGATTCAAAGCTTGGAGCCATATTGAAGTCTTTGTTCGCTAATTCTTTAAAGGGTCAACTGTATTAATAAGGGTTCACATATGTAACCATAGCTACTCTAGAGGCTGAGATCCAGAGGATGATGACTTGAGGCAAGCCATGAGAGTGGTAGAGCAATGGGTAAGTAAGCAAGCTTGAGGCACTGAGTTCAAACCCCAGTATGGACGAAGCGGGGGGGGGGGGGGGAATTATTAAAAAGAACTATAAAAGGAAACATGAACTTCCTTTTCTCCTGAGAAATTCTCTACAAGTGTCCCTAGCTTATAGTTATGGCACTTTCCTATCAGAGGAAACATTGTAATGGGACGACTGCAAATCTCACTAAATCAATCCAACTGCTAGGCAGAAAAGAAAAATTATATCCACATAAGGAGAAGTCTTGCATCCAAGCTCTAAAAAAAAGAAAATATTTAATCAGCAAATTGGATTATCACTGAAAGTTGATTGTTTTAACCAAGTGATATAGAGACAAACAGGCCTTGTTTCCTTTTTGCTATAGGAGTTTGGCTTTTCAAGTTATACTACATGAATAACAAAGCCAAACACAACCTATCTTCACTTCCAACCCAGCATGCAGAGTTGGCCTCTAGTCAGGTACTACAGGTTTCCTTTCAAGGTCTACTATAAACACCTAGACGCTGCTATCCTCAGACTCCCTGGAGAAGGAGGCTTGGATGGAAGTCATTGGCTACCAGTCACACAAGGATCAACTTGCAACTTGACTTATTAAATCTGCATTATGACAATAAAATTACTCATCAGCTGGGATGCATTGGGATCTCCGCCCAGAATCTTACAGACAAGGAGGCTCTGAAAGGGTAGTGTCTTTGTAAACAAGAGACTGGCCATTACTCAATAATATCATTTCCTGGAATCCAGTGTGTGAGGTCCTAATGAGAAAAAAAGACTCTTTAATTACAAATTATACATGATGCTTGAAGATGATTAGAGAGATGCTACAGTCAATCTTTTAATAGGACAGAATGAGATGTATAAAAGCTAATAGGTGTATCAGGTTCCCTAACAGCTCATGACTTTCCTATGGCCAACCAGACCACATAGCTACCCATTCCTGGTGAAGTTTTGTCTAAGGGTATGTCAAATGTCAAGAGACCTTGGACCATATTCCAGGTAATACCAGGAAAAGCTCATCCTTAGCCATTCTGGACCATGCTTTCTTCATAAAAAGGACTAGCCTGGGTAGTTTCAAAGGTTATTTCCTTCTCTAAAACTCTAATGAAAAGGGAAAAAAGTGACAGGGAAATTCACAAATAGGTAGTCACACTGAGATATGTTCTAACTCCTTGGGTTCATAACAGCTGTAAAATTTTTGTAGCAAATATTGGCCAGAGTTCGCAACATAGTCAGAAGGGAAGGAATCTTTCCACCAAGTCCTGTAATTGCACCATAATCTACTATGATTCATCCACTGCATAGCTACTACAGGTCAGTGCAAGATGCAAGGGATAATAAAAGGATCAGGAAGATAAATCATTTGTGGAAGGCATGCTATGTGCCAGACATAGTGATATGCACTTTGTATAGTTTCTGGTGATAACTAGAGAAGTGGAAAACATTATCCCCACTTTGTAAGAAAACCAGGAGCCAGGCGCTGGTGGCTCTCGCCCGTAATCCTAGCTACTCAGGAGGCTAAGATCTGAGGATCATGGTTCAAAGGCAACCCAGGCAGTAAAGTCCATGAGACTCTTATCTCCAATTAACCACCAGAAAACTGGAAGTGGTGCTGTGGCTCAAGTGGTAGAGTACTCACCTTGAGCTGAAGAGCTGAGGGACAGTGCCCAGGCCCAGAGTTCAAGCCCTAGGACCACAAAGAAAAAGAAAAAAAGAAAACCAAAGTGGTAGGACCATGAGCAAACCACTTAACTACACTGAGTTCGTTTCCCTGAGAATAAAATTAACAGATATATCTACTTCAATTTAAATGCCCTCTTGGGTTGGGAAGGTGGCTCAGTGGTATGCCTGAGGCCCAGGGTTCAATTTCTCAGCACCACATAAGCAGAAAAAGCCAGAAGTGGTGCTGTGGCTCCAGTGGTAGAACACTAGCCTTGAGCTGAAGAGCTAAGGGACAGTACCCAGGCCTAGAGTTCAGGTCCCATAACTGATAAAAAAAAAAAAAAAAAAGAAAGAAATGCCCTCTTGTTCTATGATTCAAAATCATAGATTAGATTTGATCACCTGGGACCATGAGTCTCATGATTAGCAACCAAAGTTAGCCAGAGAAAATGTGCTACCTCATATCTCATCTCAAGCATCCTACACAGACTCTCAGTACAAAACCACTTTGTGCTCATAGACATGTTGAGTTGAAACCTCTTTGTATAACTACTTAAATAATAAAATAATAAAAATTTTAAAATAAAGCCATAACCCCACTCTCTTGGGAGCTCTCAATCTATAAACAAGGCTTCACTGGCTTCAGGCCTAATCTGGGCAACTTTTAACAAACTGTATACACAAGTCCCATTTACCAAGTCTCCAGAGTCCAAAAGGAATTTTGTGTTGAATAAGGGGTTGGGAAAAGATAAAAGAGGGAAGATAAATGTTCATCTAGATCCAGAAATGCCTCATCGTGAGTCTGTCTTCTTTCCTTATAAGACATTTCCTGTGTTACAACACAGCAGATGAACAAGCCTTAACACAAGCAGGATGGAGAAGAAACTTCCGCCAAGGATTCCTGTTTTTCCCTTCAACATTCAATTTCATTTTTCTCTGGCAGAGCACCAGTCATACAGACTGACACACAGACTCATGGGTCCTCACTGACATTTCAAGTACTCCAGTTCCAGGTGTTTGTGTGTTTATTCAGCCAGATTTAAGAGAGAAAAAAAAACTCAAAATTTAAACAGTCATTTCCCAAACCACCAGCTGTCTCCTTGATTAATTTTGGTTTTAAACATAGTCACAAGCAACCTTCACCAATTCACTTATTTGGTCAATAAAAATTGATTGAATAGCTTCCATATACCAGGGTTGAATAATGGCTATTGCCTAGAGAAGCAAGAGACAGACAAGTTCGAAAAGATAGAACTCATTTAACCCCTCTATACTTGGTGCAGTGCTGAATGCCTTAAAATATATAGGAAGGTACTGACTGTGTTTTGGGTTTGTTTTTTTTTTTTCTATTTTACAATGAAGAATCAGATAAGAGATTCAAACCCAAAGCCACCAGGCTTTCCATGGAACTATTAAGCCCCGAACAAGGTACCCAATTTCCTAGGCAATGCCTTTTCTGTTATCAAAGGATCTTAATTTGGGGCCCAGGAATCTAGATGGAGAAAAAAAAAATGTGTTTACATCTTTATTTTCACTATATCTAACTGACAGGGATTTTTCTGCCCTGGCTGAATTCTAACAGCAGTCCACCAGATCTCAGCCTCCTGAGTAGCTAGGATTACAGGTGAGAGCCACGCCCCAGTTTATTTTTTTTTTGTTTGTTTGTTTTTGTTTTTTTGTCGGTCGTGGGGCTTGAACTCTGGGCCTGGGCGCTGTCCCTCAGCTCTTCAGCTCAAGGCGAGCGCTCTACCACTTGAGCTACAGCGACACTTCCGGTTTTTCTGGTGGTTTATTGGAGATAGGAGTCTCACGGTCTCTCCTGCCCGGGCTGGCTTTGAACCGCGATCCTCAGATCTCAGCCTCCTGAGTAGCTAGGATTACAGGCGTGAGCCACCAGCGCCCGGCTCCCAGTTTATTTTAATATTTCTACATGTCATCATAACTCTTGTTTTTTAAATACTCTGCCTTTTCTTTCATGCCTTTAAAGTACTCTTCTGAGAAAGGGTCCCAAAGCTGCCAAAGGGGTACCTGAGAACAAAAATGATTCCAAACCCTGCAGTACAGCAGTATAACGGGGCAACCCAGGCAAATCCAGAGCTACGCTTACTTACAACCTGGATCCTTTTGAGCAGTCTTTCTGCCCCTTCCTACCAATTCCTAATCAGCCTGTGGCCCTAAATGCTCTCCTCTGCCAGCCCCAGGGTTCAGGTCCCAACTGACCCTGCATTATGCCTAGCTGGTGTGAAAGTGTCATCTCTGTGGGCAGATGGAGGGATCTCCAACCAGATCGGGCCCATCCCCCAAGCTGAGCACCCACCCCTGCTCTAGGGCAACGACACGCATGGAGCTACACAGTCAACAAGTGAAAGGCATGGGAAATTCCCACGGAGACACGTCCTTCCTACAGACCTCAGGTTTTCTTTCACCTTCCCTGGCAGGTCGGCCTACCCACAGCTCCACCCCCAAGACCAGGCTCTGACGCTCCCAGGAAGAAGCAAACGTCCCCAGGAGCTGGGTTTCAGAAGAGCACGGCAAAATCTGCGTCTAGGAGGTGTCTGGAAGGAAAGAATAAGTTGAGGGTGCGGGACAGAGGGATGATCTCTGTCCCCACCCAGTCCCCCTGTCCTGGCAAGGGTCCACCAGAGATAGAGATCAGAGGCCAACTACCATCCGAAGCCTTCTTACCAAAGGGTGTGCGAAGAAGCCTCCTGGCCACAGCGTTGGCAGCAAAAGCTGTTGCTTCCTGCTGGGGATCAGGGCTCGGCTGGAGCCCCGCCCTGCCGCCCAGCTGCCCAGCCCTGGAGGAGGAGGAGGCTCCAGGCGAGGCGGGGAGAACGAGGCTCTCCATGCCCGGAAAGGAAAAGTCCAGAAAGGTCTCCCTGCTACCCTGGCCTAGTGCAACCCCGCAACCCTGTCATTAGCTTGCACTGGGGACAGAGCCACCCCCATTGTTCCAGTGCCCCCCTCTCCCAGGAGCTGCCTGCGGGGTGACTCACTCACACACACACACACACACACACACACACACAGCGCCAAGGGCACCGGGGCACCTGATACTCCCGCCCCTGGGTGCATTGCACAATCCCAACTGGCAAAGGGAAGGCGCAAGGCGGGCACTTGGAGAGAGGCCCCAGCGGTTTGCACTGGGTGCTCCAATGCATCCTGCGTCTCTCACCTCATTCCCACTACAGCCTTGCAGCTTCTGCTGAGCTCAGTTTGCAGACCAGGCTCTGAAAAGCATAGGGTCTTTCTTTCTGTGACTGCAGGCCCGGGCCAACTGGCTTTCAATCAGTCCCTGGCCACCACCCCGTGTTCTGCCCCAATTACTTCATGATTTTCAATGTGCTGTTTCTTTCCTACCGAGGACAAAAGTAGGAGAACTAGACTGCACAGAACAGATCAGGAGGCTTTTCTAAACAAACACAAACTGTCCCCAACGTTCTTGCTACACTATTTGTGTGTATGTGCCAGTCCTGGGCCTTGAACTCGGGACCCGGGGTTTGTCCCTGAGCTTTTTTGCTTCAAGTTAGTGCTCTACCACTTGAGCCGCAGCTCCATTTTCAGTTTTTTTGATGGTTAATTGGACATGAGTTTCATGGAGTTTCCTGCCCAAGCTGGCTTTGAACCACCATCCCCAGATCTCAGCCTCATGAATACAGGTGTGAGCCAGCTTGCTGAGCTTTCAAGTTTTCATAACTTTAGAAATATACGTGCTCGGCTCTCAAAAAAATACTTTTAAAAATAAATTATTTGTTTTTGTACTTAGTTTGGTTTTGTGCATTTTTAACAATTTTTGAGGTTTTTGTTTCAAGCAATAGTTTCTATACTAAATACATTTATGGTTGGTGTGTGTGTGTGTGTGTGTGCTGGTCCTGGGTGTGTGTGTGTGTGCGTGTGTGCGTGCTGGTCCAGGGTGTGTGTGTGTGCTGGTCCTGGGTGTGTGTGTGTGTGTGTGTGTGGTGTGTGTGTGTGCTGGTCCTGGGTGTGTGTGTGTGTGCGTGTGTGTGTGGTGTGTGTGTGTGCTGGTCCTGGGTGTGTGTGTGTGTGCGTGTGTGCGTGCTGGTCCAGGGTGTGTGTGTGTGCTGGTCCTGGGTGTGTGTGTGTGTGTGTGTGTGTGTGTGTGTGTGTGTGTGTGTGTGTGTGTGTGTGTGTGTGTGTGTGTGTGTGTGTGTGTGTGTGTGTGTGTGTGTGTGTGTGTGTGTGTGTGTGTGTGTGTGTGTGTGTGTGTGTGTGTGTCCTGGGGCTTGAATTCAGAGCCTGGGCACTGTCCCTGAGCTTTTTGCTCAAGGCTAGTGCTCTACCACTTGAACTACAACTCTACTTCCTAAATGCATCTATTGGTAAAAATCACCACAAACACCATAGTTATAAATGTTAATTAAAGATTTTTTATTTTCATTGCATTTACAGCATTGTTTCTGTTTTGGGTTTTGTGGTACTGAGGTTTTTTTGTGGGGTTTTTTGTTTTGTGGGCTTGAACCCAGGGCCTGAGCATTGTCCCTGAGCTTCTTTTGCTCAAGGCTAGCACTCTACCACTTAAGCCACAACACCACTTCCAGCTTTTTTTTTTTTGGGGGGGGGGTCTGGTCGTGAGGCCTGAACTCTGGGCCTGGGTGCTGTCCCTCAGGTCTTCAGCTCAAGGCTAGCGCTCTACCACTTGAGCCACAGCACCACTTCCAGCTTTTTTCTTTTTGCTTATGTGGTGCTGAGGAATCAAACTCAGGGCCTCATGCATGCAAGGCAAGAGCTCTACCACTGAGCTACCTTCCCAGCCCCTCCAGCTTTTTCTGTTTATGTGGTACTGAGGAATCAAACCCAGAGCTTCAGGCATGCTAGGCAAGTACTCTACCACTAAGCCATCCATATGCCCAGCCCTGAGGTTTGAATTCAAGGTCTGAAGCTTGCTGAACAGGCAATCTACCACTTGAGCAATGCCCCCAACCCTACTTTTGTGACCCCATTTCTACCATGGTGAATAATCAGAAGCAAAATTCTAAACAAAATAAAGTATAATCTCCTCTTGATTTTCACCAATACAGCCATTCTTAAGACAATTTAGTATCTTGAAAAAACAAAGAAATGTTTAATTTTGCAATGAGTAGAGCGAAACTGAGCTTATTTTACCAAGAAGTAATCTGTGTACTTGAATAAAGGGTAGAACTCAGGACTGAATCCCTGTGGTATGGCACTGTCTACATAGCCCAGGAGGTTGGCATCCCTCCTTCCCATCCTCTAAATGCCAATAAATTGTGTCTTAAATTTTAATAAAAACTGCCCCCCTTCTATTTCCAAAATGAATCACCTCACTCCGTAACCCTCCCACCTCCTCACCCCAGTTAAGAAATCCTGATTCCCTTGGGAAGAATTCAGACAGGGAAGAAACGGCACATTGCTGCTTGCTAAGTGGATTGAAGCTGGTGGCTGTGCAATCAAATTTCAAGAAATATCTCCTGAGCAATCCCACATCTGGAGACACCATTCCATTATCTCACCCACTGCAAAAGAGCCTTTCAAAGGAGAACAGGAGCTAGTACCTGCCTGCCAGACATGGAGGGGGAGGCTCAGAATTAACTCACTCATAGCTATTCTTTCTTCTAATGGATATTCTCTTGAGTCTATGTCATATGTGCCAAGTGAAACCTGTGCTTGTTGTCTACGCATGCACTTGAAAAACACCAGACTTCAGTTTCTTCATCTGTGTCATATAAGATCAAGTTGTTTTTCAGACCAGAAACACTAATGTATATGGAGGTGAAGTTTTCAGAATAGTGAAATGTGCACTTACGGAGATGGAAAACTAGGAAAAGCATGGTTAAACAGTGGCAAAGGATATGAGAGGAGGGACCGGCACTGCAAAGGATGTATTACAAGTCACAAACATCCAGGAAAGGGAAAAGGAAACTGAAAGGGTTCTGAGAAGACTGTGGTAGGAAGGGCTAACAGCAGCAATGGGCAAGAATGAAGAATAGAACGGAGAACGTGATCGGCAGTATAACAATAAAGGACAAGCCCCAGGAGGAAAAGCAAAGCAAAGAGGTCGATCCTGCAAAGAGGCCATTTCCGCCAGTACATCCTTTCAAATAGGACCTGTTTGCTGCCATTCACCAAGTTTCACCCTAATCCTTTTCCTACCACAAATGCTTCCTGGATGAGGGAAGAGCTGGAGAGGCAGCATACACTGGCCCCCAACAAACCCTCCTCCCTAACCTCGGACACCAACCCAGGCAAAATGATACTATTCCTGACCCACTGAAGGAGACGGGGTATGGGCATGGCAAATGCAGGCAGGGAGCTGGGGATGAGGTCCTGCCGTCCACTAGGACCATGCAGCCCCTACTGTTCATCAAGCCAGAAGTCTCAGAACCAGGAGAGAGTAGGTGAGCTACAGAGATTAATGGTTATGTTTTATGCTTCACTACACTTCCCAAATTGCTCGTTTGCTCACAGGCAAACTGCTTATCAAATAATAACTAAAACTGCTATCAGGCTCCAGAACAGTTTCTTCATCTGTGTCATATAAGATCAAGTTGTTTTTCAGACCAGAAACACTAATGTATATGGAGGTGCTTCACAAATACAGTGTTCTGTCTCAGTCAGCATTCTTTGTTGCAAACAAGAAACCAGCTCTGGATACCTTAAGTAGAAGAGGGGTTATTAAAAGGCTCAAAGTAAAATGTACGGTGCCACATGCCTATAATCCTAGCTACTAGTGAGGCTGACATTAGGAGGATTGAAGTTTGAGGCTAGACGAGGCAGAAAGCTCATGAGACCTGCATCACTTAGCCCCAAGCACCCTTATCCCAGCTACACAGAAGATACAACTAGGAAGACTAAGGTCTAGGCATGCCCTGGAAGAAAAAAAAAAAGTAAGCCCCTATTTACAAAATAACAAAAGCTCTGGGAGTCAGTGGATCACATCTATAATTCTAGCTACTCAGAGGCTGAGATCTGAGGATCACAATTCAAAGCAGCCTGGGCAAGAAAGTCCATGAGACTCTTATTTCCAATAAACTATGCAAAAAAGCCAGAAGTAGCACTGTGGCTCAAGTGGTAGACCACTCACCCTGAGCAAAAAGCAGCTCAGGGACAGTGCCCAGGCCCTGAGTTCAAGCCCCAAGTCTGCAAAAAAAAAAAAAAATATATATATATATATATATATATATATATGCTATAGATCAGTGGTGTGGCTTAGAGACAAGCCTAGACTTTCCATCCAGAGGGTTCCCTCAGGATATAAGAAAAATACTAGGGCTGGGAAGGTGGCTCAGTGGTAGAGCGCTTGCCTTGCATGCATGAGGCCCTGGGTTCGATTCCTCAGCACCACATAAGAAAAAAGCCAGAAGTGGTGCTGTGGCTCAAGCGGTAGAGTGCTAGCCTTGAGCTGAAGTGCTGAGGGATAGCACCCAGGCCCAGAGATCAGGCTTCACGACCGGACCCAAAAAAAACAAGCAAACAAAGAAAAATACTAGATCTGGAATCAAGTCTGTTTCGGAAATTTAGTTCCAAACTCAGCTTTAGTCAATTCATTTTCCTGAATTTCCTTATGTGTAAAATATAGCTGAAATATATCCCTTTACCCCAAGAGTATGCTAGGAGATGAAACAGCATATCCTTTGAGCTACAGTCTGTGGAATATGAACCATAAAGTTTACTTTGGGGAATGCATTAATTGTCCCCAGTTAACTGTACTAGTGGGTATTTTTTAAAGTACTTCATATGAATAAATGTATAAACATATATAAACCTCATAAATTTTTACATAAAAGTCATCAGTGTTCTACCTAGAATACAGTAAGCATTTAGTTAGTGATTGGTACTAGAATTTTAGTTATTACAGCTGTAATGTCATTGCTCTGATCTGTCCCTTTCAAATCTCATGTTGAAATTTTATTGCCATTATAGCTGGGTATTAAAGGTGGGGCCTTGGGAAAGTACAGGTCTGTGGGAAGGGTTCCTCTTTCCTGGGTGGGGTTGATGGCATTATAAAAGAGCAAATCCTGCCACTTTTGTCCTCTTCACCCCCACCTTACACCCATGATGTGCATCGAGTGCCCACACCCTGACATTGAACAGCCTTCAAACTGCAAGCCAGTTCTGTTTCTGTTCATTACAAGCTCAAGTCAATGAATTTCTGTTCCTAACAAGTTACTCACATTTTGTATTTCTGTTGCAGCAGCACAAAGCAGACTGAGAGAGTGATAGGAATAGTTATCAAATAGTTTGCTACTTGCCTATGACTCACGCCTATAAACCTAGCTACTCAGGAGGCTGAAATAATAAGATCAAGATTTGAAACCAGCCCAGAAAGAAAAGTTTGCTAGAATCCAGCTCCAAAATAACCAACAAAAGGCAGGGCTGGAGGCATGGATCAAGTGGTACAATGCCAGCTAAGCAAGCAAGCCATGCAAATACAAGGCCCTAAGTTCAAGCTCCAGTATCACTAGAACCCAAAAAGGTAAATATGTAGGCAATTACAAAAAGGTTTTATTACAAGGTAGTTTATAACTCTACTTGTTGTTTTCTAAATGACTTAAAAAGCAATTATTAGCCTAAAAACTCATATTATTATAATTTTATAACTCCATATTTTTATGTAACATATTTTAAAGATTAGTTGATATTTAGAAGACATGGTATATGAAGATTCAAATGTGTTATAACAACAGACAAAAGGGGTAGAAGACAGAGTTGTTAAGTTTGCAAAGTTTCCATATGTTACTGAAGTTCATCTAGCAAAAGTTTATCTTAGCGTGTTACAACTTAATGTTAAATGCAATACCCATTACTGTCACCAAAAAAAAAATCTATAGAATGTACATGAAAGGAAATTTAAAGAATTTTAATTGCTTACTACCAAAAACAAATCAACTAACCAAATAAGACTAGAATAAAGGCAGGAAATAAGGGAGAAAAGGGCTCTAAGGCAAAGAGAAAACAAATAGCAAAATGACAGAAATCCCTCCTAGTCAATAATTACTTAAAATGTAAATAGATTAAACTCTCCAATGAAAAGATGGCAATTGATAGAATGAATTAAAAAACATGATCCAACTTTTGCTGACTTGAAAAGACTCACTCTGGATCAAAAGTCACAACTATGTAAAAAAGTGAAAGGATAGAAAAACACTCCATGCAAACAGGATTAGACAAAACAGAATTTGAATCAAAAAAGTTTATAAGACTCAAGGGACAATATACATTGAAAAAATGTTCAATATCACAAAAAGGCATAACAATTATAAACATGAATGTATTTACCTACAACCAAGCCATCAAAATGCATCAAGTAAAACTTGACAGAATAGAAGGGAGAAACAGAAAACTTCACAATAGCTGGAGACTTTGGCATTTCACCCTCAAAAATAAAAGGAACTACCAGACAGAAGATAAATTTCAAAAAATAGAGGGCTTAACACAATAAACCAACTGGATCTTACAGATATTTACAGTACACCCAGCAAGGCTAACAAGCACATTCTTTTCAAGTGAACATGGAACATATTCCAGGTATGTTAAGCCAGAAAGTATGTCTCAATAAATGGTAAAAGACAGATGTCATACAAATTATCTCTGAAAAAAAATGGCATGAAGCTAGAAATCAATACCAGAAGTAAAACTGGGATGTTCACAAAATTGTGGGAATAACCAACAGATCAAAAATGAATTACAAAGGAAATGACACAAATGAAAATAAAAACACCACATACAAAAACTTTATGGGACACAGTAAAAACAATGCTCAGAGGAAACTATAAAAGACAGGAGGTACCAGGTCAACTGACCCCTGGAGCTACTGAATCAATTGAGATCACTTACCTCACTGGCTGCCACAATGGCCCATCCATATTGTACAGCAGTTACTTCAGGCTGAGAAGCAGGTTAACAAGATACCAAGACTGTACACAAAAGAATCACAGGCTGAAGCAGGCAAAGTTGAAGCTCTGAAACCTGCAAAAAGAGAGGTCAAGATCGAGGAAGGCACCACACTGGGATCCTATGATCATTGCAACACTGAAATAGAGGAGAAGCGGGGAAGATGACCATCCTCCAGACCTCCTGGCAGAGCCAGGATGAACTGAATGGTGGATAAACTCCCTGCCTTTATCTGGTTGTGGAGCCTGAACTCTGGGCCTGGGCGCTGTCCCTCAGCTCTTCGGCTCAAGGCTAGTGCTCTACCACTTGAGCCACAGTGCCACTTCTTGCTTTTTCTGCTTATGTGGTGATGAGGAATTGAACCCAGGGCCTCATGCATGCAAGGCAGGCACTCTACCACTGAGCCACCTTCCAGCCCCCAAAACTCATTATTATGAAAAGGTATTATTTATACATCATAGAGTGGTTACCTTCACCTTGACAGCAGAAAATCTACCTTATTTGTTCAGACTTGATACTTGGCCAAACATTTCACTTTTACTTCATATTTTTAGAAAGTTAATGGCATATGTTATGTTATTCTGTGTCATTTAATTCAAGCAACATGTGTATCAATGTTGACTTTTTTCTTAGATCTAGGAAAAAGAGCTTTGAAGAAAAAAACATGTATTCAATAATTTTCCTCTTAGACTTTTTTTGAAGGGCAGGGCTTTGTCTATGAAAAACTAGTAAATTTGTAATGTGTGTGAAGCAATGGCCAAACTTGAATTACTCCATTCTGGCTAAGTTTTAGAATAATGAACACTAGCATACTTGTTTGGACTTCTCTTCACCAAAATTACTATATGATACAATTCAAAAATGTGTTACATGTTCTTACTTGGGGTACTGATTATCATTTAAAAGACTTTTTGATGAGAATAAAACAAGATCTCAAACCAACAACCTAACTTGTACTAAGAGCAATAAAATAATCAAATCTCAAATCAACAGAAGAAATAAGATCATAAACAAAATTTTGAAAATGAAATGAAAAGTTTGGTTTCTTGGAAAGATCAATCAAATTGGCAATGGGGAAAAAAAAGAGAACCAGAAACTGTCATCCTAGCCCCAGTACATCTGTATCCCAAAGAAGCTGAGGCAGGAGAAACAAAAGTTGAAGATCAGCATTGGGGCAACATAGACTCAGAGAAAGAGACAGAGAGAGATAAAACACTTCACCTATGGGCTGGGAAGGTGGCTCAGTGGTAGAATGCTTGCCTTGCATGCTCAAGGCCCTGGGTTCGATTCCTCAGCACCACATAAGCAAAAAGAAAAAAAGCCAGAAGTGGCGCTGTGGCTCAAGTGGTAGAGCGCTAGCCTTGAGCTGAAGAGCTGAGGGACAGTGCCCAGGCCCAGAGTTCAGGCCCCATGACCGGACCCCCCCAAAAACAAACAAACAAACAAAAAAAACCACTTCACCTATTAAAGTATAAAAATAGAAATGGAATCATTACTATAATTTCCCCAAAATGCTAAAGACAGTGACTGAGCCAGTGAAATGCACTATAGGCCACAGCTTTTACCAGTTCTCAAGGCAAGTATTCACCCAGATCCAATCAATAATATAGATTTTTTTTAAAAAAAAGAATTCTCTGGGCTTTTGTCCCACAGCAAGATCTTGAGATGCTGTTTTTAAGGGGAAACCGAGCTTGCTTGAGGACAGGTATATATAATGATAGAGATAGGTAGAGAACAAAACTCTCAGAAGTCCTCAGGCCAATATCAAATTAAATGAGGCAAAGTGAGAAAAATTAAACTAATTTAGATAATTAACATAGATAACTTTCGAAGATTTACTGTTTACCAGAACTGTAGTTTAAATGGCTTAGCCAAATCTCATTGAACCTATCGAGACTAATAAAGTTTATACAATGTCAGAATTTGTAGAAGTGGCAGAGTATTACCACAAGATGGCAGCATCCTGCCATCTATACTTTAGCCGCTGTTTAAAAAAAACGTCTGGCTCAGCTGCTGAGCTTGCTCTAGAATTACCTACCTCTCCTCTGAGATGTGGCCAGCCCCAACTAGAGACAGTATAAATCTAAACAGTACATATGTGGCATCTACGTTTCTGTCCTACAGTCCACTCTTTCTCTCTGAGTTCATGCCAAGATCTTGGTACCTGTTATCATTAGTTTTTAGTCTCATATAAGTAGGCATGAAAGCAGTGGTTAGATTGAACAAGCCACTAGGACGAGTTCCTTAGACATGTCTGAGTTTCAAAAATTGAATACTTTGTGTAACGTGTAACTTTATGATGCTTAATGTATAATCATTATAGTCATTTAAAATGTATCCTTTCTCTACTAGATTAGATCCCCAAATATATCTGAAAAATGATGGTTTATTTTACATGGTAACCTGATGAGGTCACAGTATGACACAACCCTGTATAGACCCTAGTTTTAGTCACTGCAGGTCTTCATAGAGCTTGTTGTCCAGACCACTGGCAAGAACATAGCTGTATTTTCCATCCTCCATGTCCTGTCTGCTCAAGAACCAATCTGAGTGGCTGGGGCTATAACTCAGTACTAAACTTGATTAGCATGCATGCATGTAATTCCCAACACTAATCCCTGCCTCCCAAAAAGCCAGTGTAAGAGCTTGTATTGGCATGGATTCTGCATAATGGTAATCCCACTTTCCATCTCATCTCTCCTCTTAATGAGATCTTCTTTCTTCTTGGTGAAGCCAAGCCCAAGTCTACTTTCTACAACACCTCAGAGCCTATTTTTGCCCCACACCCTCTTAAAAAGACAGGAGAGACAAAGGCTACTTTCTGCCATGCATCAATGTTGGCGCTAAGTACAAGTAAAATATGCTGGAACTTATCAGAGTTCACTAGAGACCTTCCTGCCTCGACTGAAAAGTCATTAGATCCCATAAAACAATGTCAGTACACTTCAAGGGAAGCAGGTTACCTATGGTGTCTCAACTGAGCACAGGGGCTTAACCCAGTTGAAGGTCTTTTTCTATTAAAAAAAGATTGAAGTCCCGAGGAAGAAGCAATTCTTCCAACTTCTGAACTCAGACTGCAAAATAAATTCTAAGCCTCTGTCTCCACCCTGCCTAAAAATTTCAGACTTGCTAGCTTCCATCTCAGTCTAACCTTACTCATTCCCTTTCTTCACATCCTCTCACATGCACAAACCCATTTTTTTATTCCTATCATGAATGCATGTACCCCTCCCTATACATATAAACATGAATAAAACCTCTTGTACTACTGGTGTATACTACCACCAAAAAATAAGCATCTTACTGGTTGTTTCTCTGGAAAACCTTTAACACATCAACTACAGATCAGGAAAAAAAAAGTATCTTTTGAGAGCTAGGGGCATGGTTCAAGTGGTGTAGTACCTATCTGCAAGGAGCTGAGTTCCAACTCTACTACTGAAAATACATTTTTAAAAATAAATTTTGAAAAGAAAACTAAGATTTTGATAGGGGTCTGGCTCCAATAGTAACAGAGCACCTGCCTGGGAAGTGTTTGGTTCTGAGTTCAAACCCTACTACTGCAAAAAAAAAAAAGGTTTTTAATATCCTGAGTAAATGAAAGTACTAAAAAAAAGTTCTTGAGGATGTGAAGAATGGAGTCTTGACAGAGATTACAGGACAAAGGATTCTAGGCAATAGAAAACTTATTTGTTTTTGTTTTTGTTTTTTTTTTGGTCCAGTCGTGGGGCCTGAACTCTGGGCCTGGGCACTGTCCCTCAGCTCTTCAGCTCAAGGCTAGCGCTCTACCACTTGAGCCACAGAGCCACTTCCGGCTTTTTTCTTTTTGCTTATGTGGTGCTGAGGAATCGAACCCAGGGCCTCAGGCATGCAAGGCAAGTGCTCTACCACTGAGCCACCTTCCCAGCCTGGCAATAGAAAACTTATAAGCAAAAAAAAAAAGGTGCAAAATTAAGTATGCTCCCCTGAGTGTACCTGTGATGTCTAGGCACTCAGATAACATTCAACCTTTGAACTCTATTAAGACTTTTATACAAAAACTGGCAAAACTTCACCATCTTATGAAGCAAGAAACTCTTGGGTTATTCCAACTTTCCAGAAACTGGGGCTGGGAGGTAGGTCAGTAGCAAAGTGCTTGCATATCAATGATGGGTTCGATCTCTCCAGGACCAAAAAAAAAAAAAAGACATACAGAATTTAAACAATTTGCTCCAAGACCCCAAATCAAGTAGGAAAATGAACCAAGACAAGTCTTGCTTCAGAGTCCACAGTGCCGTTTTATTACTAGGGACCTAATGTCTTAAGAACATATATTGCCAGTCCTGGGGCTTGAATTCAGGGCCTGAGCACTGCTCCTGAGCTTTTTTTATGCTCAAGGCTAGTTTTGAGCCATAGCACCACTTCTGGGGCTTTTTCTGGTTATGTGGTGCTGAGGAATGGAACCCAGGGCCTCGTGCATGCTAAGCAAGCACTCTACCACTGAGCCACCTTCCCAGCCCCTGCATTAAATATTTTTAAATTTTACCATCAGAGGCCAGGAAGGTTCAGGTCTATAGACATTTGTTTCTTATTATTTCTTCATATTCCAACCATCTTTTCAAATGGACTAATAAAACCATCAAGTATAAAAAATAAGTATTCAGCATCCACACATTATCACTCATTTTTCTGCTCCATCCTTACCTGAACTTGACTACTGTGGACTTCCTGGAGTACATCAGGAATACATCCATGGTATAAACCAGAATGAGCAACTGCCTTTTCTTCAGTTGATAATGAAGGGAGGATAGTGGGCAACCTTCTATTACTTATTTTTTTAATCCTAAAAGCAAGTGAAATTTTTTTTTACTAGCCTATAGGCCTTATTCATGGAATGTTCAGAGTGTCCTGGCCTTCCACTTTGGTGATGGTCTTTTCCTTTTCTACCTCTACATTATCACCCATGCTCCAAATTTTACCCATCTTCTAATTGCCTTTCCTTTACTTACATTGTCTATGGAGTTTTTCTTTTAAATGCTTTTTTTTTTTTTAATACTCGGGGCTTAGGCACTGTCCCTAAGCATTTTCTGCTCAAGGCTAGTGTTCTACCACTTGAGCTACAGCTTCATTTTCTGCTTCTTAATTGAAGATAAGAGTCTTATGAACTTCCCTGCCCCTGCCAGCTTCAAACCACAATCCTCAGATCTCAGCCTCCTGTATAGCTAGGGTTACAGACACAAGTCATTAGACTACTTGTTTTTTGCTTTACTCTTACTATGGCATTTGGCTTCACAAAGCAAACCGAGCTAAGCACTTTTTGCCAAACTTTTAAAATAGCTTTTCTAAAAATGGTGGACCTCACTATGTAGTTTAGGCTAGCTTCAAACTCATAGCTCTTCCACATCAGCCTCCCGAGGATTAGACAGCTAGGTTATAGCTATTATATTTATTCTAAAAGAACTGTAAAGGAAACTGGGCACCAGTGGCTCATACCTGTAATCCCAGATAGTCCAGTGACCGAGAACAGAACAACTGTAGTTCAAGGCCAGCCCAGGCTGAAAAACTTGACAACCTTACCTTGAAATAACCAACAAAAAAGAAGGCTGGAGGTGTGGCTGAAATGGTAGAGAACCAGCCCATACTAAGTGTGAGGCTCTGAGTTCAAACTCCAATATTGCCAAAATAACAATATAACAATAGCAACAAGGAACTTTATGAAGTCAGGGTATGTCTACTATACTTTTCACATACTTCCTATCATTTTTCTTGAAGAGAAGTAGATTGGCATTTTTGTTACTCAATCCATGAAGAACCTTGGAGGAAGAAGAGAGAAGAACAGCAAAAAAGTAGGATGCATAATAGACAAAGAAGGAACTATACCACACCATGTACAGGATGCTGCTAGATAAATACTGACTAAGAGATTTTATTAAATGCACAAAAAGTAATCACTGTTTTACAAGACAAACACCAGACAAATGTTTTAGGTTTGGTAACTGGTATATTTTAGGCTGAATCCATCAAAATCTTCCCTGTGGACACAATCGGTACCAGATTCAGTGTCTGCATATTTATATAATGCTCACTGCGCAGTACCCATAATCTCGGCTCAGTACACATTTCAGAGTTTCAAAATAAAGGCAACTTTTTCAATCAATTCCCTGTTTTGCGGGAAAAAAAACACATTAAGACTAACTGTACGGGCTCTAATTTAGTTAGTTAAGTTTCTAGTTTACTGTAACAGGCTAAAGTTTTAGATTTTAATTACCAAGGTAAGGATTTATCCATGACCTTAAAATAATGGGTAATATATATTTGCTTTGTGATTTTTATTTATTTATTTATTTTGTTGGTGTGGGGCTTGAACTCTGGGCCTGGGCGCTGTCCCTCAGCTCTTCAGCTCAAGGCTAGCGCTCTACCACTTGAGCCACAGACTTTCCTGCCAGGCTGGCTTTGAACTGTGATCCTGAGAACCATGATCCTCAGAGTAGCTAGGATTACAGGTGTGAGTCACCAGCACCCTGCTGCTTTGTGATTTTTAAGTTTTTAAAACTTCAGCAATGTAATTCTGAAAGTCCATATGCCTTGCCACTCATTAAATAAACATGATTCACTTTAATACAACTCATTAAAGTTCAATCAGTTTACCAGATTTACATATCTATTTCCTGCCAGCTAGGGTTCAGCCTTAAATTTGACTGTATATCAAAAACAGCAGTTTAAAATTTAAAATTAATGCCAAATGCTATTGATTAAACTATTCTACGGCTAAACTATTCTAAACATCTGGTTCTTTCTTCACATTTATCTGAGGAGCACTCTAAAAACATATGGTCTTCACATCAGAACTAATAAACAAGAATTTGGAATGTGTATATTTCAAGTTTCCAACTGAAGCTGATATGCATCTTAGTGTGGGAAGAAGCCCAGACCTTGGCCACCAGACCTGTGGTTCTGATCTTTCAAGGTATATAAGAATCACTGGGGGAACCTTTTAAACAAAAATAAAATAGAGCAACAACAATAAAAATAGATTAACTTCAACAGATTGAAAAGTGATGTCCAGGAACCAGCATTTTAAACAACAACTGAAGTTGGTCTAAAACTACTCTGGCAAAACAATGCACAGCCTTTATCATATATTATAAATAAGTACATTCAACAATTTAGAAGACACTAGCCTGCAAGTCCTACTACACAAACTTAGCAAGAGACCAACACCTACTCAAATAAAATATAGTTTTCAATATAATGTCCAAGTCAAGTGAATTGTAATGTCATATTTCACTCATGAAATTGTTTAAACCTTTAAACAGGTCCGTTCTTAACATTCAACTTTAATGCTTTCTCTGTCATTGGCCTGAAGATGGTCAGAGGTAGTGATTCCAGCTTACCATGTGGTGATATGATTGTACAAGATATACATTCTACTCACACACTTTCACAGGTTTTTTACAGTACATACATAATAGACATCAGAGACCATTTGGATATACTAAAATAATAGTAATACACGCTTGTTTTATAACCTCAAATTTCCCTCACATAAGGAGTTCATATATACAATATCGGAAAAAATCCTAAATAATACTGAAGGTATCATGCCGCCTCTTTTGTGACACTATTTACTAATTTTCTACCAATCCTATTGTTACCTGTAAAGCGGGGAGTTGGTACATTTCAATCCATCTAAGGAGTTTTAAAAGCTGTACATATAGGAACTGTAGCTCAGTATGTGAAAACCGTTACTACATTTGACTAAGTACAGATGAGTATGTGATAGCTCTGCGATCTCTGCCAAACTTTAGGAATGGATGTAACCTACGTTAAGCCAAAACCTGAATACGCATCAACACTAAGAAACAGAGAATACATGGCTAGAAACTGGCACCCACCACAGTCTACATCTAAGGTGTTATTATTTCCTATATATACATATTTTCCCATAACATTCTTCACAAAGACTTACCGTCTCGTTTTTCTAGCAGTGCACTTTTAAACAACTGGTATTAAGTAACTAAGCAATAAAAGGCAATTACCAAAAATGAGTGTTGCACTACAGAAAAAACAAATTCATATCATATATTAAAATAAAACTTTTAAGTCTACACTCAAGGAGCTAAAACATTCGGACTCATGTTGAATACTTGGGAGTCTAGACTCTGTGTATACTGGGCTTGAGCTCTAAGTGCTATCCCTGAGCTTTTATGCTCAAGGCTTGCACCCTACCACCTGAGCCACAGCTCCACTTTCAGTCTTCTTTTTTTTTTCTTTTTTGGTAGCTAATTGGAGTTAAGAGTCTCACAGACTTTTCCTGCTCAGGCTGGCTATGAACTGTGTTCCTAAGATCTCGGCCTCCTGAGAAGCGAGAATTATAGGTGTAAGCCATCAGCGCCTGTTTGAGTCTATACTTGTAGTCAAAGCATTTTCTACTTTATAAATTACTCTAAAATCAAAAGAATGAATTTTTAAATTAAGCAAAAGTTGAAAAAGTACATATAATTATCAAAAACAAATGATACTGTATCTACTATTTAGGAAGAAAGGCTTCTTGAATGACTGAAAGGAAGATATGGAGCACAGAAATCCTGGAACAAGGACTTAAAACTATCCACCACAAAGGTATAAGGCACTACCTGAACCTCACTCCACACACTTCCTCTTACATCCAAAGAATATGGGACAAGAAAAGAAAATGCACACAAACACGACTTTTCATGTCCTTTTAGCTGGTTTGGCCGTTAACTGCTTTTCCCTTTCAAATTCCTTCTCCCGCTGCTGCTCCCTCTCCAGCTCTTCCTTTTGCCTCTTCTGCTGCAGTTTAAGTGCTCTTTTCTGTGTCAAAAAATAAATAAAAATTAAAACTCAAGTCAACAATCAAGGCTTATAGTTTTTGACCTAATTTTAAAATGGTGCCCTAACTTAAAAGTGATTCTTTGGGCTGGGAAGGTGGCTCCACGGTAGAGTGCTTGCCTTGCATGTATGAGGTCCTGGGTTCGATTCCTCAGTACCACATAAGCAGAAAAAGCCAAAAGTGGTGCTGTGGCTCAAGTGGTAGAGTGCTAGCCTTGAGCTGAAAAGCTGAGGGACAGTGCGTAGGCCCAGAGTTCAGGCCCCACAACCGACAAAAAAAAAAAAAAAAAGTGATTATTTGGCTTGAGATAATCAAGACATCACACATTTGGTTTATAAATATGATCTTGGTAATTTATGGTCCTTTGGTTCAACAAAATATGTGTTAGTTATTCCAAACCCTTATTAAATGAAATAGTAGTTGTATATGCAGAAAATATGGGCTTGTCAAGCCCAAGGTAACAGTAAAGCTAAGAAGGGTTCAAAATGACAATTTTTTAGAAGAAATTAATGATTTAAGTATGTTACTGCAGGTAGAGATATAAAAAGTCAAAAAATGAAAACAAACTTTCAGTTTTATAAAGAATGTAAAAGAGTTTTCAACTTACTTTTAACCTGGATGTCTTCTCATGAAGCATCAGCATCTCTTTTCTTATATTCACCAATTTGGCATGGTAATGCTTTGCTTCAGTGAACTAACCACAGTAAAGTAAATGAGAAGTCAAGTTAACACAGACTAATATCACAATGGGTCAGTATGTCAGTGCCTAAATTGCAAAAAGCAGTTAACAGCCAAACCAGCTGAAAGTGCCTAAACTTCCTAAACTGCTCAAGTTTTGTAGAACCTTAGTATTATCTATTATCTATATTATCTATTTTTTAAACTCCAGAATAGAATACATCTAAACAATTTGCCAAACCCAAAAAGAGATATTCACATTAAATTTAGTACAGAGTACACTGTGCTTTAAAAACATGTATAGTTCTAAAATCTAAGTTGAAACTATCCAATAATGCCATCTATTTCATTTAAGAAATTAAAACTCTGTCTAAAACACTCCTTTATAAAGGAGAGAGTATGCTAGGGTACACAGGACATATAAGGACAGGATAGTGTGACTCATCTGCTTATCAAGAAAACCCAAGCTGTGCCAGAAATCCCCAAGAGCACAAAGAAATGTTCAGTCATGTTCCTTTGCTTTTTGGGGTTGGACCAAGCAAAACAGCCGCCTACGTGAGGAGACTCTACCTCCCACAAGCGTAAGTACACACTTTGTGATCTCAGTTGGCCTACCTGTCCCTGTCAGAAGATGGGAGGATGAGGCAGGCTCATAGAGGTGGGAGAAAAGGGAAGAATACCTTGTCCTCAGACAAGGCAATCGGAAAAGAAGCAAGAAAAGTGTCAGCAGACAGATTTGAAACCGTAACATAGCCGCGAGTAAAATCATAGTCTGATGAGCTCTAGGACTAACAGATCATCTCTGCACCACTCAAGGCCTTCCACTTTTCAGTGCTTATGTAATTAAAACTAATCTTGGACTGAAAGAAGAAAAAGAAGATTCAATCTCTGACCCTTTAGACTAAAGCAACAGAATTACACATGCTTCAATAAACAGTATTCTACAGCAAGGTGAACTGGGCAAGGAAGAAAGTAGTAGGTCAGAGTAGCCTTGCTCACCTCCTTCACAAGAAGTCAGGAACTACCGTGCACAGATCTGCCCTTACTACAAAAGGCCTAATACAGATTATTATTATTATTATTATTAAATATTATTGCACAAGGAGAATATTGCTAAACCATATGTGTCCAGTGAAAAATCCATCTTTGGGGTAGTTATAAATCCCTACAAAATCATACAAACCAAGCAATTACTAATGTTGAAATAAAGAGCAGCCAACTCTTATTTCTGATGTTCCCCTTTCTTAAAATAGTTATCAGTTCCTCTCAACAGCTTCTGAAGAAATTCAACCACTCTATTTATCCTAACAGATGAAATTAATTATTTTTAAGGTGTCCATTCCAGCTCATGAAATGAACTATGGCATTGCACATATGCCTGATAATTCAATGAAATGCCAACTTAAGAAATCATATAACTGATAGAAGATGCACTTTCCTTAATGGCAAAAACAGTTCCCCAAAGTTCCTTCCTCTCACTTTTCTACACCTTTAATTATAAGCTGATCTATTCTAGGTTCGTAAGTTCTTCAACTGTCTGTTACAAGTGCAACATACAAAAGACAGTGATTCAAGAATCTGGAAGCTCTAGTAAAATAAATAAGGAAGGTTTTCTTACAAAAAGACCAATTGTAGACGGGGGCCAGTGGCTCACACCTATAATCTTAACTAGCCAGGAGGTTGTGACCTGAGAATTCACAGTTCAAAGCCAGCCCAAGCAGAAAAGTCCATGGGACCCTTATCCCAATGAACTACTCAGAAAAAGTCAGAAGTGGTGCTGTGGCTCAAGTGGTAGAGCGCTAGCCTTGAGCATGAGCATAGTAAGGTTCAGGGACAGAGCCCGGGCCCTGAATTAAGCCCCAGGACCAGGAAAAAAAAAATTAGAGGTTAAAGACCCTAAAGATACACCAACACAGAGCTGGGGGGATAAAAACCAGCTATTTCTACAACAGAATGTCATTACATCAAGAAAATCATACTTACCAAAGCATTAATATCCAACATGGAATGGCATTCTTTAAACTTTGAAATCTCTTGTTCCAGTGTGTCTAGTAATACAACTTGGTTCTGTCTGAAACAAAAAGCACATGGACGAATAAGTCTCATGCACTGTAATTGTTAGTTCATTTTTAAAAAATCTCATTCATCTGGATCAATGTTGAAAGTTAGAAATTAAGTTGGAAATTGATTGCCCTTCCAAAGCTTGTTCAATTTAGCATAATTTTTTCAAGATAATACTTTAACAAATAAATGTGACTTTCATTACTGCCTCAAGTTCAGCCTCTAATAACCAAGTAATTTAAAAATATTTTATTATTAGTTTTAGTAACTGTATTTTCTTTTTTTTCTTTCTTTTTTTTTTTTTTGGGGGGGTGGGGTCCGGTCGTGGGCCTGAACTCTGGGCCTGGGCGCTGTCCCTCAGCTCTTCAGCTCAAGGCTAGTACTACCACTTGAGCCACAGTGCCACTTCCAGCTTTTTTCTTTTTGCTTATGTGGTGCTAAGGAATTGAACCCAGGGCCTCAGGCATGCAAGGCAAGCGCTCTATCACTGAGCCACCTTCCCAGCCCAGTAACTGTATTTTCTCCCCTCTTTAAAAAAAGTTACTTTATAATAACTAGCCTAAGAAACTCAACTTTCTGTTGTTGGAGTTTTGTTTTTTTTTAATGGAGGTATCAGGGGTTTGAACTCAGGGCTTCAAGCTTGCTAGGAGGATACTCTACCACCTGAGCCATGTCTCAGCCCTTTATTTAGTTGTTCAAGTAAAATATCTTATGTTTTTTCCTGGGATCACCTCACCTATCCTGTTACCAATGCCTCCTATAGCTGGGATTGCAGCTGTGACCTACCATGCCCAACTTGTTTAGTTGAGATGGGATTGAGGAGATGTGTCACTAACTTTCTGCCCATGCTAGCCTCAAGCCATCATTCTCCAATCATAACTACTCGTTATACTGGGATTCCAAGCTTTTCCAATTACATCCCACTTACAAGGTTTTATCTTAAAATTAGTGTTCCAAGTCAGGCGCTGGTAGCTCATGCTTGAAATCCTCGCTACTCAGGAAGCTAAAATCTGAAGATCATAGTTCAAAGCCAGCCAAGGCAGAAAAGTCCTTCTAAGACTCTTATCTCCAATTAACTACTCAGAAAAAGCTGGGAGTGGTGCTGTGGCTCAAGTGGCAGAGCGCTAGCCTTGAGCACAAAGAGGCTCAGGGACAGAACCCAGGCCCTGAGAGTTCAAGCCCCACAACCAACTCCCCGCCCCCCAAAAAAGAAAGAAACATATATGTGTATGGGTATCTCTGTGTGTGCACACCAATAGATACACAACTTTAACAGAGAGGGGAAATGAATGCAGACCTGACTTGTTGTTAGCTTACGTGAGTTCCTGCAGGGCCTGCTTGGATCTCTGCAAATCTGGCAAGTAGTGAGAAAGCAATCCTTCTGCCAGCTGCTCCACAGCTTTGTCTTCGACCATCAAGTCCTCTACTGTAAATCCTTCATCTGGAGAAGCATCACTTAATCCTGTCCCCAAGCAAAAATCAAATTTAGGAAACAAGTTAATTCCATAAACAGGAAGGAGGGAAGAGGGCCCACAGAGGAGATGAAGGCAAACATCTATCATCCCAACTTACAGGGGTTTGTTTTCTGTTTTGGTGCGTCTTGGGGCTTGAACTCAGAGCCTGGGTACTGTCCGTCAGCTTTTTTTTGCTCAAGGCTAGCACTGCACCACTTGGGCCACAGCTGCACTTTCAGCTTTTTTGGATAATCTGAGATGAGTCTCATAAGCTTTCCTGCCAGGGATGGTTTCAAATCGTCACCCCAGACTTCTGAATAGCTAGGATTATAGGCACAAGCCACCAGCACCAGGCTCTACAAATATTCTTTCCTTTTAAAATTTTATCTTCTAAAGCTTTTCTTTAAAAAAGGCGGGGGGGGGGGGTGGTTAAAGCACAGCACCAATGGCTCACATCTATAATTCTAGCTACTACTCAGGAGGCTGAGATCTGAAGATCACAGTTTGAAGCCAGCCAGGGCAAGAAAAGTTCAAGAGACTCTTATCTCCAATCAACTACTCAAAAAGCTAGAAGTGGAGCTGTGGCTCAAGTGATAAGAGCACGACCTTTCAGCACAAAAGGTCAGAGACAGCACCCAGACCCCCAGTTCAAGCCCCAGGATTGGCACCAAAAAAAGGGAGGGGGGAGGGATTATTAGGACTCAAAAAGTATTTTTCTGTGTTGTTTTTTCTTGTTCATTTCTTCAGACAGGGTCTACCTTTGTGGCCCAGGATGGCCTGTAACTCACAATTCTCCTGTCTCAGTCTCCTGTGTTCTAGAATTATAGGAGTATATTACACCAGAGAAAAAGTTATTTAAGCTACTAGCTTAACACACAGTCCAAATTCTAGGTTTATGTTTGTTTGTCAGTCGTGGGGCTTGAACTCTGTGCCTGGGTGCTGTACCTCAGCTCTTCAATTCAAGGTGAGCACTCTACCACTTGAGTCACAGTGCCACTTCCAGTTTTCTGGTGGTTCATTGGAGATAAGTCTCATGGATGCTGGATGCCTGCAATCCTAGCAACTTAGGAGGCTGAGATCTGAGGAATGAGGTACAAAGCCAGCCCAGGCAGGGAAGTCCATGAAACTCTTCAATAAACCACCAGAAAACTGGAAGTGGCACTGTGGCTCAAGTGGTGGAGCACTAGCCTTGATCTGAAGAGCTGAAGGACAGTGCCCAGGCCCAGAGTTCAAGCCCCATGATCAACAACAACAACAACAACAAAAAGAGTCTCACAGACTTTCCTGCCCAAGCTGGCTTTGAACAGTGATCCTCAAACCTCAGCCTCATGAGTTGCTAGGATTAAAGGTGTAAGCCACTGCTTCCCGATGTTTATGTATTTTTCAAGGCAGGTCCTCTAACAGTTCACAGGATTAAACAATAAGCACTAAAAGGCAATAATACCAAAAATGACTGTTGCACAGCACTAAAGGAAAATTACACAATGAACTGAAACTTTCAAATCTTTACTCAAGGAGCTGAAATAGTCACACTAATTCTGAACTACTTAAGAATCCAGATGATGCCGGGCGCTGGTAATCCTAGCTACTCAGGAGGCTGAGATCTGAGGATCGCGGTTCAAAGCCAGCCCGGGCAGGAAAGATCGTGAGACTCCTGTCTCCAATAAATCACCAGAAAACCGGAAGTGGCGCTCTAGCTCAAGTGGTAGAGCGCTCGCCTTGAGCTGAAGAGCTGAGGGACAGCGCCCAGGCCCAGAGTTCAAGACCCACGACCGACAAAAAAAAAAAAAAAAAAAGAATCCAGATGCTTTAAAAAAAAAAAAAAAAAGTATTAGCCGGGCGCTGGTGGCTCACGCCTGTAATCCTAGCTACTCAGGAGGCTGAGATCTGAGGATAGCGGTTCAAAGCCAGCCCGGGCAAGAAAGACCATGAGACTCCTATCTCCAATAAACCACCAGAAAACCGGAAGTGGTGCTGTAGCTCAAGTGGTAGAGCGCTCGCCTTGAGCTGAAGAGCTGAGGGACAGCGCCCAGGCCCAGAGTTCAAGCCCCACAACCGACAAAAAAAAAAAAAAAAAAGTATTTTTCCACATTACAAAAGGTTCAAGGCCCTGGAAGGCTTCTGCCAAACTGCAGACATTGCAAAACTGCCCTTCTAAGCAATGCAAGGGCATCAGAGTAGGACAGGTATCATTACAGGGGAAATAAATCTGTTACAGAAGTCTAAGAATAATTCCTAAGGGAAATGAGGATGAGTTGAAGTTCACTCGCTCCTTCCTTCTTTCCTTCTCCTTCCCTTCCTTTTTCTTTTTATGTGTTTCTTACTGTAAAATTTTTTAACTATGGAAGTGGGTACAAGTTCAAAAGTAAAACACCCTTCTTATCCTCTAACCCTCAATGGAGTTTCTTACATAGCCTTCCAGAAATTGACTTTGCATCGTAAAGGAAATATATGTCATACTCTTTTTGTGTTATGAAACTCTCTTTTTTTTTCTAATTTACTTGTTTTAGAGGTGATATACAGTGGGGTTACCTTTATATAGGTCAGGTAGTAAGTACATGTCCTTTCACATAGTGTCATCTGTTCCCTCATTCTCTCCCATTCCCCCCTCCCATCTCTACCCATGAACTGCATAGTTCTCTTTGATCAATGTCCAGTGCAGCCAATGCACTCCATTGCTGCACTTTTTGACCCTTTTTCCTCTGATTCTGTGTCCTCCTCTCACTTTTTTTGTTTTTGAGACCGGGTCTTGGTATTACTATGTGGCCAAAGATGGCCTCAAACTCATGATCCTTCTGCCTCAGTCTCTCAAGTGGTGGGATTTGTATACTACTATGCCCATCCTCTTTTCTTATATATACATACATACATGGATGCATACAGTCTTATGTATCTATAGCAACAAATATGAATCTACTACATTTTTTAACGAATAGGAATTATACCATAGTTTGTATAACCATCCCCCTGTGGGTGAGTTATTGAACTTATTTTTATATTTTTGCTATTTCAAATAATACTGCAGTGTGATCTTTGCACATTCATGTCAGCTTCTGTAGAATACATTGTTAGAAGTACAGTTGAGACAAACGCTTTTATATTCTTTTTTTTTTTTTTGGTTGGTTGTGGGGCTTAAACTCTGGGCCTGGACGCTGTCCCTCAGCTCTTCAGCTGTAGACGAGCGTTCTACCACTTGAGCCTCAGCCCCACGGAGGGCTTTTTCTGCTTATGTGGGGCTGAGGAATGGAACCGAAGGCCTCATGCATGCAAGGAAAGCACTCTACCACTGAGCCACCTTCCCAGCCCTGCTGTTGTATTCTTTAGACAATGCAAAACTGCCCTCCTAAGAGATGGCACCAATTCACACTGCCACTAACAATCTATTGGTGGACTAGTTTCAAATGGCTAGAGTCTATGACAAGAGTGGAAAGAATGCATCATGAGTAAGGGAATCAACATTAAGACAAGGAGGAATATAGGGTCTCTGGAATAGAGAGGCAAAGTGAGGTTCCAGGAGAATGGAATGTACACACCATAGCAGTAACCACAAGCTATGATGCCATATGGCCAGCCTGTGAGAACCTCTGAGACCAAGTTAGTGGGTCTGGACCTTAATTTAGTGCTGAAGCTTCATTTAAGGATTCTGAGCAAGGAAGTGTTAAGACTGGAGCTTAATCTTGGGGTGGTGATATAACAGATCGGAACACAAAGAAACTGGGGTTGAAGTAGCTGACGAAAGGAATATGAAAATCGTATACACTAAACAAAGAGAAGAATGGCAACAGAAAGCAAAGTGTGGAGAACCATTTCAAAGTTTCATGTGAAGGAAACAATACCATTAACAGCTCCAACGTCTGCTTTTATATATGGGCAAGCTATAATGAGATAAATGCAAACCAATCACATCAAAGCACACACACACAAAAAAAAAAATTAAAAAGAGGAGCAAGTGAGTGTTAGAAGTGGAGCCTACGGTGCATATAAGTATTACATGTTAGTCATGTAATTATCGCTGAAGAAAAAGCATGATCACAGAGTGCTCAGAGCATGATTTGGGGGTGACCCGTGCATTTCTGGGCTATCTTAGTATTTTATAAAGCAAGAAGCCTTTCCTCATCTTGGGATCCCCCGCTCTTTTGAGTGGCAACGTTCTCGAGCCTTCCAAAGATGGCACATCATAAACAGCACCAACTAACACCTTCCACTCCGTGGATACCTCCCTGTGTATGGCTATTCAAATCTCCTCCTGGGAACAAGGGGTGAGAAAGGCCACGGAAGGAAAAAAGGCTTATGTCCACCAGGCAAGACAAGGCCTATTTGGCGAGCGGCCCCTGTCGACGCTTGGGTGGATTTAAACGAGTCTCGGATGATAAACTCATCCCCAAACCACTCTCCCTCTGAGGAAAAAAACAAAAAACAAAACAACTCAGCAATGACTTGCCCACTTATAGCCACCGCCTGCACCCGACACGCGGAGCTTCCCCGCCGGCCCGCACGGAGCCCGCGCCGCCCCGGCCGGCCGGCGCCGCGGCCCGCGCCGCTCCCAGGCCCTGTTGGGGGGTGTCGGGGGTGGACGCCGCGCTCCCAGCCCGGGCCGCCGGCCACAGCACCTACCCAGCGTCGGCTCGCCGGCCTCCGCGCTGTCGGCGGGCCCTGTCCGGTCCCCGTCTAGGGGCAATGGCCTAGGAACACTCATGTCCCCCCGACACACACGCGCTGGGATCCTCCAGCACCTAAGCGGAGAGAAGCCGCAGTCGCACGCGGAAATGGCGCGGTCCTACGTCGTCACTTCCGGTCCGCGTGACGCTACGTCAATTCCCCCCGCCCCCGTCGTCTCTCCTTCCAGCAGGCCTTGAGCCAGTGATACCGGGTCAGGGCTCAGCACACTTCACTCCGCTTAGGGCCTCCTGGGGCTTCTAGAAGCGCTGTGGGAAAAGCATGGCGCCCGTGGCCACCTGAAGAAGTTAAAACAAGCCACTCGGGAGGCTGAGATCTGAGGATCACGGTTCAAATCCAGCCCTGATAGGAAAGTCAGGGAGACTCCTCTCTCCAATCAAGCAGCCCTAAGGAGAGCTGAAGCTCCAGAGGCAGAGCGCTGGCCTTGAGCAGAAAAGCCCAGGGACAGCACCCAGGCCCTGAGTTCAAGCCCCTGGACTGGCACAAAACAAAAAGGTAACTGAATTTTAGAACCGAGATAGCATGCTTTCCCAATGTGATTTGGACCCTTGAAAAATAAAAATAAAGCCAGGCCCCGGTGGCTCACGCCTGTCATCCTAGCTGCTCAGGAGGCTGAGATCTGAGGATTGTGGTTCAAAGCCAGCCCAGAGAGTCCATGAGAGTCTTATCTCCAATGAACCACCAGAAAAACTGGAAGTGGCACTGTGGCTCAAGTAGTAGAGCTCCAGCCTTGAGCTGAAGAGCTGAGGGACAGCGCCCAGGCCCAGAGTTCAAGCCCCAAGACCAACAAGAAATACATAAACAAAGAAAAGAAAAATAAAAAGTAAGCCCCTAGGTGAGCTTGAATCCTTGCTGCTTGGAGTTTACCACAATTCGAGTTTTTCCTCCTTGTTGGTTGCAGATGATTTAAGGCCTCCATTGCCACATCTTCTGAACAAATTAAAGCAAATTATGAAAACCAGTTGCTGAGATCCTGTGGGATGCCGTCATGAATTATGCAACCAGAGAGAAAATTAAAAGATCTTGGATGTCTTCCCAGCACTCTTCATCTAGACGATTGGAGTCTCAATGTTGCACACCAATCTTGCCTGAACCTTTTTTTGGGGGGAGGAGAGGAGCCCTGGCTTGAACTCTGGGCCTGGGTGCTGTCCCTGAGCTTCTTTTGCTCAAGACTAGTGCTCTACCACTTGAGCCACAGCACCAGTTCTGGCTTTTTTCTTTGAGTAGTTTTTTTTTGAGATAAGGGTCACATGGACTTTCCTGCCCTGGCTGGCTTTGAACTGCAATCCTCAGATCTCAGCCTCCTGAGTAGCTAGGATTACAGGCATGAGCCATCGGTGCCAGGCTATTTGAACAATTTTTAATGTTGCGGCCCATGTCATCTTCAGAGCAGCAAGAATTATGTCAAGCTTCAAAAACTGGCTCCCAATGTTCTTATCAATAAATTCTCACCACTTATCCACCCAAGATTAATCCTTGAAACCTATGAATATGTTAGGTCACATAACAAAGGGTAATTGAGTTATGAATTACCTGCCTGACCTTAAAATGGAAGAGTCTAGATTTTTCTGTGAGATTATAAGATTAAGAGAAAAGCTCCCAATGGGTGAGGATTTAAGGATTAAAGTAGTGGTGGCCTCTTCTTCCTTATTCTCTCTTTGCCTGGTAGGTAAACCTATTCCAGAGATGAATGACTTTGCCTAGGAGCCATTTCTTTACCCCATCACAAATATCAACAAGTAACCACCAGCTTCAGACAAGAAAAAAAAAAAAAAAAAAGGAATGCTCTGACATCTACAAGGACTTGCCCAAATACAATTTGTGCACTAAATCATACTTGTTATTACACTGTTCTGATATTATCAGGCCTTGAGAAATTAAGTTTGGTCAGTTTACCAATCTTGTCTGTTTCCTTGAGCATTCCTTTTCAATTCAACCATGTTTCATTTCATCCACGTTTCAATTCAACAAGTCAGTTTCCGAGTACAATACGTCTTGATCAGTGCCAGCCTTTCCATCATTCTTCCTGATCTCTCCCAACCCCACTGAGCATCTCTATAAACAAAGAACGTTTCATTATGTGCTTGTTTGCCAGCCAGGGGCCCTTCCCTAAGAAAAATTTCCCTTCTTTGTGAACACTATTGTGATCAAAGCAATCATTTAATCATTTAATTTTTTTCAATGTGTCTATAAGTACGCATTTAAAATATTCTTGCTCAGTTCCCGGAGTATATTAATGATTTTTTGGTTTTGTAACTCTTTTGGAGCTTGGGGAAGAGGTACGAAGGTTAAAGCAAAGGAAGTAGTGCCTGTGAACTTTTATCAAGCGATTCCCTAGCAGCCATGGCTCGCTCACTGGGAGTGGAGAAGCTTTGCTGAGGAGCCATGCTGGCAGAGCCCACTGAGGGAAGCCATTTTCAAGGAGAGAGCATTTCAAAGCTACTGTAAGGAAAGCTCAGGGGGTATTAGTGCAGAAGCTACACGCACGTCAGTACCTGGGCACTGAAGACATTATAAATACTGCCCACCTTTAGGGGGCACAGGTGAGCGGGACACGTGCTAATCAAGAAAAGACAAAAACCCTTCCTACCGCAGTGCCCTCTACTGACAATGCTTAATAACATGCCAACTGACAAATACTTGCAATAACTGTGTTTCCTATTGAATGCAGTGTTTTAAACAACACAAATTTATTATCTCACAGATTCTGTGTCTTAGGAATCTGCTACATTTGATCCAAACTCCCTACTGAGAGTTTCATAAAGCTGAAATCAAAGTGATAGCCAGATATTACCTTAAGGCTCTGGAAATAATCTACTTACAAAATCTTATGCAGAAGCTGGACACTGGTGGCTCATATCTGTAATCCTACCTACTCAAGAGGCTGAGAATCTGAGGATCATGGTTCAAAGCCAATCTGGGCAGGAAAGTCCGTGAGACACTTATCTCCCATTAGCCACCAGAAAACTAGAAGTGGAGCTATGGCTCAAAGTGGTAGAGCACTAGCCTTCAGCAAAAAAGCTCAGGGCCGATGCCTATGCCCCAAGTTCAAGCCCCACAACCAAAAAAGAAAAAAAATGGATGTATAGTGAAGACACAATAAGCTCACAACTTGCATAGGTAACTCTTACCCCTGGATTCCAGGAACACTACACCTCATGTCCAGCCAAGGGGAAAAGCGGTCTTGTCATTGCTGACATCTAGATTACAATGTAATAATGGCAGGTGTAATAATTCCCTACAATAAATGCTTTGTTTCAAATTCTGAGAATAATTTCTGTCTTTCTAGGTAGACCTTTACTTCACATTTTGTGGGTGTGTTTTTACCTAGGCAGTGTTAACCAAAACCACAAAAGTAGGACTGGAGTGTGGCTTAAAAGGTAGCATGCTCAGCCAGACACCAGTGGCTCTGATCTGTAATACTAGCTACTGAGGAGGCTGAGATCTGAGGAGTGTGGTTCAAAGCCAGCTCACTATAAAGTACATGAGAAGTCAGGGTTTTAGAAAAGGCATTGAATTCACCCTGCCAATACCCTTGGTAAATATCTGACAGACAAATAAAACAACAATTTGGTTTACAGAAGATAGATTAAACATGAGAGGAATGAGTAGCCTGGAAACATGTGCACAGAGCTGGGAGGGTTAGGAGAGACCAAAAGTAGATATGTTGGATGTAGGTTGCAGAGGATGTTTGTGGAAGGAAAACTGGAGGTGGTGATGAGGAGGTGTTGAAGCCATATGCTGATGCAGAAGTGGAAAAATTTGTGCAGATAAAATATCAGAAAGGGCTGATCTCCCAGGAGACTCAGGGGACCACAAGGGGAGTGAACATGTCTGTGGATTTTTTGCACAAGTAGTAGGTTTCAATCCTACCTGGACCCCACCCCAACTCACTCCTTATCTAATTTTATTTTTCCTGTTCACTGTCCCAGTTCTTAAGCTCATCCAGTATGACTCATCACCACACCACACAAAGAGATTCCCTCAAAGGAGATTCCAATTCTCAACCTAAGAACTTGATGGGCACCAGTGGCTTAGGCCTGTAATCCTAGCTGAGATCTGAGGATCGTGGTTCAAGCCAGCCCAGGCAGAAAAGTCCATGAGACTCTTATCTCCAATGAACTACCAGAAAACTGGAAGTGGCGCTGTGGCTCAAGTGGTAGAGCACTCACTTTGAGCTGAAGAGTTCAGGGACAGTGGCCAGGCCCAGAGTTCAAGCCCCACTACCAACAAATAAATAAATAAACCTCAGAGCTATAAAACTTTTAGAAGAAAATATACTTGCAAATCTTGGTGATCTTTCAAAATGCTTTCTGAGATGCTATCCCAAAACACAAGCAACAAAGGAAGTAATAAACTAAACTTCACCAAAATGAAATGGATAATAAAATAAAATAGACAATACACACTATGGTTTGGTTACAGCTTCATGCCCTGGAAACTTGACCTCCAGTGGGGCACATTAAGGGTGGTGGAATGATTAAATAAAAGGTAATTAGGACATTGGAGCCTTTGCGCTTGGGAGGACTTAATGTTGTTCTAATGGGACTCCTGAGAGAGAAAGGGGTGGGGAAGGAGCTTTATATATATATAGCAATCCTGGCCTTGAATGGCTCTAGCTTCTGGTCTTGCCAGATGATCTTATTCTGCATAACTCTGCCAAGAGGCCAGTACTGTAAGCCAAAAATGGATGCCCAATTTTGGACTTTCAGCCACCAAAACTGTAAGCTAAATAAACTTTTTTTTCTTTTTTTCTTTCTTTTTTTATTTTTTTAAATTTGTTTTGGGGGGTCCAGTCGTGGGGCCTGAACTCTGGGCCTGGGCGCTGTCCCTCAGCTCTTCAGCTCAAGGCTAGCGCTCTACCACTTGAGCCACAGCACCACTTCCGGCTTTTTTTCTTTTTGCTTATGTGGTGCTGAGGAATCGAACCCAGGGCCTCAAGCATGCAAGGCAAGCGCTCTACCACTGAGCCACCTTCCCAGCCCCACTTTTTTTTCTTTATAAGTTACTCAACCACAAGAATTTTGTTACAGCCACAGAAAATGCATTAATACAATGCCAAATGTCATGCTTCCCTAATGCAAATAAAGTGCTTACAGTATAAGCTCTTTAGGAAAATTGGAAGCTCCTTAAAACATTACACAAATATGACATCACAACCCATAACCCACAACCCATAATCCAACAATTCCCACTCCTACGTATTCACCTAAGAGAAACAGTGAATTCGGATGTGGTTTTCTCAGTAGCTCGAAAGCAAGGAAGGTCCTCAGGCAAGATGACAACAAAGAATTCCCGCGCTTCCTAGTTGGAAGCAGAATCAAGTTTTCTTTTTGGAAATTTGTGACTTTAACCCAGCTACCAAGAATGATTAGTGATGTTGTCACTGAGTGCTTAGAAAACAGCAGGCACTATGTTGCATGGCTGATCTTGTTTGGATGCCAGTTCCTTAGAAATGTCAACAGTAATGCTGTCCTCGTTTTGCAAGTGAACTACAGCTCACAACTTGCTCACCATTGCCTGTCTAGGAAAGAAGTGAACCTGTCTAATTTATCTTTGGATCTTTAATATCTAACATATATGCAATATATACATGGATAAAGAATCTAATGAATTATAGAAAGGCTTGACCAGGTCAGAATATCAATATTCTATACTAACTTGAAGAGTTGTATTGGTTTTAGTAACTCTGTTCTGTGCCAACTGAAACTCATTATTCAGAATAATGAGTTTCATTGTGATTTTCCACATATGTATTTAGTATACTTTGACCATATGCATATATCCCATTGCCTTTCTTGTCTTCTCATTGTCCTGCTGGCTCTTCTCCTTCCTTTTCCCAGAGAATCCCTCTTACATTTTTTAATGTCTTTTAAGGAAAGCTAGATTCCATGAAAGAAAAAAAAATTCAGTATTTGTCTTTCTTGTTCTAGCTTGTTCCTCTTAACATGGTAATACATGCTACCCATCTTCCATGCCCATTTCTCTGCATGGATGGAAATGTCATAATGAAACAAACTATTTTGCATCATACCCACCACTTTAAAACAACAGCAGCAACTCTTTTTTCTTACCAAGTAATAGACCAGCCCCCTCCAAAAAGAAAAGGTAATATACAATATTATTCACACTTGTCTTCTTCCATGAAAAAAAAAATGAGACACATAGAATGTCAGATGAGGTGTTACAAAGGGCCCAAGATAATTTCTCTTATATTTCTGGTATCTTGGGCAGAACTCTAGCCTGAAGGAGAAGGCTTGAAGGAAGGTGTCTATTGACTGGAACACCTTCACAGGGCTTGTCTAGCTCAGTGGCTTAGGCTAGTTGGTGGTATTACATGGAAATTAGGGCCCCATGAGTGAACAGGACACACGCTGCTTTGGTCTTCTGTGACTGAGCTTTAAAATCCACATGATAACACTTCTGTCATACTTAATTGGTCAGCCAATTCAGAGGAAGGAATGTCAAAAATTAACAATCATTGCTGGGCGCCAGTGGCTCATGCCTATAATCCTAGCTACTCAGGAGGCTGAGATCTGAAGATCACGGTTCAAAGACAGCCCAGGCAGGAAAGGCCATGAGACTCTTATCTCCAATAAACCACTAGAAACCAGAAGTAGCGCTGTGGCTCAAGTGGTAGAGCACTGGCCTTGAGCTGAGGGACAACGCTCAGGCCCAGAGTTCAAGCCCTACGAACAACAACAACAAAATTAACAATCATCTTTTTAAAAATCACTACATCCCTACTAGAAGATCCTTTCACAAACACTCTACCAGGGCTGGGAAGGTGGCTCGGTGGTAGAGCGCTTGCCTTGCATGCTCGAGGCCCTGGGTTCGATTCCTCAGCACCACATAAGCAAAAAGAAAAAAGCCGGAAGTGGTGCTGTGGCTCAAGTGGTAGAGCGCTAGCCTTGAGCTGAAGAGCTGAGGGACAGTGCCCAGGCCCAGAGTTCAAGCCCCACGACCAGACCAAAAAAAAAAAAAAAAAACACAAAAAAACACTCTACCAGCCATGGGGCCCAACTCTAGTAGGAACCACACATGAAAGGAAAAAGAGGGTACAAATTACTCCCCGTGTTTCTGGGAACAGATCTGAGCTGGAAAAAAAAAAAAAAAAAGGAAGCATTTAACTACAAGTTCCCTAGACTTCCTTATGAGACACAGTACTCTGAAACCATTCAACAATCAAAATTGTCCTGCCCAGAAACTCTCTCCTGTGGTAGCAACAGAAGTGTCATGGGGAAGTTGAGGGAGAGATGTTTGGTAAAGGATGGAAAACGGAAGTGAGGCAGGGAGTCTCCACTTTTTAAAGCCTACAACCAGTAGCTATTAAGTATCTTTTTTGTTATCAGGGATAATAAGATAATAATCCTTTCTATTTATTTCTATAGTGCTTATCATTTTCATAAACTCTCCTATAGATTCTGACCTTTGATTTGGGCAATCACCCTGAAGAATAATTTTGAGTAGCCTCACCATAAAATTGTATCCCACCGTTGATTTCTTAGTCATCAAAGTCATGAAAGGATTTTAAGTATTAAGTGCCACACCCAGGACTACAAAGTAGGGGGAGGAGGGGGGGTGGTGGGGAGGGGGAGGGAGGAGGGAGATACTCATCACAAAAATCAAGTACTGGATTAGGAGATTTAAATTTCACGTTTATTGGTGACAAAAGCTCAAAAAAAAAAAGCAAAGACAAGAAATCTGACCATTTAGAATGAAACACAAAGCAGATTTCTGGTCAGCTCAGTGAAGACATTATGGCACAAGAATGGAATGATTCAGCTTACAAACTTCCCTTTTATAATAATATCTTGGAGCAGAGAATCCGAAAATTTCCTTACAAGTCGGTGTAAGATTCTGACACCCTCATACATAAAGCAAAACAATTGTACTTGGGTTCTTTCATGACAATAAAAGGAAACACTCAGAATCACTAATGCTTTGGCTCTACAAACTATTCCATATACATATGTTCAGTGCATGTTCCATGAAAAAAAATCAAATAATATATAGAAATGCAGAAACGAAATAAAGTCTCCCCAGCCAGGCGCCAGTGGCTCACACCTGTTAATCCTAGCTACTCAGGAGGCTGAGACCTAAGGATCCAGTTTCAAAGACAGCCCAGGCAGGAAAATCTGTGAGACTCTTATCTCCAATAAACCACTAGAAAGCCGGAAGTGGCACTGTGGCTCAAGTGATAGAGGGCTTGCCTTGAGCTGAAGAGCACAGGGACAGCACCCGCAAGCCCAGAGTTCAAGCCCCATAACCGACCAAAAAAAAAAAAAAAAAGAAAAAAAAGAAAGTCTCCCCATCACTCATCTTTATTATTGGTATGCATCCTTCCAGTTTGGGGAACTGGTATGTCTACAGACACACACACACACACACACACACACACACACACACACACACACACACAATATATATATATATATATATACATATATATATATATAGTAGTCTGAAAATCATACCATTCTGAAAAATTTGTGCTTTTCAATTCTCTTTCTATTGACTGCTCAATTATTTCATATGACTAAGCAGTCGTTCATTTGGTGGCTTGTTTTTTTTTTTATTTCATTGCCGTTTCCTTTCTCTAAGTTTAATTTTTATGACTTGTGGAATTAACATTTGCATGCACATGTTTTAATAATTCAGATTGTACAGAGGTGTCTAGAATGAAAAGCAAAAAATTTGCACCACCCACCCCCACTGCTTCCATACCTATTCCTCAGAGGTTTAATTAACAATTTTTTTTTTTTTTTTTTTGCCAGTCCTGGGGCTTGAACTCAGGGCCTGGGCACTGTCCCTGAGCTTCTTCTGCTCAAGGTTAGCACTCTACCACATGAACTACAGCACCAATTCTGGCTTTTTTTGTGTATGTGGTACTGAGGAATCAAGCCCAGGGCTTCATGCATGCTAGGCAAGCACTCTACCCGTAAGCCACATTCCCAGACCCTTAATTATTTCTTCTGCTAAGTCCTATCATTGAATATAATATATACTTATATTTATTTATCATAACTCTTTTTCTTGACTTCTTAACTTTAGTTATTATTGATTCACTGATCACTCTGAAAAACTAGAAATATCCGGGCTGGCATGGTGGCTCACACCTATTCCAGTTTCATAAGGTCAGGAGTACAAGGATCTGATCTGAGGCTAGTTCCAGGCAAAAATGCCAAGACAGAGCCTAAAAATAACTGAAGCAAAAAGAGGACTGGGGACATGGTTAAAGTGGTAGAATTGCTGTCTAGCAAGTGGAAGGGCCTGAGGCTAAACCCTAGTACCTCAAAAAGAAAGAAGGAAAGAAAAAAAGAAAGAAAGAAGGGAAGAAAGAAAGAGAGAGAGAGAGAGAAAGAAAGAAAGAAAAAGAAAAAGAAAAATTAGTAAGCTCAACACAAAATGAAATCTGGCATTTGGTTACAAACAGTCTCAGCCCGCTGTTAATAATGAGTCATTTGCTGTGGTAACATAATGTGGTTGCTAAAAAGAGGTTTCAATTATACAAATATAGTGGTTTGGTAATAACTTGGATTTAGATGCTGATTTGCCCCACCCCCACCCCCAGAGATGGGATGCTTCTGTTCCCATCACATCCCATCAGCTCTGGGACTGAACACATCACTTAACCTCCCTGTGGCCTTGTTTATCATCTCCTCAAGCAGAACAACTGTCTGACAGATCTAAAAGTACATTGAAGTACATCATGCCTGTAAAAACAATTTGCAAACCACAGTGGTGTTTTTGCTTCAGCCATCTCTCATCATTCCTGGAGCTGGTGCTGGGTAAACAGTCCAAGGAGGCTGAGATGCCAGCTCAGGAGTTCTCATCTGGCCCTGCCTGTCTTTCAGGTTTTAGCTCCTAAGAGATCTGATAGAATGCAGGAAGCCAGCAATTAGGATAGAAGTTTTCTCAGTAGCCCCAAAATGAGATATCCTAATACAATCGTGGAAGAAATGGATGCCCGGTGCCATTAGTAACAGCAATATAAACACCACTCCCTTGGCCAGGAAGATGATTTAAGTCCTGACACAGGGCCAGGGACACCATGGGAGAAGTCTAGGGGTGTAGGCAACACATATCTAAAGTCTTTGAGGCAGTGCCTGAAATGAGATCTTGGGACAAATGAGCACAAGGGGGAGAGAATGGTTCCCGCATGTCATTCCCTTTGTCTATTTGTGTGTGTGTGTGTGTGTGTGTGTGTGTGAGAGAGAGAGAGAGAGAGAGACAGACAGACAGACAGACAGAGACAGAGACAGAGACAGACAGAGACAGAGACAGATCTCAGCCTCCTGAGTAGCTAAGTTTAAGGTGTAAGCCACTAGCACCTGGTTTGAGTTCTACATAGATAGAAAGATAGATAGATAGATAGATAGATAGATAGATAGATAGATAGATAGATAGATAGATAGATAGATAGATAGATAGATAGATAGATAGACAACAATCCATATGGCCTTGTCATATGTACAAGGCTATACACACTGTGTACACATTTATATATTGTGTCCATACCCACATATTCAAAACTACGAAAAAAGTGAAGTAAAATATTTTTGCATGATAAAACACTTTTCTAAAAAGTACCTTTTGTACTACTGAGATAAGTGAGGAAGTGCTACTTACATAAAGAACGTGAAATTCAAAGGTGACATCTCTACTGGAAATTTCCTAAACTGACTTTGAAAAGAGTAAATGAGATCATCGGAGAACTCAGAAAGTACCAACTTGATGAGAAAGGAACTGAAAATCACAATGGACCACAAGGGAGGCCGTCTTTCACATGAGAGCAAAATTCTGCTGGTTCTACCTACCTCCCATGTCTTGGTGTATAAAAACCTCAGTAATCTCCCCCTGCCTTTCCCATCATCCTCATGGACCCAGGGTAATGGATTCATAAGAATCCCTTCCCCTGCTGGGAATGCGGCTTAGTGGTAGAGCGCTTGCCTAGCATGCAGGAAGCCCTGGGTTTAATTCCTCAGTACCACATACACAGAAAAAGCCAGAAGTGGCGCTGTGGCTCAAGTAGTAGAGTGCTAGCCTTGAGCAAAAAGAAGCTCAAGGACAGTGCCCAGGCCCTGAGTTCAAGCCCCAGGACTGGGGGAAAAAAAAAATCCCTTCCTACCGTTTCTTACCCTATCTCACACAACCTAACCAACACCTCTTCTACTAACTCTCCGGTGAATAAGGCTAGTACATAGATTCTTAAAGAATATTGACTGGATGGATAGATGGATGGATGGAGACTCAGTTCTGTTGGAAGTCCAATGCGACAATGCAGTACCATTGGCTGAAATGATCATAACAATAGGCTGCTCATCCATATTAGAAAAGTGAGTCTATGACATGAACACCTTCCCACCCACCATCACCACCAGGCCTCAGGACAGAGGAAAATGTCAGGGTGGAAAAATGATGGAGATCTGGCTCAGCATACCTAATGCAAATCTTGACTCATCTGCTTCCTAATTGTGTGACTTTGACCAAAGTATACTTAACTTTTCAGTTTGTCCTGGGCTGTGGGTGTGGCTCAAATGGTACAGTACCTACTTAAGAAACCCTAGGCTCTGAGTTCAAATTCTAGTATTGCCAAAATAGACAAATAATAAAATGAATTTTCATTTACTCCGTAAATGGTAATGACGGTGTCTAGTCTGCAGAAGTGTTACAAGGATTGAATTAAATAATGGAACTGGTAAAGTTCTGGTATACTTTGTGAAATAGGTAGGCTAACCACTTGGATAAAATTGAGTTCTGAAGAGGATGCTTTCTTTAAGGAGAAAATTAGACAACTAAATTTCTGAATAAGTCAGTTAGTAGGTAGATAAAGAGTCAATCTGGACTTCATGAGGACCTTTGATAGGTTCCAAAGGAGAGGCTGACAATAAAAGGTACCTGACATTGGAATGTTGTGTGAAGCAATAAGTAACTAGCTCCGAAGCAAAAGCAATGGGTGGGGCTTGTTGCTTCCAATTGGAGGTTGGGGGGAGGGACGGGGGAGACAGACTGACAGACTAGAGGAGCAGAGTGACAGCTCCTGAAGTATGTGGGTGTGGCTGTCACATTTCACATTGCCTTTCTCAGCAGAAACAGCCTTGGTCTCATCAGGAAGGAGTGCTTGGGAAATGCGGACAAGTGGTATATTAATGTTAGGCAGCTATGAATTTGGTATCAGTGGGAGGAAAAGTGGGGAAGAGGACTAACACTCATCCAGCAGTGCCAGGTACATTCTCTCATTTCACTATACACAACCAAAGGACACTAATTATTACCACTATTTTACATAGGATACAGACAAAGTCGTATCATTTATCCAAGTTCCAACTGTCAGAGGCATTAACACTTCAGCCAATAGATAGAGCTACTGGGGGTCAAACATCTACTCTGTGTCAAAATCAGCGCAGGACATACGGTAGTGAACAAAGACAGACAAGCCTCCCTACTCTCAAGGAGCTTAGATACTAAGAAGAGAGTTGAGGGAAGTCATTGGTAAAATAATGCAAGTAACAAAGATTAAAAAGAACCACAAAGTGATGTCTGTGTACAGGTAATAATCAACTACTCATCTGGACTTGAAATGTGTAATGGGTGCCATGAAGAAGAGCAGGCGGTCCAGCTACCTGGAATCAAACAGACAGAGAGGAACTGTTAAGGAGAACATTCCAAACAAGTAAACTGCATGTTCAAAGACCTATAACGGGAGACCCTCAAACCAACAAGTTCATTATGGCTGCAGCTCAGAGGTCAGAGGCAGTCCCTGAGCTGAGGGTAGGGGATTGGGGAAGGTAAAGACACAATCACCTCTGCTTGGAAAGCTCTATGGTAATCTTCACAGACCCACACTGCAAGACTTGGATGGTCAGAAGCAGAGTATTCTGGGAGATTGTGGGTCCCTAGCTACATCCCCACCTAAGCGAAGACAGTTGAGCGAGCAAAATACCACTTACATAGTATCTTGACAAGCCAGGATTAAGAGAGACAAGAGTAGTCTGAATCCTGGGACATCTGTGCTGGGAAGGGACCCAGAAACACAGTTGTGAAGTATCCTGAGGAGAGAGAAGACAGAACTGTTAATGACATTTCTAAATAGCGCTGGGACTACCTCAGAACCAGCGCACAATAGTCCTCAAGACATATCTAGCCACTGCCTGTTTTTTTAACAGTCTGCAAACTAAGAATGGTCTGTACAGTTTTTTTTTATTAGAAAGGAAAACTATTATGACAAGTGAAAACTACATAAGCTTCAGATCCTAATTTCTTTTTTTAGATATCAATTTTAAATTTTTATTTAATATACAGTTCATTTTTTAAAATTATAAGTTTTTTATTGTGAAAATACTGTACAGAGGGGCTATAATCATATGAGCAAGGTAATGAGTACATTTCTTTTTGTTTGTTTGTTTTTGTTTTTTTGGTTTTTTTTGCCGGTTGTGGGGTCTGAACTCTGGGCCTGGGTGCTGTCCCTCAGCTCTACAGCTCAAGGCTAGCGCTCTACCACTTGAGCCACAGCGCCACTTCTAGCTTTTTCTGCTTATGTGGTGCTGAGGAATCGAACCCAGGGCCTCATGCATGCAAGGCAAGCACTCTACCGCTGAGCCACCTTCCCAGCCCATGAGTACATTTCTTATCAAGCATTGTTGCCTCCTCCTTTGTTTTTCCCCTCCCATCCCTTCCCTCCCATCTCTACAACTACATTCCTCCCCACTTCTAAATTGTAAAGTTCATTTTTGGACATAGTGTCTTATACATCTCATTGTTGCAATGGGCAGATCCTAATTTCTTTACAGATTTTAACTAGAGCAAAGATGTATCTCATTGGGTTGGTTTACTGTCTTTCATGGCTGTTTTCATGCTACAATGTCAGAGAACTGTCAGTAACACCCAGGTACCACCACAAAGCTGAAATGATTCTCTGACCTTTTATGGAAAAAGCTTGCCAATCCTGGTACTACATAATCAGAACAGCCTAGAAAGCTAACCATGTGATCAGGAAACGGAGGCTTCCATGGTAGCAAATACATTGCAGAGCACTTTGGGGCAAAAAGAACCCAAACAATTTGTGTAATAAAATGGGACTCTACATTTTGAGAGATTACAACTCAGGACTAAACCAAGACTAAAGGCAGCAAGAGTACTACTATTAAGCAAACTTTCTGACCTCCATTGTAACAGTCGGTATGCAGTGACTATGGCTGGTTGCCTGAGATTTTTGTCTGATGGGAGATTTGTGGAAATTTCTGAGAAGACTAAAATTGAAAGGTGAGTAAAGGATATACTGTTTTGTCCTTTCACTTAAAAATTTTGATAGCCGGGCACAGTGGTAAACACCATTAATTCCAGTTACTGAGAAGGCTGAGGACCGAGTATCCCTGGAGCCCATCAGTTCAAAGCCAACCTGGGCAACACAGGGAAAGATCCCACACTGGAAAATAAAATAATATTGATATAGATGGCAGCAATCTGAATTTAATGGAGAAAAAAAAAACTGGCCACAAAGATTTAGAATTAGTGGTATGCATGCAGGACTACTAGGGAGAAAGGTCACATCTAGGTTTCTCTTTAGCTCCAGATAGCAGGCATTCAAGTAATATCTGTTAAAGAAAAGGAAGGAAGAAGAGAGGAAGAGAAGGAGCAACAAAGGGAAGAGGGAAGAAGAGAGAAAAAGGAAAATGGAGAAGAAAGGAAGGAGAGGTAGAGATGGATCTGAGAACTGGACACAACATTCAAGGGTTGGCTGAACAGGAGTGAGCCAGATGCAGGAGATTGTGCTGAACACCTCAGCAGGAAAACTGGCACAACAGGAAACAAAGTTCTCTAAAACTCCTGCTAACCTTTGTTCCAGCTCTAAGGTAACTTGGCTTCTCCTGTCCCTCGTTCCTTGAAGAGGGCCTGCAGGGCAACAGGAAAAGTATATATCCCCAGGAGAGTTGAGATATGAACCTTTCAGGAATGGAGGGTGGAAGGCTGAGCAAACACTGTCCTGATCATCCATGTACGTTATATTTAAAAAATGAACTATGTAATGTGAGGGTAGGGATTGGAGGGGGGAATGAGGGAGAAGGCAGAGGTGACACGGACCAAGCATTGTGCTCATAATCTGACTTAGGAAATTGTAACCCCTTTGTACAACCACGACTACTCGTACTAATACTACTACTGCTAATAAATTTCAACCTTAGTAGTAATTTCGTCAGTTGCTTACAAAACTGACCGAGGACTCGATGATTCTAACAAGAGCCCTAGTGCTGTGGCCTATATGATGTCTTCCATTGCAATTGAACAGGAGTCAGATTCAAAGTCCTCTGAAAGCATCTGGCCTGAAGTACTGTGTAGTCCAAAAGGAATCAAGTGTCTTCCCCTGTGAAGTTCCTCCCCACTCAGCAAAGATTCAGCCATGAAGTTCCTCCCCACTCGACGATGATTCAGCCATTATCAGACTTGCAGAATCTATACTAATTGCTAGGAAAACAAGGACCCAGGAAAACCCAAAGTCCCAAGTCCCAGGAAACCCCTTCAGCCCCAAGCAAACCAGGCTGGACACATGCCAGATAGGTGACATTGTCTATACAAACGGCCTCTTATCCCCAAGTCTCAATGGAGCCTGATCCAGAGTTTCTGCCACTTCAAGCCTTCTGCTCAGAATTTTCAGAGTGACACTCTGGGCAAGGATGTAGACAACAAGGGCTGCAGATAGAGGTGTCACTAGGAGCAGGGTTAGGAGAGAGGAGAGCAAGGGACAAAGGTGAAGGGTTTTGCAAGAACCATCTGCTCTAGGGTTTTAATTCTAAGATCTAGGGCTTCTAGCTCTAGCCCAGTTGCTTGTGTGTGTTTCTGTGGATACGTTCAACAGTACCTGGTACCAGGAAAAGGTCCCAGCATTTACATTGCATAGAGATAAGGGGAGAGTATTTGAAGAGAAGCTACCTTAAGCCCTATTTGTAAGTGAGCAGAATGTAAGTCATTATACTATAAACAGACAGTGAGGACAGTACATCTTTGTTCTTCAACAAAAAATAGCTATACTAACTACAGTAGTTTATATCTAACTACCACCTGCTACCATGATCACGAAGTATGATTGTAGAGTGTAAATCACACACCAAGATCTTTGTGATTAGAGACAGTCATTTTGACTCAGTCCCTTGGGCTCCTATAGTCAACTTAAAACTATTAAGGGTAATTGTAGGTTTGGTTTCAGTCTGAGCTTTTTTAAAAAATGTCCTTTGTGTCAGGGAACACAGGGAGATGAACTTGTTACATTTGCTTCTTGGAGGACCAACATGAAGATACTGTTTTGAAAAAAAAAAGTTAATACTACCATTATTTACAAAGGAATTCTGGGAAAAGCTCAAAGCACTTGGCAGATTTTAATCTAATTAAACCTCACAATAACTTCTGGAGTGAGTATGCACAAAGAACTTCATTGTTTAAAGCCATCGGTGTGTACAGGCCACAAGAGAGCCACTTGTTGGCAGTTGCTTCTTTGTCCTGGCTTAATTTGTCGAGGTTACAATGTTCTTTGAAATAGATCTAGTACAAATATTAACTATTAGTGAAGCAACCATCACCAACCATTTAGAGTCATGTTGATCTCACTACTAAAAATTTCTTAGGAAAACCCTAACACACCACTGAGAGATATTTATAGATGAGAATTTAAAGTCATGAATGAGTGCTCTGTAATTAAAATATTTTCATATGTGAATCCATGAGTATTTCCAGGGCTTCACAGCTTAGGATAGAAATGGTAACAGTCATATGTTATCTAGATTTTAAATGGCTCCCAATGTGTCATGAATAAAACAAAGGCAAGCATCAGCCATCCTACATGTTGGATGCTTAACCACCAACACTGCACATATTTTGCTTTGTAGTTTCATTCAGGTGGCAGAGTCTCTAGTAACTTCTTATAGTAAAATTGACAAGAAATGCTTGATGCTTACAATGTCTCTATGAAGGAGAGAAGACAAATATTTTCCATTTCTGGTTACAGGCGAGAATGGATCAAGAAAATGTGGTATATATTCACAATGGAATTTTACTCATCCATTAGAAAGAATTAATATTGTACCATTTGTAAGGAAATTGAAAGACCTGGAAAAAATTATATTAAGTGAAGTCAGTCAGTCCCAGAGAAACAAAGACTGCATGTTTTCTCCCATTTGTGGTAGCTAGAACTTGCCTATCAATCTATAAGAAAACAGGTTGGGTGGGATGCAATTGGTTACAAATGTATTAACTAAATTATGATAGTTGACTCAAATAATGTAACAGAACTCAAATAATTCATTTCTTAGAAAAACAAAGCCAAAGGTCAACAAAATAAGTGCCAAGAAATATGTACTTGCAAGGAGGGGCAAAGGGAGAAGGGTAGATGAATAAAGGGGGACAAAGGGGGAAATGCAGTCAAGAATTCATATACTATGCAATTAAAAAAAGTAAGGGAGGGGATGAGTCAAAGGAGGGTTGAGAATGTTGAAAGGAGTGACACTGATCAAGATGCACTGTATTCACAATCAGCTTAAATGGCAAGTTTAAATGGCAAGTTCTGTATGACCATTTAAATGTTATGAATTAAAAAATAAAGCCAGGTGCTGGTGGCTCACACCTGTAATCCTAGCTACTCAGGAGGCGGAGATCTGAGAATCGCAATTCAAAGCCAGCCAGGGCAGGAAAGTCCATGAGGCTCTTATCTCCAATGAACCACCAGAAAAACAGAAGTGGAGCTGTGGCACAAGTGGTAGAGTGCTAGCCTTCAGCCAAAGAATTCGGGGATAACACCTGGGCCCTGAATTCAAGCCCCACACAATCCACAAAATTAAAAATTTAAAAATAAAAAGTAAGCTCAGCAATACTACGCTACTAGGACTCATAGTGGGATAGATTGCAAAAACAAGCAACACCAGGTTCTCCAAATTCCCACTTCTATGCTAAAGCACTCCCCAAATCTGTCTTTCACCCTTATTTGCCAAATTTCCTCCCCTGCTGCCACTTCCCGGCTCAGAGTTCCAGAGCTGTATGCTATTCTCCTCACCCTCCTCTCGTTGGGAATCTGATACAATTATAGAAATCTAAAGGCATGTTTCAAAACTAAGAGAAGCAGATTTATTTTTTTAACAATGAACTTGATTGAGTGTAGGTTAGTTTGCTTGACAGGTTATGGGTCTTTAGACCAGAGACAATCATGGTTTTGGGTTTGTGTTTGTTTTTGAGGTAGGAGACCAGAATTAAAACCCAAGTCCTTGGGCATGCCAAGTAAGCACTGTACCACTGAGCGACATTCCCAGCTCTTACGCTCTCTGTCCCTTATCTCCTACCTCACCTAGAAGGGGGCTTTCCTATCCTTGGAAATTCCCTTATCTATTCTGAGTCCTTCCTGTTTCTTCCATGGACTAAATTGAAGCTCAGACTACAGAGTATTCATGTAAGAAAGGACCAACACATGCATAGTTGCACATCACATCACGAACCTTTGTCACATTATACCTAGCAGCTCCCATACCTTCTGAAAAGGGCACAGGAGCACATTCCAAGATACCATGCGTGAATCTATACAGCTACATGTCCTGAAAAAGAGAAAAGCATTGTTAGGAGAGGGAATACTTGTCATTTGTACCTGTCAACTTCGATTATTAAAAAAACAAAACAAAACAAAACTAAGCCGGCGCCGGTGGCTCACACCTGTCATCCTAACTACTCAGGAGGCTGAGATCTGAGGATCACGGTTCAAAGCCAGACGGGGCAGCCAGACGGGGCAGGAAAGTTCGTGAGACTCTTATCTCCAAGAAACCGCTAGAAAACCGGAAGTGGTGCTGTGGCTCAAGTGGTAGAATGCTCACCTTGAGCTGAAGAGCACTAGGACAGCGCCCAAGCCCAGAGTTCAAGCCCCACGACCGACAAAAAATAAACTATTAGGCTGGGAATGTAGCTCAGTGGTAGAGTGCTAGCGTGCTTGCCTAGTATGCATGAAGCCTTGGCTTTCATTCCTCAGTACCACATACACAGAAAAAGCTGGAAGTGGTGCTGTAGCTCAAGTGCTGAGAGCGCTAGCCTTGAGCAAAAGAAGCTCAGGGACAGTGCCCACCCAGGCCCTGAGTTCAAGCCCCAGGACTGGCAAAAACAAAACAAACAAACAAACAAAAAACACCAACCAAAAAACTGTTAAGACTTTTTTCCCCCTCTTGTTTCTTTCTCTTTCTTTCTTTTCTTTCTTTCTTTTTCTTTTTTGTCAGTTGTGGGGCTTGAACTCTAGGCCTGGGCACTGTCCCTTAACTCTCCACTTTAAGACAAGCACTCTACCACTTGACCCACAGTGCCACTTCTGGCTTTTTCGGCTTATATGGTGCTGAGGACTTGAACTCAGGGCCTCATGCATGCAAGGCAAGCACTCTACCACTGAGCCACCTTCCCAGCCTCTTCCCAATTTGTTTCTAAGGGAGGAATTTCACAAGATGCTATTTTTTTATTTGCTTATTTATTTTACCAGTTGTGGGGCTAGAACTCTGCTTGAGTTACAGCACTACTTGGGGTTTTCTGGTTGTTTATTGGAGATAAGAGTCTCACAGACTTTCCTGCCTGGTCTGGCTTTGAACCGTGATCCTCAGATCTCAGCCTCCTGAGTAGGTAGGATAACAAGTGTGAGCCACCAGTGGCCGGCACTGCTAAGATCTTAAAGTGCTAGCAAATAGTTTATCTATGAAACAAGGGTCTGTCTCTCTTAGTATCCTTGCTGGAGGTGCTTTTTTTTCCTGCAGATCATCCAATTAAGGCACAAATGGAAAGAAACAGAGGAAGACAGGGTAGACATGATTGGATCTGAACTATGAAACCATCTGAAATCTGAGTTCCTGCTGTCATCCTAGCTGCTCAGGAGGCTGAGATTTGAGGATCACAATTCAAAGCCAGCCAGGGCAGGAAAGTCCATGAGACTCTTATCTCCAATTAAACCACTAGAAAAACAGAAGTGGAGCTTCAGCTTAAGTGGTAGAATGCTAGCCTTGAGCAAAAGAATTCAAGGATCTTGTCCAGGCCCTGAATTCAACCAATTTGTTAGCTGCATAACCTTGGCCAAGACCCTTCACTACCCTGAGACTCGGTGTCTCTGTCTTCATCTTTAACTGAGCACTTACTATATGTTAGGAAGTGAAGTTTTATGTGCTTTATGTGTATAATGCTTTTTATTCTTTACGGCAGCCCTGTGAAGTGGTAACAGTTACCATCCCCCAAGAAAACTGAAGTGAAGAGAGGTTGCAGAGTCTACAAGAAAACCATGAGATGGTGAATGGTAAAATCAGGATTAAAACACACTCTGACTCCATCACCCATGCACCCATGATTTTGGTTACCACATTCTTCCCAGTGATGTGACTAAAAGAGCTATGGTAAGTTAGGTCCCCTACACAGTGTCTGGCACATCAACCAGCTGTCAGTAAATGTTAGCTATGGTATAATGTTTAGCTTTGTTATTTTTTTTCTCTCCCACAAGATAATCTGGACCAGAAAATGGCCTTTGTTTGTCATGGGTTATTTTTATGTCTGTCTTAGTTAACTGCCCTAAGGTATGTGCCTTTCAATTGAACTTGCGGGCCTCAGCAATTACCTGAACAATCTGTATATTATGGGTCACCTGGTTGAGAGATGGGCTAAATGGCTGGTGACGTTTTCTGTCCACCATGCATAACAAGTCAGTCCCTTCAGAGTGGAAAGAAGTAGAAAGTCTCCTGAAAGAATGTATACTGAGCAATCCCTAGCAGAATTACAGGCAGTGCTGAGATTATAAGTAGGTCATGTTTCAGAAATTCATTTGTCTATTGTTATAAACCCCAAACACAGAGAAATAAAGTTGCAAATGATAGTTACATTCTGAGACCATTTGCAGAAGGTCTGTTGCAAAGCTCATTGATTAAAAAATCATGCCATCAGTTCAAGGGCAGGCCTAGGAACAAGAGCCCATGTGATATTAAAAAAAAGAAAGAAAGAAAGAAAGAAAGAAAGAAAGAAAGAAAGAAAGAAAGAAAGAAAGAAAGAAAGAAAGAAAGAAAGAAAGAAAGAAAAGAATCCAGGCACCAGTGGCTCACACTTGTAATCCTAGCTGCTAAGGAGGCTGAGAGCTGAGGACTGTGGTTCAAAGCCACCTGGGGGGGGGGGGCTGGGAAGGTGGCTCAGTGGTAGTGCCTGAGGCCCTGGGTTCGATTCCCCAGCACCACATAAGCAAAAAGAAAAAAAAGCCAGAAGTGGAGCTGTGGCTCAAGTGGTAGAGCCCTAGCCTTGAGCTAAGAGCTGAGAGACAGCGCCCAGGCCCAGAGTTCAGGCCCCATGACCGGACCCCCCCCCCCAAAAAAAAAGCCACCTGAGGCAGGAAAGTCCATGAGACTCTTATCTCCAATTAACCTCAAGAAAACTGAAAATGGTGCTGTTGCTCAAGTGGTAGAGTGCTCATCTTGAGCTGAATTGTTGAGGGACAGCACCCAGGCCCAGAGTTCAAGCCCCACAAATGATCCAAAAAGGAGGAGGAGGAAGAGGAGCAGGAGGAGGAGGCGAGGAGGGGGAGGAGGAAGAAAAAGTAGAGTTAGGGAATGAGGATATTACTCCAGAACTTGTCATCCTAAAAAAAGAAAACTTTTATTATCTCATGCAGCCTCTGTCAGCTACACGTGGCTCACCTGGGTAGTTCTGGCTCAGTACCCACCTTGAGTTTTCAGTCAACACTGCCCAGACTTCATCGGAAGTCTTCCCTAGAGCTGAAGGGTCCATTTGTAGTGGTTGCAGAGCATGGCTGTTGGCTCCACTTCTCCTTACACAGGCCTTTTTATGGGGCTGTTTGAGATCCTTATTCTGTGACAGTGCTCCCCGAAGAGTGAAAAGGAGGCTGCTGCACTGTCTTTTATGACCTCGTCATGTAAGTCACAGTCACTTCAGCCATCTTCTATTCATTTGGGGTCGTGTGCTATTATTAAGTGCTGCCCACACTCCATAGAATGAGGACTAAGCTCCACTTTCTGAAGAGTGATCACAGGATTTGTGTCTGTATCTTTAAATCACCACACAGATTTTTTGGTTGTCTTCCCCTCACTGTCTCCAGGACCTAGTGAGTCAAAACAGTAAAAACCAACAGGAATGCAGAACATTGGACGTTTTCAACAATTAAATACCCAAAAGAACTCAGGCTCTTACCTTTCCCTAAAAATATTCATCACCTTTGTTCCTTGGATGAAATCTTATTTGAAGAATTTATAGTAAAGGAGTATGATGACACTTTGAAGTAGTTGCTTATTCATTTCTATCTCTTCAGTAGAACTCAAGTACTTATAAAAATAAAACAACCTATTCTAAAACTAGATCAGGATTAAGATGGTTGGGTTTAGGAAAGCAATCTGGAGTAAATTCTCGTATCTGCATCCATTGATGAAGGCCAGTGTTTTAGTGAAGTCTGGGGTAGTAGCATTCCCTTGGGATGAGTGGGGTCTCTGGTGTTTTTTTGTTTTGCCAGTCCTTGGGCTTGGACTCAGGGCCTGGGCACTGTCCCTGAGCTTCTTTTTGCTCAAGGCTAGCACTCTTACCACTTGTGCTACAGCACCACTTCTGGCCTTTTCTGTTTATGTGGTACTGAGGAATCGAACCCAGGGCTTCATGCATGTTTAGGCAAGCACTCCACCACTAAGTCATATTCCCAGCCTGGTGCAGGTTTTTTAACTTGTTCCATGACCTCACCTCTGTAGGAGTATGACAGACAGTAGTGAGAAGGGATAGTCCTGGGATCCAAAAGCAGTTGATGCTCTTGTACTTGAGACATGCAGTATTGTCAGCTATCATCTAACTCTTCAGAGGAAAATGTTGTTTCATGTCGCTTTTTCACTGTATTTTTTGTGGCATGGAATTTGGTAAGACTTACATACTGTTGCAAAAATACAATATAAACAGGATAAAGAGGAGCTTGCACTTTGAAATGAATTATCCTGACAGCATTGCTTTTAGTCTTGAGTCTCAGGCCTCTTTGAGAACATGATGAAAGCTAAGAAAAATAAAGAATTTTGCATTTAGATTTAAGGTCTACAGAACCTCCTGAAAATCCACCAAAAAAAAAAAAAAACTCAGATCCAAAAATTGAAGACAAGGACATCAAACTCAAGGAAGGACACATTGCTTGGCTTACTGTTATTACGTTTTGCCATTAAAATTTAGGCTTCTTTTTGCTGATACTAGGGTGTGCATTCAGGGCCTCACACACTTGCTTGGATATTTTTTTTGCTCATCACTGGGGCTCTACTCCTTGAGTCGGATCTCCATTTCCAGCTTATTGGTTAACTGGAGCTAAGAGTCTCATGGTCTTTTCTGCCTGGGCAGACTTCCAACCTTGAGCCTCAGATCTCAGCCTCCTGGGTAGCTAGGATTATAGACACAGGCCATCGGTGTTCAACATAAAATTTAGGCTTTTGGTGCGTGTGTGCTTGTTGTTGTTTTGTGTTTCCCCATAGAGCTGAAAACTGAACTCAGGGCCTTGCACTTGCTAGGCCAATGCTCTTCCATTAAGATAAATCCCACCCTCCCATCCCATCTACCCCCCATCTTTTTTTTTTTTATTTGTGAACATACTGTACAGAGGGGTTACAATTACATGGGCAGGATAATGGGTACATTTCTTACCAAGTATTGCAGCCTCCTCCTTTTGTTTACCCTTCACGTCCCTTCCCAGCCTCCCCCCTCCCCCCCAATCCCAATCCTTCTCCTTCTCCCCCATTCCCCCCTCTCCCTCCCCGCACCGACGTTGTAAAGCTCGTTTTGGACATGACAACTTGTACTTCTCATTGTTGCAACAGGTCCACCTGTATCCTTAAACAACTGGTTTTTCCCCACCTCCTCCTCAAGTTATACTGACATCAAATATAGTGAAAGCAGGGGTTATACTGTGGGGGAGGGACATACAAAGCAACAAAGAGATAATCTTATAAATGCGTTAGAAACACATGCATGAAAGAAAAAAAACATTAAAATACATATCTAAGGGTTCATTTTCCTGACATCACATTATCTGACCTTTTCCGCTTGACTCATGCATATACTAGATATTGCAAATAAGTACCACCCATCTTCTTAAAACATAAAATTTAGATTTAGATCCACAACTGCAACTCAGAATTTAATTTTCTTTTAATGAGTTTATCTGATGTTTGTTGCACAGAAGCAAAAGCCAAGCAGGTAGGTAGCTCTCACCAGCTTGGTGGCAAAAGAAACCTTGCCACAACATCAGAGGAGGGGCAACCCGTATTTGCTGGAAAACAATGATAAACACGGAACAGGACCACAGAACTGCTGACGACCATAGCTTGGTCCTGACCAGTGGATCCGGTCGGGCAGCAAATTTCTGCCCACTTGTCTAAGAAGGCAGCCACGCCAGTGCCAAGAGGCAAGAGCCTCTCGGCTTTCCACCTAGTAGGCAGACAAGCCCTCAGCTGGTTTTCCAGCACCCAAGATCGGACCCTAGATTCCCAAGACCCAGGTGGGGTGGAAGGATCTCCAGACGGGAACACTCATCTAGGAAGGGCCGGTTCGAATCCACTCACTTCAGCTGATGGACCTGGTTGCACACGTCTCCAGTGGGAAGGTGGACGGGATCGGGCACGCGCGCCCAAAGGACGAAGTGGAGCTGGGAAGGGGGGGTGGGCCGGTGGGAACAGCAAGCCACGCCCACTCCTCCGTATTGGTCACGCCCACTTCTCCGTATTGGCCACGCCCACTCCTCCGTATTGGCCCCGCCCCCCGCGGGGGCGCCCAGCGATTGAGCGCCGCCGGCTGTGCGTGTCCCCGGTGCCGATCCCCTCCCTCGCGCGCCTCTCGCGGCGCACGCGCACGCGCCCGCGCCCTCGCGCATGGGCGGGGGAGACGGGGCGGCCGCGCGCGTCGCTCCGGCCTCGGAGGGTTGTTTTTTTTTTTCCGGTTAAGACTTTCCGGGAAGCTGGCCTTAAAGCGGCGGGCGCGGTAGACGCGTGTACGGCCCGTGGCACCGCCAAGCCCTCCGGCGGCGTGGAGGAGATGCGCAGCGACCCCGCGGCTGCGGCCCAGGTAGGGCGCGCCGCCCCCTAGCGGGAATCCCGAGGCCGGCCGCCCCCCTCGCGCACGCGCACGCGCACGCGCACCCCGCCCACGCCGGCCCCCGACTCGGGTTGGGGCGGGAGTGGTGGGGGGGGGACGCCTTTCACTCGTAACGGTGTTTGGTTTCCCCCCTCCACACACACACGCGCGCACACACGCACACGCACACACACGCCCTCCCCGCAGGATGGGGAGGGACGCGCGGCCCTGCCCTCGGGACCTGGCGCGGCCGTGAAGGAGCGGCCGCCGCCGCCGCTGGCCGCCCGGCCGCCCCGCGCCGCGCTCGCCCCGCGGCCCCCGCCCCACCCCCGGCCGCGACCATGGCCGGCTCCGGCGCGTGGAAGCGCCTGCGCTCCCTGCTGAGGAAGGACGACGCGCCGCTCTTCTTAAACGACACCAGCGCCTTCGACTTCTCGGACGAGGCGGGGGACGAGGGGCTCCCGCGACGCTTCAACAAGCTGCGCGTGGTGGTCGCCGCCGACGACGACGACGACTCGGAAAGCCCCGGAAGGCCCGCCAACGGCGCGCACCCGGCCCTCCAGGCCGCCGGGGCCGGGGCCGGGGCCGCCGCCGGGGTCGGGGACGACGACTCGCTCCTGGATCAGGATCTGCCTCTGACCCACAGTCAGCTGAGCCTGAAGGTGGACCCCTGCGACAGCTGCAGCCGGCGGAGGGAGCGGCTGAAGCAGAGAAAGGTGAAAACCAGGTTGACCATTGCTGCCGTTCTTTACTTGCTTTTCATGATTGGAGAACTTGTAGGTGAGTTGGGCGGTCAACTCACTTCTCTGTTTGACGTGGTCTCTCCTCCCTGCCCCCTGCCCCGTGCACCCCTGCCCCCCCCACACACACACCCCTAGAGCCGTCTGTCCATCCGAGCCCGTCCTCACTGGAGTGACAGGCGTGGAGGGGGGCTCCACCTCAGCTTTTCAGGAAGTTGGGTTGAGGATCCTATAGAACTGGTGCTCAGGATGGGGGAAAAGGCCACGGGGTTCCAAAGTGCAGCCGTCGAGTATGACAGAAACTTCCTCCTGGGGGAGAACCTGACCGAATTCCAGTTCTCTTCTTTCCCCCTCCCATACCAGGTCCATCCCCTGGTCAGGTTGAGGACAAGGATCTTCCCCCTGCATCATGTCACTTGGTTTTTGTTTTGTTTTTTTAATTTTTTTAATGTAAACAATTCTGATCAAATGCCAAGGTTCGTTTGCTGCAATGTTTTGTTGTTTTGTTTTTTTTAAATTAGTGACTCGGTCAAAAGTTGCTTAGTCGTAGAACTTGATGTTGGGGAACACCTGCTCCCTCCTGCTCTCCTAAAGGTTTCGAAAAGCCAGAGGGGTTAAGTTGTGGCGGTTCCTTTGATGACTGATGGGAGAGCCATAGCCACAGTCGAGGCTTTTGGTTGGTTTGGCTTGGTTTCCTCTACATTTCGCTCATTTGGTCTTTTTATGTATTTTTTAAAAAATTGATAGCCACGAGATTTGCAAAATTCAATACTACCAAGTAAAAACAAAGTTTTTTCAGTATAAAGAAAGCTAGAAATTACCCTGAAGGCTTCTCATTTTTTAATTATTGCAAATAATATATTCTCCCTATAAGATAGATTTTTAGAGATTATTTTTTACCATCATATTGGTTGACTGACCATAGTACAAGGGGAGTTGGTTCCAGGATCCCTTGGGAAATTTCAAATCTAAGGACACTAAGTCCCATATTCAGGTCCTTCTATATACTTTAAACCACTTCTAAATTACTTTTAATACCAAATGTAATATAATGCTATATAAGCAGTTGCTCATATAGCAAAGAGAGAGAAAGGCATCCATGTTGAGTACAGATGCACTGTTTCTTTTGCTTTTCAAACGTTTTTGATCAGTAGTCGGTTGAGTCCAAAGATGCAGAGCTCAGAGAAGACGAATGTCAACGTAATGACAGTTTATAAAATAACATTAAACCAGGGAAATGATTCTGTCATCTAAGGATGAACCATAGTAAGTATAAAATTGGAAGTCCAGGCAAAAATGCTTTACTGGAAGTTCTACATAGAAAATTGTATGTAAGTGTCCTACCTCATTCCATTCCTCAGTGTTTGCTTCAGTCATGCTGATCATTCTCAAGACACCTCTTTCTTGTCATTCAGGCCTTCCCATTGCTTGATCCCTCTAGGTCAATAGCTTTCAAACTTGTTGAGCTCACTAAAGTAGGAAATGCACAACATTGTGACTTGTGTAGGCATGCATACATACATATGCACATACCTGTGTACATAAATGCGTAAGTGAAATAATAATGTTATGCTATGTATTGTAATAATTTCACTTATGTCCATCCCACTAAACTGCTTTCATGGTCAACTTCAAGATCAGAACTTTTATGTGGATTGCTTTTTCCCAAATCTCTTGACTAGTTTCTTAATATCAGTGTCTCATCTCAGAAACACCTCAGAGATCTATATCTCACTGTCTAGGGGGATTTCTTTTTTTCTTTTCTTTTCTTTTCTTTTTTTTTTTGTCAATCATGGGGCTTGAACTCTGGGCCTGGGTGCTGTCCCTGAGCTCTTCTGCTCAAGGCCAGTGCTCTACCACTTGAGCCACAGGGCCACTTCCGGTTTTCAGATGGTTATTTGGAGATGAGTCTCACGGACTTTCCTGTTTAGGCTGGCATTGAATCACCTGGGCTAGCATCGAACAATTTCCCTGCTTAAAAATTTAAATGTTGGGTGGGGAATGTGGTTTATGCATGCATGAAGTTTGATCTTCAGTACCACATAAAAAGCTGGAAGTGGTGCTGTGGCTCAAGTGGGAGAGTGCTAGCCTTGGCAAAAGAAGGTCAGGGACAGAGTCTAGGCCCTGAGTTCAAGCCCCAGAACTAGCAAAAATAAAAATAAAAATTATATGTTATTTGACTTAAGTAAAAAAATATTAAATATACTTGCAATGACCTTCTATTTCTGAAATCTCATATTTGGCAAATGTTGTTTTATGAAAGTTACAGTATTTTTTCCTTTCAAATACTGACTTTAGTTTCAAACAGAATCTTTGTTGAATAATACAGAGATAATAGTACTTAAGATAGGTATTAACATTATTCACATTGTGACATAGAATTTGGTTAAATGAAATATTTATTAAAAGTATGTCCAAAGCACTTAGAATTAAAGCACCATATGTAAGAAGTATGGAGTAATGAAAAATCAAATAATTTAATGATCTGACAGGAGACTTGATTTTGAACCTTGGTTTTACTACTAACACTCTCAGATATTGGACAAAGTCTGTCTTTGCTTTGTTCCTTCCATTCAGCAAGTACTTTTTGAGTACATACTGTATTCCAAGCCCTAAGCCACATGTTCTAGATAACTAATGGAGAACAAAAGTCTTAACGATTTCTACTATCTGAAGCATTTGATTTTTCCTAATGGAGGAAACATATTAAATAACCACACAATTAAATTCAGATTGTCTTAAATAGTGAAAAAGAACAAGAACTATAAGTTAATAACCAATAAGACATAGTTTATACATGAGCCCGATTCATTTAAACAAACAAACAAAAGAATAGGATTTACCCAAGCAAAGAGAACTGCATGTACAAAGGTCCCAAAGCAATCATTTCCTTAAAAGAAAGTAAAAAGAAGGCCAATATGGCTGGAATGTGGTAAGCATGAGGGACAAAGGAAGATAGGAGGACCAGGTAAGCAGGTCCTGACTGGTCACACTGAATTAGTGTAGTTTTTATTCTAAGCATGGTAGGAATCCATTAAAGAGTTCAAGCAACAGTGAGAAATGATAGGATTTACCTATTTAAAAGGATACCCTGAGCCAGATGCCTGTGGCTTACACCTGTAATCCTAGCTACTCAGGAGGCTGAGATCTGAGGATCATGGTTCAAAGCCAGCCCAGGCAGGAAAGTCTGTGAGACTCTTATCTCCAATAACCACCAGAAAACCAGAAGTGGCACTGTGGCTAAAGTGATAAAGGCCTAGCCTTGAGCTGAAGAGCTGAGGGACAGTTCCCAGACATAGAGTTCAAGCCCCACAACCAACCAACAACAATAAAAAACAAGTCACTCTGAAACTGGTGCCAGTGGCTCACACCTATCATCTTAGCTACTCAGGAGATGAGACCTGAGGATCAGCATTCAAAGCCAGCCCAGACTGAAAAGTCCCTGGACTCTTTTATCTCCAATTAAACATCCCCTCCACCCCTCCACGCCCCCCCTCAAAAAAAAATGGAAGTGAAACTGAAGCTGTGGCTGTAGTGGATGAGCACTAGCTTTAAGCACAAGAAGTTCAGGGGCAGTGCCCAGACCCTGGGTTCAAGCTCCAGGATGTGTACACATGTACACACACACACACACACACACAAACACACACACTTTGACTATTATGTGGACAAAGGATTAAAATGTACAATAAAATGTACAATAATGGGAGATAAACAGTTGCAGAAGTCAGGCAAGAAGAAGTTATCATTTTTACTAGAATGGATGTAGAAAACTATACTGACTGAGAAACAGTCCAGAAGAAATATTGAAAACATTAACTGCTAATTTCGAAGTTGAGGAGATAGCAGTGGCAGGAGTAATTCTGAAGTTTCTCACCTAAGAAGCTGACTGCTTGAAACCTCGTTTATGAAGTAGGCCCCTCCCAAGAAAGGGCTCAAGCGTTGTTCTAAATAGGTTAATTTGCACATGAAATAGTCAAGTGGAAACGTCTAGTTGGTTGTTAAATAAGGTCTGTGGTTCAGAAGACAGGTTAAAGGAGAGAAAGAGTATGTAGTATCACAAGAATGTAGAAAATTATCTACAGAGCTTAAATCCTGTGGAACACTCAGCAGGTGTCCTAAAATCCAAGAAAATAAAGTAGTACTCCCCCCCTTACTCTCATTTTCACTTTCATGGTTTTTACTTTCCATAAGTTTAGTTAACCACAGTCAGCCACAGCCTGAAAATATGAAATGGAAAATCCCAGAAATAAACATTCCATAAGTTTTAAATTGTTCACTATTCCAAGTGTTGTGATGGAATCTCACTCCAGGTCCATCCTGCCCAGAATGTGAATCATCCCTTTGTCTAACATGTCAGCACATAACTTTTATGATGTTATATTGTTCTATTTTATTACTAGTTGTTGTTAATATCTTATTGTACCTAACTTAAAAGATGAAGTTTTTCATAGGTTTGTATATGTACAAAAAAACATAGTATGTATTGCATTTGGTACTCTTCAAGATTTCAAGCATCTACTGCGGGGGGTTGTCTTGGAATGTATCTCTGTAGGATAAAGGAGACAACTGCATTTAAAAATGGAAATAAGGAAGTGGTTCTGTGGCTCCAGTGGTAGAGCACTAGCCTTGAGTTGAAGAGCTGAAGGACAACGCTCAAGCCTAGAGTTCAAGCCCCATGACCAACAAAAAAAAAAAAGAGAAAAAAAAATGTAAATAAGTAGACTAGGTAGATTAAAACTATTAGCGGATTTTCCTGCCTGGGCTGGCTTTGAACCTCAGATCACCATCCTGAGTAGCAAGTATTATAGGTGTGAGCCACTGGGCACCTGGCTAGCATTTGCAGTTCTTTTTTTTTTTCTTTTTTTTTTTTTTTCTGTCTTTTTTTCTTTTTTTTGATCGGTTGTGGGCCTGAACTCTATGCCTGGACTCTTATCTCTTAGCTCTTCAGCTCAAGGCCAGCACTCTACCACTTGAGCCACAGCACCACTTCCAGCCTTTTCTGCTTTTGTGGGGCTGAGAAATCAAACCCAGGGCCTCATACATGCAAGGCAAGCACCCTACCACTGAGCCACCTTCCAAGACCTACCACTTGGATTTCTAATGGAGGAATACTAATACTACCCATTCAGGTACCACATTGGAGACCAACTAGACTAGCAAATCCTAGAGAAGGATGTGTACAAAGGACTTCTGGAAATGTGCATGAAGAAAGTTAAGTAGAAAGAAGTAGAGTTTGTTTTTCTTTTGCTGGCCCAGGGGCTTGAACTCTGGGCCTGGGAGCTGTCCCTGAGCTTCTTTTTTGCTCAACGCTAGCACTCTACCACTTGAGCCCCACAGCACTACTCCTGGACTTTTCTGAGTAGTTTATTGGAGATAACAGTGTCACAGACTTTTTTTTAGCCTGGGATGGCTTTGAACCAAGATTCTCAGATCTCAGCCTCCTGAGTAGCTAGGATTACAGGCATGAGCTACCAGAGCTCAGCCAAAAGTTGAGCTTTTGAATGATAAAAATAGAAAAGAACTTAAAAGAAAGCTCCAGAGAAAAGTTAGAAAATGAAATAACATGCTTTTTCAGAGTAGAATCGAAGGATGGATGATAACAGTAGAGAAAGATAAGGGAAGATTTATCCATGAAGGGAGATAATTGAAGATTACTAGTGGATATCTGAAATCATGGCTCTTAACATACCCTAATACATAGTCTTAGTCCATTTTCAGTTTCTGAAACTGAATACCACAGATTGAGTAATTTATAAAGAACAAGGGTTTGCTGGGGTATGATTCTAAAGACTGAAACTTAAAATCAGGTGGCTCCATCTGGTAGGTCCCTCTTTGCATAGTCCCAAGGCAGTACTATGTGTCACATGGTTATAAATCAACAGTCCCATTGAGTTAAGAGTCCTTATGGTCTCATTTAACCTTAATTACCACCAAAGGGGAAGATTCAGTTTCCAGCATCTTAATAAGTCACAGTGGGGATTAAATATCAACATGAGTTTTAATGGAGACATTCAAACAATAACTCTTACAGTATTTACTTTTACACATTATTATCAACATGTTTTCTTTCATTCATTCACTGATGCTTGAACACAGGGCCTCTCCAGCTTGCTAGACAGGAGCTCTGCCATGTAAGCCACTGCCCCCAGCCCTCTTTATTTAGGTTATTTTTCAGGTAAGATCTCTAGTTTCTTATGGAGATTATGATCCTCCTACTTGGAATGAGAGTCATATATCCCTACACCCAGCTTTTCTGTTAAGGTAGGGTGTCACTAACTTTATGCCCAGACTGGCCTTGAACCACGATCTTCCTGATCTCAGCCTCCTGAATAATTAAGACTTGAGATGTGAACCACTAGAACTGGCCAGAACTTGTTTTCTAAAACCACCTTTTGTTCCACTATTTAGAGACATTGCTATCATGTCCAAGTTAATAAGTTATTTTTTGCCTATTTTGTTGAACTAATCATACACATTTTGTGAATTGTGTTAGTTTTGTTTGGTTTTCAGACTCTCCTGAAAAAGTGAACACATAGCTTTTCCTCAGCGTTTGCAGTTTAGATGACATGGCTATTGATTCACTGTCTCATAGAATTACTGGGCTGAGCAAAAGCTGCAGTACTAACACATTTCTCTCTACATGTATGCTACCAAATTAGCAAGCTTTTGAAGAGTCATTGACTCCTTGGAGAATCTGTTAAAAGAAATAGATTTTCTTACCAGAAATTTGTGCAGTGGACCCTCAATATCCATAGTTCCACGTCATGGATTCCACTGTGGTTCAAAAAAACAAAAACAAGGCATTAGTGCTGAATATGTCCAGACTTGCTCTCTTGTCATTATGTCCTAAATAATGGTATATAAAAGCAATTTAACATTAATATTGTAGATGTTATTAGTCATCTAGGGATGACTTAAAGTATACAGAAGGAGATGTATCAGCGTTTGTAAATTCACTGTTTTATATAAAGATACTTTCTGATTAGAGGAGTTCTGGAACCAGACCCCACAGATACTGAAGGATGACTAGACACTTACATTATGCTTACATAAAACATCAGAATACTTCGATGTAATTTAACAGGATAAACATTTACTTCACAGATTTCTGTTTTTGTAGGATAGTATATATTTCAGGTTTGTTCACTTATATATTGTTTAAATTAACTTGTTCTTTGTCCTCTTCTCCCTTACTCTAAGGTGGATACATAGCAAATAGCCTAGCAATTATGACCGATGCACTTCATATGTTGACCGATCTGAGTGCCATCATACTCACGCTGCTTGCTTTGTGGTTGTCTTCAAAGTCACCAACCAGAAGATTCACTTTTGGATTTCATCGCTTAGGTATTTGTTTTGATTTAAATTGTCTTATACTAAAACCACAATGAACTATAATCTTGATTAGCTGCAGTCTTTACAGTTTTAACTTGTTTGAACAAAAACAATACAATTACAGAGTTATTCCAGCCATCGAGGCTTAACTCATTAATGAGCACTAGCTTCTTCCTTTTCACCTCGACAATTCCAACCAAAGCTCCTGAAGTCTGGATTTTAAGTATCATGATAGGTATAATATGTACAAGATACAGGTGTGACTGACCTTTATTGCAGCTTTTGTATGAACATCTTCCTTTGGTGCGTTCACATTTTTATTAGCCTATTTTGAACACAGAATTAAGAAGGGTTAAATAGCCAGGCACCAGTGGCTCATGCCTGTAATCCTAACTACTTTGGAGGCTGAGCACTGAGGATCAAGCTTCAAAGCCAGCCCAGACAGGAAAATCTCAAAACTGTGTTTTTTTTGGTCCAAGCCCCAGGACTCAAGGCTCAAGGCCTGGGCACTTTTTTGTTTAAGGCTAGCACTCTACCACTTGAGCCACAGTCCATCTTCTGGCTATTTTTTTCTGGTGCTTTCTCAGAGATAAGAGTCTCATGAACTTCCCTGCCCAGGCTGGCAGTGATCTTTACTAACTTGGTATTATCAAACTTTAATGATTAAAATGTTCACTAGCTTAGTAGGCATAAAAAGAATATCTTCTTACTGAATTTCTTTTGTTATGATTAATTTTTGAGAATTTTTGGGTCATTACAGTAAATTACTATTTTTGTCCTTTGCCCATTTTTCTTGTAAGGTGTTTGCTTCCCTATTGATTTTTCTTTTTTTATTAGCATACATTACTTGTACAGAGGGGTTCTTTGTGATATTTTCACACATGTAAACAATGTATCAGGTCACTACTCCCTCTGCTAATCTCTTCCATCTCACTCCCCCTCTTAAAACAGTTTCAACAGGTTTCACCATTTCAGGTTTCATACATGCAGATAAATTACATGTACCATGTTCATCCTCATCCTCTTTGCTAGCCCTTCCCGTTGATTCCCCTCCCCTCTCCCTGTCTGCGATTCATTTATTTTTAAGTATATTTTTTTGAAATTAGCACTGTAAAAAAATTGGGCTGGGAATGTGGTTTAGTAGGAGAGTGCTTGCCTAGCATGCATGAAGCTCTGGGTTCGAGTCCTCGGTACCACATACACAGAAAAGGTGAGAAGTGGCACTGTGGCTTAAGTGGTAGAGTGCTAGCCGTGAGCAAAAGAAGCTCAGTACCCAGCCCTGAATTCCAGCCCCAGGACTGGCAAAAAAAAAAAAAAAAGTCTACTTTGTATCTTTTAGCCAAGTGCCAGTGGCATAATCCTAGCTACTCAGGAGGCTGAGATCTGAGGATCAGGGTTTGAAGGCAGCCCAGGCAGGAAGTCCATGAGACTCTTATCTCCATTAAACTACTTAGAAAAAGCTGGAAGTGATCCTGTAGGTTTAAGTGGTAGAGTGCTTAGCCTTGAGCACAGCAAGGTTCAGGGACAGAGCCCAGGCCCTGAGTTCAAGCCCCAGGACCTGCAAAAAGAAAAAGAAAAGAAAAGAAATTAGTCTGTACTTATATATGTTACAAGTATTTCTCTCCGTTTGTCATTGTTTACCTATAGGGGTCTGCAAATGTACATAATTAAAGTATGAGTGGAGAGAGGGGGATGGGATAAATGAGTGCAGAACCCAGATCATTCAAGCAGCTGGATGTTTTCTTAAATGAGAAAAAAGAAACATTAAAAATGGTATATTGCTTTTACCTACTTAGAAAAAAATGAAAATAAAAACCTATAGTAGTTAGTATGAAGTTTAAAAACTGTGTTGAAAATGTATGTTTTATGTTTCCTTCCAGAGGTTTTGTCGGCCATGATTAGTGTGCTGTTGGTCTATGTTCTTATGGGATTCCTTTTATACGAAGCTGTGCAAAGAACTATCCATATGAACTATGAAATAAACGGAGATATCATGCTGATCACCGCAGCTGTTGGAGTCGCAGTTAATATAATGTAAGCTTGGGTTTTTTCACATAATATTTTCAGGTATTAGAAACTTTGAGACTGTTATACATACATTCATTCAAACTGTGAAATATTGTCATGGTTTAATTTTTTTTTTTTTTGGTTGGTCATGGGGCTTGATCTCTAGGCCTGGGCGCTGTCCCTGAGCTCTTCAGCTCAAGGAAAGCACTCTACCACTTGGGCCACAGCTCCACTTCCAGTTTTCTGGTGGTTAATTGGAGATAAGAGTCTCACAAACTTTCCTGCCTGGACTGGCTTTGAACCATGATCCTCAAATCTCAGCCCCCTGAGTAGCTAGGATTACAGGAGTGAGCTACTGGTGCCCAGTCTTGGTTTAAAATTTATATATAGTCCATTAGTTGTTTTTATAAATGTTAGTTCTTACAAATGTTAATAAAAATCAAGACATTATAATCCCTTCTTAGTTTGTTGAGTTATACTGGAGTTTGACCAACAATCAAGATTTAAGCAGAATAATGTCTTCTGTTATTTAACATTTTAGAGTACTTTTGTATTAGCTAGACGTTTTAAACTTATTTTCCTGAAAGTACTCAATTTTTAGGTGATACGTTTAAGTTGAGTCAGCAAACTTTTTTTTTAAAGAAAGGAACTGTGGGTAGAGTTTGATGGGTAACATCTTGCCGGCATGCACAAAGTCTGGAGTCCAGTCTCTAGAACCAACAAAAAGAATAGTAAATATTGTAGTCTTTGATTTATAGTTTCTTTTGAAACTATTGATTCCCTGCTGTCACAAAACAAAAGCAGACATATTCACTGGGCAAACAAATGACCATGGTTGTATTCCAGTAAAACTTTATCTACAAAAACAATAAGCCAAATATGATTTCCTAGCCTTGGTTTAACCAGTCACTACCTAGTGGCTTCTATCAAGCTTCTAATTTAATCAAAAGCCCCTGCAACAGCCATTTGTTGTTGTTTTCGTGCCTGTACTGAGGCTTGAACTTAGAACCTCATAACCTTGCTTAGTATTTTTGCTCAAGCCTGAGCTCTATTGCTTGAGGCATACCTCCACTTTTGGCTTTTTGGAGATTAACTGGAGGTAAGAATCTCTCAGATTTGACTGACCCAGGCTGGCTTCAAACTAAGATCCTCAGATATCAGCCTCCCCAGTCATTCAGATTTTAGGTGTGAGCCACTGTCACCTGCCCAGCAGCCTTTCCTAAGTAAAACCTGTGTGCCCTGCCCCCGCCCCCGCCATCTTAACCTCTAGTGCTTTTTGCTCACTTTATCCAGGCCACAGTGGCTGTTGTGGTTTTGTTTTTCCAAGTACATGGAGAAACTTTTTCATTTTTGGGCCTTTGTCTGCTCTCTGCCCTGAGCATTTATTCCTGACTTTCTTCAGGTCTCTGTTCAAATGGGGATAGGGATATGTCAGTCTTGACTCACTGCTTTGACCCCAGCACCTAGAACAGTACCTGATACATAATAGGTACTCAAAGATTTATTAAATGAATGAGTTCTGTGCTGCCTCATTCATTTCTGAATAGTGGCTAATATTTTAACCAACTATTTTAGGGAAAATAATAATGTTTTCTTTTATTTTTGACAGAATGGGGTTTCTGTTGAACCAATCTGGTCACCATCACTCCCATTCCCATTCCCTGCCTTCAAATTCTCCTACCACAGGTTCTGGTGGACACAGCCATGGGCAGGATAGCTTGGCGGTGAGAGCTGCGTTTGTCCATGCCCTGGGGGATTTGGTACAGAGTGTTGGTGTGCTAATAGCTGCCTACATCATACGATTCAAGGTAACATGATAGCTAATTTTCCTACTTCGAAGTCACTTAATTTTAGCATTGAAACTAAAGCTGCTTTTCTTTCATCAGTATGCTGGATATGAGTGCCAGTTCTGTTCATTGGTGTAAGCTTAATTAGCCCTGCCATGTATTACACCAATGCCATTTATATGCATTGGTATAAACTTAATTGACCAAGAGTGCAGTTCTTTTCTTAGCAATAAATACAATGGTATCACCTCATCAGGTACCTTATCTACAGTTGGCTTTGATGGCATCTTCTCACTGTAAGCCTTGTCACTGAACTGCTTGGTGGTGAAACAATGCTCTAGATTAGAATCTAGATCCAGTCTTAGCCTGCATGCCCCTCAAATTTGAGTTCCCTCTTATTTACTCCTTATACCTTTGATATTTTATGATTCTGGGTAAAAGACTTAGAAAAGGTACAAAGGAGAATAACGTAACAAGCAATTAAATTTCCAGAAATCGGTCCCCTGAAGAAAGTCATTTTAAACATTAAGAAAGAGTAGAGATGTTCCTTAATTACAGTGTTCAAGTTTTGAAGGTAATCTCTAATCTACTAAAGAGATCCAGAGGACAGGGGGTGTATGCCTGGCTTTGCTTTATAGCCTGCTTGTTGTTGACATTTAATTGTATACTCTCATCTGTTACTTTTTAGCCAGAATACAAGATTGCTGATCCCATCTGTACATACATATTTTCATTACTTGTGGCTTTTACAACATTTCGCATCATCTGGGACACAGTAGTTATAATATTGGAAGGTAAGCTCTCACTAATATCTCCTTTGTGTATTCATTGGAGATTGGGAGTCAGAGGGACACTGAGTAGGAGCTCTCTTTTATATTTTGCTTGTATTTCTTAGGCTCCGTAACACTGCCTTATGTGTACTGAGCATTTGAGTATTCATGCATTCTCTCATACATTATCTCTTTGGCTCTTATTATAAGTAAAATAGACAGAGAGTGGATAAATTATTCCTTTTTTTTCTTTTTTTTTCTTTTTTTGACAGTCCTGGGGCTTGAACTCAGGGTCTGGACTCTGTCCCTGAGCCTCTCTGTGCTCAAAGCTAGTACTGTGCCACTTGAGCCATGGCACCACCTCTGGCTTTTTCTGTTTATGTGGTACTGAGGACTCAAACCCAGGGCTTCTTGCATGTTACAAGGCAAGAACTCTACCACTAAACCACATTCCCAGCCCAGATTATTCCTATTTATAAACAAGATTAGCTGGGTGCCACTGGCTCATGCCCAGCTACTCAGAACAGTGAGATCTGAGGATTGATGTTCAAAACCAACCCTGGGCTTTGAAACTCTTATCTCCAATAAACTACTCAGATAAAGCTGGAAATGGCACTGTGGTTCAAGTGGTAGAAAGCTAGCCTTGTGCACAGAGAGGCTCAGGACAGTGCCCAGGTTGAGTCCAGGCCCCAGGACAGGCAAAAGAAACACCAAAAAAAAAAATATATAAACAAGATTATACTTCAGAGGGATAACATAACATTGTTAATACACTGGAGCCAGAACAAGAATGCAATTTTTGATTCTTAATATGATTATGTCTTTTGGCTTATGTAATTCCTTAATCCTACTTAATGTGTGACTTTGTTGTACTGATGACAGCTTTTCTTACTGATAGCATGAAAATAAAAGTTAGACTGTAAACTTATCATTATTGGATTCTTTTTTCTCCTTAGTTTGTTCTAGCTTATCTGTTAAACTATTCTGATTTGATTGGCGTTCTCTTCTAGTGGGTATAGCATTTTTAAAGTATCTATTAACGCCATATATTTCCTGTATTTTTATAAACACATGCATATAGTTTGTTAAAAATCTAATATAGTTTAAAATACTGTTTAAACTGAATTTAGCAAAGCCATTTATTTTCTTTGAATATAATTTAAAACTTTTTCTTTACAAGGTAAGGAATTTACTTACAAATTGTAATATTCTGAACTAATAGGTGTACCGAGCCATTTGAATGTAGATTATATCAAAGAAGCCTTGATGAAAATAGAAGATGTATATTCTGTGGAAGATTTGAATATCTGGTCTCTCACTTCAGGAAAATCTACTGCCATAGTTCACATGCAGCTAAGTAAGTTGCTGATAGCAAATGTGGGCCTGCCTGGGGTTTGTGGACTTCTATCTTTGGAATTAAGCATGTGAGCTTATAATTAAGTAGGAAGACTTTCCTGCTGACAAGATTTAGGGGGGGGGAAACTCCTCAAAAGGTAAGATGCAGGTCACTGTTACTAGCAAAGTAATTTTTTTTTTTTATCTCTTTGGGAGTCAAATTGATACTTACCTTGAGATTAAAGACTTAAAGAATATTTACCGTGCTCTTCTATATAAGCAAAGCAAGGGCTCTTATGTTTATTTAAGTTGTTTCACAGAGTGATTCTTTTTATTTTTTTTAAATAATACAGATAAATGGTTTATTTTTTATGTACGTAATATCTTTTCATTGTTGCCACTATTCTTTCGCCAGATGGACTGTAGAGCTTTTTAATAACGCACTCCCACTTCCCTAGCAGGAATATCAGAATAGATACAAGTAGACTATGACAGTGTGCTCAACAGTGTAAAAAGAGTGTTTCTTCCCTGTGTCTTACTCACCAGTGCGTAACTGTACAATAAATAGTAATAACATTTTTTTTTGACATTGCAGTTCCTGGAAGTTCATCTAAATGGGAAGAAGTACAGTCCAAAGCAAAGCATTTATTATTGAACACATTTGGCATGTATAAATGTACTATCCAGCTTCAGAGTTACAGGCAAGAAGTGAACAGAACTTGTGCAAATTGTCAGAATTTCAGTCCCTGATTTGTACGTGTTTTGGGGCCTACTGCCTTATTTATCCACAGTCATAGACTTGAGAGCAATAAAAGCAAACCCAAGTGAGAAAATGGAATCACTGACAGCTGTGTCCATAGCGAGCACCAGTCTCAAAACAGTCACTCCAGCCTGCCTATGTGAGACTCTGTTCAATGTAAAATGAGCCGTCACCATGATTGTTGGATGAAGAAGTTTTCAAAATACTGTTTACAGAATGAGATGTTACTCTACAGATACCTCATGGAAGACAATCCAGTCCTGTACTTCATCAATCTGACAGAATATGTGTCTTCAAGAAGCATCAGAATTCAGTATTTGCATTTAAACACACTTTTTAAAGGCCATTTTATACCAAGCCAGTGCTAGCAAACTCAGTTGTATTTTTTAAATTATGTAATCTTGACATTCAGCTTCTAGAATTGCTGCCTCTTTTTACCAAAATTATTTCTCAACAGATTTCAGAAAGTACTGGTAATTATTCAGAGAAGGGAATAAGCATGTATTCCTAGGTGTCTCAGAACTGTTCATTTCACAAATAAGTTTTAATGTTATAGTTATACTTAACATTTTTTCCAGATATTGCTGAGTCTTGAATCTCAAAGTTAATGTTTTTTATTATTTGTAATCTTGTCACAACAAAATCTTCACAAATTATGGTCGTTGTCATTAAGTTATTTAGAAAATATTTTAATATAATTCTGAATGGCAGAAATTAGGCTTAACCTCAAATTACCATATGATTATTTAAAACAATAAAGAAGGGAAGATGGGATTGGAGTCTCAAATTTATATCTTCCTAAAATCACTTTTATTGTGAAATTTTCTTAAAATCAGTAAGAGACTGCAAAATGTAAGTTATTATCATCTATCCCTTTAAGAACTGCCAACATTTTGTATAGTTTGCTTGGTACTATATGAGCCTATATGAAAGTAACTTTATAGGGCTACATTTGAGTTTGTAATGCCACATGCAGATTGACCACTTCAGAGAGAATGTCTGGTTTATGATAGAGGATAAAAACCTCAAGATACAAATTTGAAGTTTTTCTCAGGGGGGTTGGAGGAGATATTAGTTTGAGAAAACAAATGGAAACGGTTTTTGATGTGTGTGTGTGTGTGTGTGTGTGTGTGTGTGTGTGTGTGTGTGTGTGTGTGTGTGTGTGTGTGTGTGTGTGTGTGTGTGTGTGTGTGTGTGTGTGTGTGTGTGTGTGTGTGTGTGTGTGTGTGTGTGTGTGTGTGTGTGTGGAGAGAGGGTGGGGGAGAGGCAGAAAGGGCGCGAGAGCACACTGGGATGGGGATTGATATCAAATCTGTGTTGTAGAGACAGGATATTTCCAGACTGAAGACAATCTAATTGGAAACTTGTGTTAAGAGGTAGCGGTGAATATTCATGTTTCATTTAGCAACCATTGTTTTTGAGTTAACTTTGTGCACACTAGAACTCCCTGTTCAATATGCACTCTTCATATGATTCTTGGCTCCTCAAAGAATCAGTGTAGAGTAACAATGTACCAGACAAGTTGTGAATTAAACTTCTAGGTAGGCCTGCCAGATAACTTACAAATGAGGAATGGGAAACAGAATCCATCTTCTTAGCACATACTTTATAAGTAACCCAAAATAAGGTAACCTGAATTTGCCTAAAAGGTTGCTGGGAAAAGATGGTATCAGTAGCAGAGTTGATGGTATCTAGGAAACTCAGTACAAGATTCAAGAACTGATAGATTCTTTGGCCTCTTGTACTTCTCCCACAGAGAAGGATATTAACCTAGCATCTACAGCCAAGGACTGCATAGCTTCTGACAGCTTTGCTCTGTCCTTCCTGTGATGAGCTGCAAGCACATCGTGGTTACACCACTCAGCTGAGCCCTGGGACGCTTGTCTCTTACCCTGTGAACGCAGGGGCTGAGTTGGACAAACACAGCATTACTAATTTTGCACTTGGAAAAACACATCACAGCATTTCTTCAATACAGTGTTTTCCAAGTAATATTTGTATCCATTAATCTGAGTTATTTGCATACTTTAATCTGTTTCACAGCACTGCCGAGTTACAGATACTTTTTGTTGATCTTGCTTCCTTTACAGATGTAATGGGAATGCAGTTCAATAGGATACATTTCTGAGAGATTGATGTGCAGTACTGGAAGCTATTGTAATTCCTACATTTCCTTTAGCTATGCTTCATGTACTGTGAGACTGTACTTTTACAACTATAGTCTCCATCAGTATTGTTTGCCAAGTCACTGGATGTCTTACTTTGCTGATTTTTCCTCCTTGGATGCTTTATGTCTGTTCTCTACCACTAAGATTCCTGCTTTTAGGAGTCTCAGTATTCTGTCTCTCCCACCCAGGTGATCTTTCCAGAATGGACATAGTCAAGAACAGACACAAGTACAAGAGCTTGTTTTAATGTAAGCAAAAAAACATTTTTCAGAGAGGATGCACCACTAGGAAGTGTATTTTTCTGGGGAGATCTTTAAAAACAAACCACTGATTGTTCCTGGTTTAGATTGCTACACACTAAACTTCATAAAGCACATGAGAGAGACAGGCTGCAGCCCCCTGTCAGGACCAAACAACCACTCTGCACATTGTCTTTGAGGTAATCATTTCATTCTAAAAGCAAACATAGTTCAGCTACATTATTTTCTTCATATATGTTTATTTTGCTTGGCTCACCTAACTAGATATTATCGAATTTGAACCCATTCTAAGAAGTTTTAGACAGTTTTGCTGTGAATTACCTTGCACATAATAAATTTAAAGTTACAGAATATGGACCTAGATAAAAGATGAGTTCACTTGGTTCAGGAGGCAAGTCTGATCTCCAGATAATTGGTGAAGTTTAATATCTCTAGCCGGAAACTGTTTGCACACTCTTAACTCCAGATAAGTCATGTGAATCCTGTCAGCAAGGGCTTTAGGTCTGGTTTAGAGTTCACGAGTCTAGTACACCATTTGTGGTATGAGAGGGAACATGGAAGAGCGTGAAGAGGAGAAATTGTGGGGAGTTCTCAGTGCAGTCACTGTGCGCTCGCTTACAAGTGGTTTAGCTGCTCTTCCAATAATCACATTGAAAGGACCAACAGGCATTTTGTGATTTTCCTTCAGATTGGATAACATTTGTGGAGTCTTTCCTAGCGAAATCTGTGATAGTATCAAATTTAAATAGTGTAGCGAGATAAAATTGAAATGTGTCAAAATTTCCACATTCACTCTGGAAGATGCTGTATATTCGGAAAGCTTAGCCTTCTCTAAATGTTATTTAATAAGCCATATCACAGTTTAAGAAATTGTAGATACTTTTCCATATGCCCCTTTAGAAACCAAGTATTTTACAAATGATTGATTTTGGAAAGATTTTGAGACTGGGGTTTTGTCCATGTAATTAGGATCAAAGTCTATGTACTGTATTTGCAATTCAAATTGTAATTTCCTATATGTTTATTAATAAAGTGTCATTTTGCCATGTGGTTTATTAAAAAATGTACAGTCCGTTAAATTTTTGTTCTTTTCATCAATTGTAGTAGGCCTTAAAACATACTCTTAATAAAAAGCATTTGAACATTGTAACCTACCTAGTTTTATGATCTCAAATTAACACCCCCTTAAGTGTTTAAAGAATTAAGCCTGAGAAGAATCTTCTGGATAGGGTGAGATACTTTCTTCTTTACTGTCAGTCACTTAAAATGTTCCTCCACCACCAGATAACAGAGTGGAAGGGAAAGACAGAAGCCAATCCAATTGGACATTCTCTATGGCTGCTGTGGCAGAGCTGAGTAGTGGAGCCAAATGTAAACTGTTTGCTACTTGGAACTTGGCAAGAAATGTCTGCCAATCCCTGGGGTATAGTTGTACCACTGTTAGGCTCAAACAGCATCTATGGATGCAGAAACTGTTTCTGAACCTGAGTCTGGGGTAGAAATAGCAGAGTAGCAGCAAGACTCCAGATACCCACAAGCAGTATATTCCATCTAACATCCATTTCCAAAGAAGTGTGCTTCTCAGAAAGCCATGATCAATACAGTCAGTAAATGTATGTCTCAACATAAAAGCTTATTTACTTGATTTTCTTTTTTTGCCAGTCCTGGAGCTTGAACTCAGAGCCTGGGCCCTGTCCCTGAGCTGCTTTTGTCAAAGCTAGCACTCTGCCACTTGACCCACAGCACCACTTTGGGCTTTTTCTGTGTATGTGGTACTAAGGAATCGAACCCAGGGCTTCATGCATGCTCGGCAAGCACTGTACCACTAAGCCACATTCCCAGTCCTCACTTTTTTTTTTTTTTGCTGGTCCTGGGGCTTGAACTCAAGGCCTGGGCACTGTCCCTGAGCCTGTCTGTGCTCAAGGCTAACATTCTACCACTTGAGCCCACAGCACCATGCTAAAGTGCATGCTAGGCAAGCCCTCTACCGCTAAGCCACATTCTCAACCCTCACTTGATTTGTTTAAACCTCTTTTCACTTAAGCTTAACCAAAAAAAAAAAAGAAATGAAAATGTATGAAGGGTTAACTTACATGGTTGTTGCCATTCAGGGCTCAACTGGTTGTCAGGCTGTTAGAATATCTTCTTTGAAGTTTTCCAATTACCTAGAAAACAACAACTGTATTTGAGAAAGGGTAATATTGAGAAATATCCCAAGTTTTTATTGCCTACCTATATTTCTATGTTGATATTTATTTTGATCCATGTCAGATACTAAATCCTAACTTGGAGAAACAGTCTTGCATTCTGTTATTTGTGATAGATTTTATGTATTAATATATGAAAACAATATGTTGGGAATATATGTATGTATTAGCAGTACTAGGGACTGAACAGGATCCCCTGCTTGCTAGGTACGCACTCTACCACTTGGGCCACACCTTCAGCCCCCTTTTGCCTTATGTTCTTTGTTATATTACTTAACCCATTGTCAGTTTATAAGTGCTGTGCATCTTGATCACTGTTACTTCTTTCAGCATTCTCCCCATCTCTTCCAACCCCACCCGCGCCTTGGGTATTTTCAAGATAGGGTCTCTTTATGCCTGGGCTGGGCTGGCCTGGAGTGATGCTACCATACCCAGCCAATTGAATGAGATATAGAGTCTCTGGGATAGCCTTGAACTGTGATCTCCTAATCTCAGCCACCCAAGGAGCCAGGATTACAGGCTTGATCTATCATACCTTGCTGTTGGCTGATTTTAATTTCAACTATGGTCCTCTATAATTGCTACAAGCAATTAGGAAACAAGACTAAGCATAAGTAGCAAGTATGAAGACTTACAATAAAATCTCTATAATATTAGGAGGTTTAAAAATTCAACCTCCATGAAATGGTACCAAAGGTATGTCTAAGCAGTCTGATTAAACAGGCTTTTTTGTATGACTTTCACAGAACTTTACAGACTGCAAAGTTTGGTCCACGGATATTCTCAATAAACACCAAAACCACATTGTGTGAGTTACTTCATAGCTTCCATGTCTCCAGTATTGAACTTTTCAAAGATTTCTTCTGGTTTGGTTATCAAATTCCTATCTATGTTTTTGCCTGCTAGCTTCTACATAGTGGTTTGTGGGGTTTTGTTTTGTTATACTTTTGTTCACCTTAACAAAAATGTTGACAAAGTAGGAAAAAAAATATGTGGGTTAGTTTTTCTCTAAAATATATTGAGCCTTTTTTTGTTTTGTTTTGTTTTTCCTGGAGCTTGAACTCAGGGCCGGGACTCTGCCCTGGAGCTCTTTTTGCTCAAGCTGTACTCTACCACTTTGAGCCACAGCTCCACTTCTGGTTTTTGAGTGGTTAATTGGAGATAAGAGTCTCACAGAGACTTTTCTGCTGGGCTGCCTTCAAACCTCAATCCACCGATCTTAGCCTCCTGAGTAACTAGGACTACAGGTGTGAACCACCAGCACCCAGCAAAAATGAGCTATTTCTTAGAGTTAAAAAACAAAAAAGCTGGGCACTAGTGGCTCATGCTTATAATCCTAGCTACTCAGAAGGCTGAGATCTGAGGATCGAGGTTCAAAGCCAGCCCGGGCAGGAAAGGCCATGAAACTCTTATCTCCAGAGAACCAGGAGTGGCGCTGTGGCCCAAGTGGTAGAGCGCTAGCCTTGAGCTGAAGAGCTGAGGGACAGTGCCCAGGCCCAGAGTTCAAGCCCCACAACCCACAAAAAAAGGGCAAAGGTGGATTTTTGAAGATAGGAAAAAATTTAGAGACCTCATGAAAGGTAGGGAACCTCTGGAAAAATCACCTCCATTCTCTCCACTGACCTAGAACTTACAGAGGTGCCCTTGCCCTGCTTTGTTATCTTCCCCATTCCCTTTCCAAAACATACCAACCAACAGCTTAAATAATCTCTGAACAGAGCTCATAGCGAACTTTTGACCACAGTCAGGACATGGAGGGGGATTGGGGTGTGTATGTGAGACATGTTTCCTGGCCAAGGTATTCATTTGTCAGAGTCATCTAAATATGCTAGAGGGAAAATTCTCTATTCTAGGTTCTTAGCAAGTTCACAGTATTTCAGCATACATGCCTATCCCACCCTCCCTGTGCTGTTTTATGTAACAATACTTTCCAAAGCCTAGGATAGTTAAAAAAAAAAAAAACCCTAAAACAAAGTCTTACATAATTTACAGTGTGTTAGCCAATGGTATATATTTGGTTCTTGAAGTCTTTCTCATCTCTAAGATACCATCATATGGAAATGGAGGCATCTCAAAAAAAAATTCACTTGGTGAGAAATGCTTTTTCTTCTTTTTCTAACTTGCATGAGAAGTATTTCAGAAAGCCATTTTATAATCACTCAACGAAGACTGACCTTTGATGCCTCCTCTCTGCCATTAAACATGGTATGGAATAGAGGTTTAATCCACAAAATTGCTGTAGGTTTCTGTTTTTATCAGTCATGAGCTTGAACTCATGACCTGGTCACTGTCCCCAAGCTCTTTTGCTCAGCTGTGGGGCTTGAACTCTGGGCCTGGGCATTGTCCCTCAGCTCTTCAGCTCAAGGCTAGCGCTCTACCACTTGGGCCACAGTGTCACTTCTGGTTTTCTGGTGGTTATTTGGAGATAAGAGTCTCACTGACTTTCTTGCCCAGGCTGGCTTTGAACCACAATCCTCAGATCTCAGCCTCTTGAATAGCTAGGATTATAAGCGTGAGCCACCAGTGCCTGGCTCAGATTCTCAAGTTACACAGGAAATAAAACACAGTTGATGGAAGGCATATTGGACTGTACCCTTCCCCTACAGATAGGAGAAATTTGCTAACCTTCCTGTAGAGATAGCATTGACACTGTCACCTGTAGGATAGAACTCATTTTATGTGTAATGACAGTCAGAACAGATCCCTCCTCACAGCCACAGCCGCCTTCCACCCCCACTAGCTTGCCTCATGCTTTTTTTTTTTTTGCCAGTCCTGGGGCTTGAACTCAGGGCCTGGGCACTGTCCCTGAGTTTCTTTTACTCAAAGCTAGCACTCTACCTCTTGAGCCACAGCACCACTTCCAGCCTTTTCTGTTTATGTTACTGAGGAATCGAACCCAGGACTCTATGCCATGCTAAGCAAGCACTCTACCACCAATCCATGTCTTTTAATAACCAACGGATTTAATTACATTTATTGAGCCCTTTCTTCCCTCCAGATACTGTGCTGTGCATTTCATAGAATATTATTTAATTCTCATGGCAGTACTGCAAAGAACATTAGAAGCCTCATGAGGAGAGATTAGGTGGTTTGCCCAGTCATATAGGGAGAGTTACAATGCATTAACTGAAGCTCACAGAAATGACTTTTACATATGGCTAAAATTTACCTTGTGTAATTTAAAAGGGATTCCTCTTAGACTAAGGTAATTTCAATCACAAACCGAATTTTGTGATAACACGTATAAGAGTAATGGAAGATGACAGTTTATAAGTCCTGAACATTACCATGAACATCTTGCCTATTGGGCAAAAAAAAAAAAAAAATTCAGCCAAGTTTACTTGAGTTGTTTTATTTTGGGGAGCTGGGGGAGGTTCAAAAAATAGTACCAAATCTGGTCCCAGTATGATCCTGTGACTTTTCCTTCTTGTCTTCATTCAGCCCTCACAGACAAGACTCTGGTCTTCCCTCTATAGCCAGTGCCCAGCTGCTGGTACGTTGCATCCAAACCTGGTCTTGTTGGTGATGGGGTAGGGTGGGCTGTGTTCAGCTCTTACGTCACCATCAGTATTCCATGACACCCCCTGGTCATAGCAGCTGCCCAGATTTTAATGCATATCTGGTTTTAGGCTACATATCAGGGAAAAGGGGCGGGCCCTAAAATTGGGCCACTATGAGCACAGAGTGGAGATAAATGGTTTAGAAATGCCACAGAGAGGCTGTGAACCCACTGGAAACAAAAGCCTAAGCCTCTGCTAATTCGTAGTCAGTGCAGAAAGGCACTGACTGAAGTTCCCACAAGTCTCAGAATTAGGGGTTCAAGCTGACTTCATCTGGCACGGGAAGTGGGTAAGACCCAGTTGATAGCTGGGTTAGTTTGCTAGGTAGTTCCAAACCACAGGGATGTTCTCCTTGTGAGATCACACAGGCACAGACTCATCACCCACCGCAGGCTGCCTGGGACCCATCTGGACTCTCTGTCCTCATCAATTAAGACTATGAAACTTACTGAACTGCAGCCTGCTGTTTGTGGCTCACATCTGTAATCCTAGCTACTCAGGAGGCTGAGGGATGAGGATCACAGTTTGAAGCCAACTCAGTCAGGAAGGTCCCTGAGACTCTTAGCTCTAATTAATCACCAAAAAGCTGGAAGTGGTGCTATGGCACAAGTGGTAGAGCACCAGCTTTGAGTGAAGCAGCTCAGGGGCAGTGAATTCAAGCTCCAGGACTGGCACATACAAAGAAAAAAAGCTACTGAACTTCTCCAGGCTTCACTTCCTCCATGCACAAACTGGGGATAGTTATTTGTCCCTATCTGTTGTGTTCTTGTTGGGATGGAAACGGCTTTATTAGGAAAGGGCTATAACACACAAAAGTCAAGACATCAGCTATTATTATTAATTTTTTTTGGTCAGTGGTGAGTCTTGAACTCTGGGCCTGGGTTCTGTCCCTGAGCTCTTCAGCTCAAAGCAAGTGCTCTACCACTTGAGCCACAGCACCACTTCCAATATCTTTCTTTGTGTGTGTGTGTGTGTGTGCGTGCGCACACATCTGCACATGCACGCACGCACATTCCAATGATGGTGCTTGAACCCAGGACTTCCAGATCTTTTCTGCTCAAAGTTGGTACACTGTGACTTGAACCACACCTCCACTTCCAGGTTTTTTTAAACTGGTTAACTGGATATCAGAGTCTCTTGGATTTATCCTCAGATAATGCCATCCTCAGATCTCAGCCTCCTGAGAAAGTAGGATTATAAGCGTGAGCCACCAGTACCCAGTTATGGTTTTTTCTTTATCTCTTGCTAAAATTATAACAAAAATTAGATACTTTTGCAAGATATCTAAATTACCTGATCCATGGTACTAATTGCTGCAAATGGACATCAGTTACTTTCAAAATACTGATGGATTTTTTCATTTATTTAATATTTTATTTATTTATTCATCATGCCAGTACCAGAGTTTGAACCCAGGGCTTTGCCCTCTTGCTTGGCTTTCTTGCTCTCAACTGCTGCTCTATCACTCCAGCCAGGCCTCCAGTTCGCTGATAGATTTTCTGGGCCTGGATGCTGTTCCTGAGCTCTTCAGCTCAAGACTAGCACTCTACCACTTGAGCCACAGCACCACTTCCAGCTTTTTCTGCTTATGTGGTGCTGAGGAATTGAACCCAGGGCCTCATGTATGCAAGGCAAGCACTCTACCACTGAGCCACCTTCCCCACTCCTCACTGATAGATTTTTTAAATCACTTTATTTTCACTATGAAAATGCTTAACCAAGTGTTGACACACACATTGACAGAGGATTTGGGCTTTTGCCGGGTGGACCTCTATGTGGCTGGGCCTCTGTTGGGCTGTCTGGAAGTAACAGAAATAATAATACTGCACTGAGTGTAGCAGCATGCATGGCTGGCAGTGCTCTAAAAGCTCTTTGGGTATTGGGTCTGGGAAGGTGGCTCAGTGGTAGAGCGCTTGCCTTGCATGCATGAGGCCCTGGGTTCAATTCCTCAGCACCACATAAGCAAAAAGAAAAAAGCCAGAAGTGGTGCTGTGGCTCAAGTGGTAGAGCGCTAGCCTTGAGCTGAAGAGCTGAGGGACGGTGCCCAGGCCCAGAGTTCAGGCCTCACGACCGGACCCAAAAAAAAAAAAAAGCTCTTTGGGTACTAACTCAGAGACTTTCACACACTGCTGTATGGGTTATTGTTACCCCAGCTGCACGTACCAGTTCATGGAGGTAAAGAAAAGTTAACTAAACTCTCCTTGGGTTAGCTCTATTCCAGATCATCAGACACCAGCATTGTGTGCTCTTGCATAATAACTAGATTAGAGCCCGGACTGACTTTATCAGTCATCTGGTGACAATCTCAGAGCCACCTCCTGCCCCCCCCCCCCAGCTGCCCCAGGCCACAGTAAGAACCCGCCTTCCTGCCAGCCTGCCTGCCTGCCTGCCTGCCTGCCTGCCGGGCAGGGGTAGGGGCGAGGGTGGAAGAGAGGGAGCAGGGACAATAATTGTCCAACTGAATGGTCTTGTTCCTTCCTCTGCTCTGTCCCCATGAATCCTGAAATGTCCGGAGCCTTTCTGATGGTTTTTTTGCAAAGAAAAGATCCAGAGGGAGACAGGCTCTCACTCCCTCTTACCGTGAACATTTTGTTGGTGAGACAGTGCAGAGACACAGCGCAGAATGGCGCAAAGCAGAGCGTTTGGATTCGGCCTTCAGCAGGCGCAGACTCAGCTCTGCTTGCCAAAGGGTCTGAATGGCCCTTGGCCCTTTTACCCTTTTAACCTGGCAAGACTGTTTTCCACATTGTCTGCAACAGCATGTCTAACACATCCAGCTCAGCGTCCTCTCCCCTCCGCCCCAGGACAGAGATCACAAGCAGGCTACCACAGCCATCTTGTTAACTGAGCCTAAGTCAGGTAGGTTCTCAAATCAGGGATGAATTTAGGGATGGAGAGACCTGGCGATCAGGAACTGTATGCTGCTGGTTCACGGATATTGGCTTTTCCTGGGCAGGGGAAAAACTCGCCCTGAGTTTGAATCCAGGTTTAGTTGATGTGATCTGGAGTCAAGTCATTTGTCACCTTTGCCTGGCTGATGCTGGCTGCTCTACAAATGGTGATTACAACTGTCACTCACACATTGACTCCCTCCCCCCAGGGTCCCCCGCCATGAACAGGCCCAGAATCAGACTTCAAGACATACGTAGGATGCAGGGTCTGCTTCCCAGTGAGTTATAAATGTGCCATCGGCTGACAACCACACCCTGAGACCACTCCCCTTCGCTCCCCCTCCCTCCAAAAGCCTGTGGCTCAGGTGGTTTCTGAGAAATAGGTCATAGAGCAACAAATCCAGTCGTGAGTGAAAGAATCTGCGGTGCTCAGGGAAAGAACCTGCGAGGCTCAGGAAGCCTCGCGCTTGGTTTGATTCACCCACATCCGTAAGTCATGTCATGACCTAAAAATAGTTTCTCTCACGAGGGAGAGCTAACTGGAGATGTGCCTGTCTGTGTCTTGTCACAGTGATAGAATGAGAGCACAGATTACTGGGTGTTCCCATGAGCCGACTCTCCCCCACGGTGGTACCACCGCGTCCCGAGGACAGGCACAACCTGTCCCAGCACAGTTGGGTTTCTGTGCCACTGACTTATCACAGTAAATGTTCCACACGTGCCTGAAGCAGCCAGTTCACCAACAATTACACCCCTCCCCCCGTCTCCCCAAACCCACCAACCCTGTCTCTGAGTCTCATTTTCGCCAGATACCTTGAAAGGGGAAGGAGTGGTCAGGGGCCAGTGGCTCACATCTGTAATCCCAGCTACTCAAGAGGCTGAGATCTAGGGATCATGGTTCAAAGCCAGCCCATGCAGATAAACCTGAGAGACTATTTTTTTTCTAGTTAGAAGTAGAGGTGTAGCTCAAGTGGTAGAATGCCAGCCTTGAGTGTAAATAAAGCTCAGCAAGAGGGTCAGACCCTGAGTTCAAGCCCCACTACCAGCAGAAAGAGACAAAAAAAAGTAAAGCAGGGCTGGGAAGGTGGCTCAGTGGTAGAGCGCTTGCCTTGCATGCATAAGGCCCTGGGTTCCATGCCTCAGCACCACATAAGCAGAAAAAGCCGGAAGTGGCGCTGTGGCTCAAGTGGTAGAGCATTTGCCTTGAGCTGTAGAGCTGAGGGACAGCGCCCAGGCCCAGAGTTCAGGCTCACGACCGGACCCAAAAAAATAAAATAAAATAAAGAAAAAAGAAAAGAGTAACCATGATGTGATTCTATTTATATCAAATTTTTTAAAATGCAGTCAAAGCTGTTGCGATTGAAAATAAGTCCATAGGGACTGGGAAGTTGGTTCAGCGGTAGAGCGCTTGTCTTGCATGCCTGAGGCCCTGGGTTCGATTCCTCAGCACCCCATAAGCAAAAAGAAAAAAGCCGGAAGTGGTGCTGTGGCTCAAGTGGTAGAGTGCTAGCCTTCAGCTGAAGAGCTGAGGGATAGCGCCCAGGCCCAGAGTTCAGGCCCCACGACCAGACCCCCCCCCCAAAAAAAAGTCCATAGTTATCTGAGAATGAGGGGTGACAAGGTTTATGAAGAGGAGGAGGAAATTTCTTTTGTGGGCTCATGGGGTATGGTCACTGTCTTGACTATGGTGGTAGTTCTGTGTGCATATTCATATACTAAAATGTACCCCACTGTGCCCTTTAAATATATGCGGGGTATTCTATGTCAATCATATGTTAAAAATAATCTGTTAAAAAAATGTAGCTAGTAGCTACCCTATTGGACAAGGCAGATCTACCACGTTCCTATAAGAGTAGCAAGTTCTGCTCTACAATCCATGAAAAGTACAGCCCTCAGAAGCCATCTGCACAGCCCTCCACCTGAGCATTAAACCTGCTTCCAAAATACTCTACTGTCCTGTTGACCTGCATGTGCTCGGCGTGTCTGTGTTCATCCATCAGCCTCTTTGCGGTTCAGCCAGGTCTCCTCTGTGATTCCGGCCCCATTTTCACATCCAAACTCCTTACATCTCCCCCATGCTCAAGAAACAACACAACACCTCAATCCTGAGTTCCCCTCGGGATTCGCTTCCCTTCTTCTAGATAATGTGCTGATAGGCCTAATTTATAACACTTTGGATCTACCTGTCTCCATGTACCAGAATATCTCTATAATTCTCCAGCACAAGCCACTTAATCAACACATAAGCCTGCACATGATTCAAAATTCCAGGCAATCCGGGCGCCGGTGGCTCACATCTGTAATTCTAGCTACTGAGGAGGCTGAGACCTGAGGATCATGGTTCAAAGCCATCCCGGGCAGGAAAGTCCCTGAGAATCTTATCTCCCATTAACCACCAGAAAACTAGAAGTGGCACTATGGCTCAAGTGGTAGAGCACTTGCCTTGAGCTAAAGAGCTTAGGGGCAGCACCCAGGCCCAGAGTTCAAGCCCATGACAGACAGAAAAAAAAAAAAATCCATGCAATATGGGAAGGCAGACAACAAACATCTCCTCATCCTGCTCCCCCCCAGAAGCAAACACACCTTGTATTAATCTCTTGGCTGGCTCTCTGAGATTTCATGCACACACAAACACGTGTGCACACACACATGCAAATGCAATGCATGCATGCATGGGCAATGTACTGCCTGTCCCAGAGTTTCTCTATCTTCAACTAAGAATACTACTATCTTGGCGATCTTCCATGTCAGGACCTGCAAAGCCTCCTCAGGCCGATTTCTGCAGTTCTCATGGGACTTGCTGGTCTTGACCCCGTGTCCATTGCCTACTGGAAACTCACATTGGTTCTATGGCAGGGCTCCCTCTCTCTCCTTCTCCTTCTCCTCCCTCCTCCCTCCCACCACTCTGACCACATCTTCTGGCTCCCCCACCTCCTCCTGCTCCTTCAAACCCGGAGTCCCCCAAAACCCTGGGTTTCCCTCCCAGGCCACATGCTCAATCTGGAAAAGTTCGGATGTTTTTAAAGGACACTCCTAGGAAGCCCAAGTCAAGCACAAGTGGCCATAAATTGACACAGGGTATCTGCAGTGGCCTTCAGAAAGAGTCAGAGATTAAAAAAAAAACCAAAACCACACAGCACAGAGCACATACTCCCCCCGCCTTTGTGGGCAATCTTTAGGTGTTTATATACCCCCAAGTTTGGGAAACACAGTGCCCTTCCTTTTCTGAACTATTAAATAGAAATAGTCACAGGAGAGAAGAGAAACAGCCCATATTCTGGGAGGAGGAAGTATAATTATAGAAATAATACATAAGCAATAAATAATAAAAATTAAGATTAAGAAGTATAGCTGGGAGCTGGTGGCTCACGCCTGTAATCCTAGCTACTCAGGAGGCTGAGATCTGAGGATGGAGGTTCAAAGCCAGCCCAGGCAGGAAAGGACATGAAACTCTTACCTCCAATAAACCACCAGAAAACTGTAAGTGGCGCTGTGGCTCAAGTGGTAGAGTGCTCAGCTTGAGCTGAAGAGATCAGGGACAGCGCTCAGCCCCATGACAGGAGGAGGGGGAGGAGGGGGAGGAGGAAGAGGAGGAGGAGGAGGAGGAGGAGGAGGAGGAGGAGGAGGAGGAGGAGGAGGAGGAGGAGGAGGAGGAGGAGGAGGAGGAAGGAAGGAAGAAGAAGAAATTATTGGAGTAAAATTTGCTAACAGAATATGTAAGATCCAGTGTTGATCCAAAAAGAAAATAGGCTTCTCATCTGGATTCTTGTGGCTGACACCTATAATCCTAGCTATGGAGGCTGAGATCTGAGAATCATGGTTGGACCCATCCCAGGAAGATAAATCTGAGTCTTTTATCTCCACTTAACTATAGAAAAGTCAGAATTGAAAGTGGGGTTCAAGTGAGAGCACCAGCCTTGAGCAGAGAAAGCCCAGAGGAAGTATGCCTTGAGTTTAAGCCTTGGCACTGGCACAAGGGAAAGAGACAGAGAGAGACGGAGACAGACAGACAGACACAGACAGATACAGAGACAGACTTCTCACTGGACAAATAAGCAAAGGTCAGCTTGTATAAAATTATTGTCCAGAATTTCAAGGGGAAATGTTTAGTCTCACCAGTGATTATAAAACTGGGAATGCAACCGCCACATAGGTATTGTTTTGTAAAATGGCAAATTAACCAGCTCCTTAAATCCCACTTTGAAAGTCTACTGTGGGCAGGCTCTGAGGAACTTAACTTTGAGGCATTGGTGGCACACCATCAATCATTTTCTGGAAACAGTCTGTCCGTTTTATAATATGGGGCATTACAATGGTTGAACTTTTTGACCAAATTATCCAAGAAAATGTTCCCCAAGAAATAATTCAAGAAGGGGGGTGGGTGGGAATGAAAATAAAATGGACAAAAGATATCTGGGTAAGGAAGGGGAGGCCCGCCCCCTAGTGGGAAGAATCAGAATTACCTTCCTCAGTACCTAAGACTGCTTTTATTACCCTGACACCTAGCACTATAAAATGTTTTTGCCTGTTTTTGACTCTTATGTAACTTAACTGCAGAATTATTTTGTGCCTGACTTCTTTTGATCAACATTGTTTGCATTTTTCTGTGTATATATGCAGTTATTCACACCACCTATTCTTCATGGATATTGGACTTGTTTCCATTTGTTGGATATTACTAATAAACAATCTTGTATGTCTCATGGCATACATGTGTAGACATATCATTTTTATCTAATATAGACGAAGGAATCAAGTGGCTATATCATGCTGACTTGTCCATATTTTTGTTGTTTTTAAGATTATATGAACAGTGTTTCATACTGGTGCTAATTTCCATGCTCTCCTGCAATGTATGAGAATACCCCTGGCTCCAAATTATTTTTTTAATGTCATTTTTTAAAGTCTTAATTTTGACCATTCTGGAGGGTAAGTAGGACATTGCCTTGAGAATTTACATTTGCATATTCCTTTGTAAATGTAAAATAAAGGTGCAAACTCTGGTGGGTAAAAATTACCTGGGAGTTCTTTTTTAGCCTACAGGGGTGCCCACCCGTATAGTACTGAGCAGATAGGTTTCCTGGGCTTCCTTCAACTCTTCTCTAAAATGTTAACTTTCACTGATCACTTGGCATAATCTCTCACAAGCTGCCCTTCATTTTTATAGACGTTTTACATTGAAAGAACTTGTGAACTTGTTATAGGTTCTGATACAGATCCTTTATCTGTTCCATGTGTGGCTCTTCATAGCTTCTTCCACACAACTTAAATCCGCACATTTTCACAAGTAGAGATATGCCAAGTGCCATTTTTTTGTCCTGTTCACAATAAGCCAGCAGATGGCACCCGCGCCTTGTGCCCAAGCTTTCCACCCGCTGACTTTCAACTAAACTCCCCAAGTACTTCACAAGTTAGCGATGCTTAACAAACATTCAATTTTCAACTATTATAAATAGATGAAAAACAAGTCAACTTGAGCTTTTCAATGGAAACAATATAGTGAGAAAGGTACTTTACCAAAAAGCACATGGAGACCACCTCTAAGGAGTCACCTGAAGGTTCACTAAGGGAATAATCATGGTTTTTTTTTGTTGTTGTTGTTTTTGTCGGTCATGGGGCTTGAACTCTGGGCCTGGGCGCTGTCCCTCAGCTCTTCAGCTCAAGGTGAGCACTCTAAGACTTGAGGCACAGCGCCACTTCCGGTTTTCTGGTGGTTTATTGGAGATAGGAGTCTCAGGGTCTTTCCTGCCCAGGCTGGCTTTGAACCGAGATTCTCAGATCTCAGCCTCCTGAGTAGCTAGGATTACAGGCGTGAGCCACCGGCGCCCGGCTTCATGTACATTTACATTGTTTACAAAAAGCAGGTACTGGCCATGTGTGGTAGTACATCCTTCTAACCCAGCACTCAGGAGGACCAAAAAGATCATACATTTGAGGCCAGCCTGAGCTACATATAGAAACCTTGTCTCCAAAGGGAGACAAGGAAGCTGCCAGCCCACAGACTGAGGGAAAAGTAGAGGTTTAGCCAGGAGACAGTATTTTCCCTCCTCCCCATATTCTTTTGTTTTTCATTTATTATATTTTGTGATTCCTCAAAATAGACTCGATGTATCTTGGAAATCTAGTGGGAAATCAGATTCACTTGCTCTGATAGGGAATTTGTGAGCCGGGCATGGTAGTAGATGCCTGTAATCCTAGCTTCTGGGAAAGCTGATGTAGGAAGATCTTGCATGATCCAAGTCCTCTAAGGCAAGAGCTGTGTGCAAACCTAAAAGCACAAGAGCAGGCATGGCTCATGGTAGAGCATGTGCCTAGAAAGCATGAAGCTCTGAGTTCAATCCCAGGAAGGCGAAGCGGAGGGGGAGGAGGTGGGGAGGCCATCCTTTGAACAGGACCCTTTGCTTTGGATGTGAGTACATCACTGTTTCATCAGCAGGAACCCAAAGCCAAAAGGCTCCACTCATTTCACTAAGAGAACCAGATCAGACAGGGTCGTCACCACAGTGAATCACCACCTCTGATGAACCAAGACCTAGTGCAAAGATGGGCACACTTAAGAATCTGATGGATAAACTCTGTGGTTTTTCCCTCACCACCATTGAGAAATGACTCCAGGCAGAGCTGCAGGCTGAAGCCTTCTGCTCTGCACCTTCCACAGAGACCCTCGCAACCACAGACACCCAGGCTCTGAGAGCAAAAGTGGCTTCCTTGGTTTTGCTTCATCGAGAGGATTGAGCCACACAGGTCTGGGCGATGTGGAAATTCCAGGCCTCACCGGATTTCCCACCTTCTAGGGGAAGGACATTGCACCATGAAAACCTCCTGGTTTCAGGGTTGTGGGGTTGGTGTCTAGAGGCTGGGGCCAGGCCAGGGCGACAGAGACCACTCAGGTATTGTGGGAAGGGAGGGCCCAGCCTCAGGGTCTATTCCTGCTGCTCTGAGTCTAGGGAGATTCTCAGCCCTCCTGTCATTTCCTATTGCCCAGACTGACAGTAGTATATGCAAGACCTGGGCAGGAAGAAAAGGACAGAGCCATGTCAGCAGCGCCCCCTAGAGTTTGGGGTTTACAGTGGCTCCCTTTTCTCCTGGCCCAAGTAGAAATGGTAACCTGATGCAGGGGGGCTTGTAACTACTCACAAGAGCTAGTTGTTACATTTTTCGTTTCCCAAAGCTGGAGTTAGTTAAGTCATCGTTGCCTCACTCATCAAATTAGGAAAAAAAAAGTTCTAACAAATATATGTAATACTGGAGTTTTTGAACTCAGAGACTCATACTTGTGAGGCAGGTGGTCTACCACAATTCCAGCCCTGTTTATTTTTTGTTATTTTTGTCTTTTGCTTTACTTTAGTTGTTGCTCTAAGCTGGCCTGGAACTTCAATCTTCCCTATCTCCACTTCCCAAGTAACTGGGATTGCAGATACGAGCCCACACTGTGAGCCTGGTTAGTACGTTTAAAAGTAGGGCCCGGTGCCAGTGGCTTACACCTGTAATCCTAGCTACTCAGGAGGCTGAGATCTGAGGATCGAGTTCGGGGCCAGCCCAGGCAGGAAAGTTCATAAGACTTTTTTTTTTTTGTTCAATCGTGGGGCCTGAACTCTGAGCTTGGGCCCTGTCCCTCAGCTCTTCAGCTCAAAGCTAGCTCTCTACCACTTGAGCCACAGTGCCACTTCCAGTTTTCTGGTGCTTTATGGAGATAAGAGTCCCACAGACGAGTCAACAACTGAAGTATATAACTAATGAAAAATAAGAGATAGTAGAAGGCATGTCGAGTCCAGAATTACAATTTGGGCAGCTGAGTTACTGCCATCACCATTAATCAAGACAGAAAAATGGAGTGAAGACATGAGAAGTCAGTAAAGACAACTGAGAAAAATGAGTATCAAAATGAAACAGGAAAAAGCTATGTCTCAGAAGGCAAAGGAGAAGCGGGTGTCAGTAATATGGACACAATCATCTAAAAGGTACATAGTTACAAACTATGACAAAGACAAATACAATTTCAATACCTAAGCTGAGAAAGCTAGGAGAAGGGAAAATAAACAGAGGTTTAAAAATTAAAAAAAAAAAAAAAAAAAAAGAGAGTCCCACAGACTTTCCTGCCCGGGCTGGCTTTGAACTGTGATCCTCAAATCTCTGCCTCCTGAGTAGCTAGGATTACAGGCATGAACCACCAAGTGCCCAAGCCAGTTCATGACACTCTTATCTCCCATTAAACACAGATCTCAGCAAAAGTAGCTCAGGGACAGGGCCAAGGCCCAGAGTTCAAGCCCCAGGACTAGAAAAAAAAGGGGGTCGGAGGGGAGAAAAAGTGATATTCAGAGCTCATCCCTCCCTAATTATGTACCTTCTCGTGTGGTGACAAGTCGAGTCACACCAGGTATCTGCAGGTAGGACTTGCAAGGCAATAGCCTTACCGCCTACCTTTCCCCCAACTCTGCCTTCCAGAACATTACCATAGTTGTTTGCAATTGACCCTGGTGAGAATTTTTTTTTTTTTTTTTACCACAGAAATCAGCAAATGTCACCAATCAGGCTGTTTCTCCCCTGGTGTCTGCTGTTTGGAATCTGGAAAAGTACATGGCACACACAGAGCTCCTGGGATCTACACCCAGAGCTCCTGGGATCTATGCATGCCATGGGATCATCCAACCACGGGTCATCCAATCCCTGCTCCCAGCTCTGGGCCTGTCCTCAGCCAGATCAGGAAATATCCATGACCCGACCTAGGCCACACCTGGGAAGACAGAGCCAAGCTCACTTGTGTGTCAGGATGGATCGGGAGGAAATGGGGAAATGGGAGGAGATGATGAATAAGACTGTGTGGCGGAAGCACTTGTGAGGACATCGGAGGGGGACACACGCAGGAGTTTGAGCCCTGAGGGGCTCCAATAAAGGGTTAGACTGTCTCCTGTCCTCCCCCACCCCCTCCCTGACTGCTAGGATTCATGGGATAACTGGGAGGAGGGTTCTGGGAACAAAGGGACAAGACTGTCAAGAGGTGGGAATCCAGCCCTTACCAGTCCTTCCTAAACATTCCCCGCTCCGCCCCCTCCTCTGTTGGCAGACTGCCTTGATCCAGTGGCCGTCAGGGGTCCCCAGCCCCCCCTCCCCACCAGCGCCCTGATCACAGCTTTATAGAACAAGTGATTTTTTTCTTTCTTTTGGCCTGAAGGCCAAATCCAGCCCCTCCCCCTTTCTCTGGGGTAGTTATACCAGGTCACCCTGGTCCTTGTCTGTGAGTTCATGATCAGAATGAGGCTTTCTCCTGGACTTTGGACCCTTCTGCACTTCGCCCTAAGTGTCTCCCCATATGACTGCTTATGTCCTTTCAAACTCTGTGTGTGTGTGTGTATGTGTGTGTGTGTGTGTGTGTGTGTGTGTGTGTGTGTGTGTGTGTGTGTGTGTGTGTGTGTGTGTGTGTGTGATTGGTACTGGGATTTGAACTCAGAGTCTTACACTTGCTAGGCTGGCCTGGCATGGCTGAGCTACACCTCCAGGCCTGTTTCTCACTGATTAAATTTAGGATAGGGTTTTACTTCCAGCCCAGTTGAGAATCAACGGTTCACCTACTTTTACAGTTTCCATCGAAGTTTTTCCGTCGTTGCTGAGATGACAGGCGTGCGTCACCACGCCCAGCTTCCCTTCTCCGGGAGATGAAGTGTCTCAGATTTTTCTGCCAGGACTGGCCTGGCCCTGCAATCCTCCCTAATCTCCACCTCCCAAGTAGGTTGGAGAGCCAGGCCCACGCCACGGTGCTCATTTATAGGTTGAGAAGGGAAGTCTCTCAAACTTTTCTGCCTGGCCTAGCCTCAGACTTCCACCAGCTCAATCTTAGGCTCCGAGTAGCTAGAATTACAGGTGGAAGCCACCCTGTGTCTGGCATCCAAGCATTCTTTGTGATAAATTAGTGTCAGCTGCTCCAGCAAATTAACCAAAGCCTAGAGAGGGGCTCTTGGGGAAACTATTGGCAGCAGTGAGCAGCGTTGGAGGGGCTGAATCTCCCCCCCTGCCCCAGGCAGACAGTGTCAGAACTGGCATCAGAGGATGCCGTCTGGTCCCCGTGCATGCTGGGACAGCAGGCGTGATGTGGCTGGTGAGTGCTCAGGCAGGAAAAACAGCCAAGTGTGTTTTTCTTCCTCAGACATACCTGCTCTGAAGGGGCTGTGCCGGGCCTTTCTGGGAGAGACCTGGTTGTATCTGGGAGCCCCACCTTCTGCTTATCTATGAACCCCCCACGCCCGCTCTCTGGACTTCCTCTTTCCTTGACATCCCAGAATCTCATCACCTGGTCTCCCGCCTGCTTTTCACAGATAAAACTGTGGCAGATTAAATAGCTGAGGTGTCACGGCAGGGAAGGGCAGAATTAGATCAAACAAACAAATCAGCAAGGGCGGGCCTGGTAATGAACAGCCCTGGCAGGCCCCTTGGAGCCCAGCGTATGTTTTCTTCCACAGGCCACCCCGCATTTTCTCAGGGGGCTCAGGCACCAAAGTCATGGGGACCACCTCTGCCTAATCCTTCTCTGTCAAGGAGACAAAGCTTGACCTGCCTGACAGGCAAGACAGAGGGGCGTCAGGATAGCAGAGGGAAGGCAACCCGTGCAGATGTGCTCCGCTGATGTCGGCAGCTCTCAGGGAACAGTCCCTGCCTCTCGGTCCAGCCCCCAGGCTTCACCCACTGCAGCCGTCATGGCTGTGTGGACCCCTGTGCTCTCCTGACATCTCCTAGCATCCTCGGGGCTTGGCTAATGATGTTCCTCAGCCTCCAGTGCCCTTCCCTGTTTCTCCATCTGGCAAACATCCTCTAGGCTAGACACCCGCTCTTCCTTCCTCTTCACTTCCTCCTGCTCCTCCGTGGGCTCAGAGCCGGTTCTGTACCAGATACAGATCAATAAAGAAAACAGCCGGGTCATGAACCTGGATCTTCCAGCAGACTCTCCTGGGTGTCAGCGACTGGGTCTTTATCTTCAAATGTGAAGAATGCCTCCCTCACCCCACGCCCCCACCCCACCGTACATAATGTTTAGTGAATCAAGGAAAGAAAAAAAAATTAACTACACAAATCCACCCATTTGACTTCTTCCAGACCAAAGTCAGGAAGCAGATCTTAACATTACACAAAGCTTTCCTTCTGACTCATGTAGCCACCAAGTATTTACTGAGGGCTGCTACGTGCTGCGCACTGTGTAGACAAAGCTGACGTGGACTCCAGCTCTGCCTTCCGGGGGGTTTGCAGATAGAAGGTTTGGATGAAGGCCTGGTGCCGGGGGCTCTCGCCTGTCATCCTAGCTACTCAGGAGGCTGAGATCTGAGGCTCACGGTTCAAAGCCAGCCCAGGCAGGAAACTCTGTGAGACTCTTATTTCCAATAAACCACTCAGAAAACTGGAAGTGGCGCTGTAGTTCAAATGGTATTGTGCCAGCCTTGAGCTGAAGAGCTGAGGGACTGTGCCCAGGCCCAGAGTTCAAGCCCCACGACTGGACCAAAAAAAAAAAAAAAAAAAAAAAAAGGTTCAGATGAGGCAGAAAAGGATGGCACCTATGACCACCCGTTATAAGCAGATGATTGTACACAAATCCTTCAAAGTAGGCCCTCTTTTTCCTTTTTTTTTTTTTTTTTTCTGTTCCTGGGGCTTGACATTAGTGGTCCTTGACCTAGTTTGCATATGGATGATTTTATTTTGGTTGGTCGTGGGGCTTGAACTCTGGGCCTGGGCGCTGTCCTTCAGCTCTTCAGCTCAAGGCCAGCGCTCCACCACTTGAGCCACAGCGCCACTTCTGGATTTCTGGTAGTTCATTGGAGGTAAGAGTCTCACTGACTTTCCTGGCTCGGCTGCCTCTGAACTGTGATCCTCAGATCTCAGCCTCCTGAGTAGCTAGGATTACTGGCCTGAGCCACAGCGCCCAGCTGGGATTATGTTTTTTAAGTATGGAGGCCTCGCAGGGCCCAGCCCAGAGATTTGAATGGTCCTGAGATCAAGACCATGGGAAGCATCAGGCTTGGAAACCTCTGCTCTAAACAGAGAATGGGGAGGAGAGAAAGTGTGCAAGCCAGACTCACCTGCAGTCGAGATGCTCCTTGATGGCTTCCTGGGTCCTGTTGGGGATGCAGAGCTGTCCAAGGGGAGAGGCCCTGCAGCAAGGGTGGGGCCCGCGCCTCCCCCCCAGCCTCCTGTCTGTGTCACCGCTGCTGTGATCACTGTGTCCCTTGACCTGGAGTTGCCAAAGACTCCTTCCTGGGGAAACTCCGCCGTTTCCATAGAAGAGCACGTGGGCCTCCAGACAGACTTTCAGTATACAAGGGCAAGGCTGTGGGTCATAGAAGACAGAGGGTTTCAAGGGGGAAGTTTGTGGGTGCAGACAGGATGAAAGGGACTAGACACACACACACACACACACACACACACACACACACAGGGTACGGGGGAGGCAGGCTTAGCAGGGAAGGGCAGCAGGGGAAGTAGAGGCTCCCGACTGTACCCCCATATTGCTGCCACGCTCACAGCCACTGGAACCAGGCTGGGGGTGACAGACCAGAGGGGCAGAGGTTCCCTTTTTCAGAGACAAGCAGTGACCCAGGGGCCAGCACTGGAAACCGATGGCGCGGGTGATCTCCCCGCCTTCGCCCACCTGGGGACATGACCATGGCCCAGAGTCTTCTCAGGAGCAGAGAGCCTGGGGAACCCCAGTGGGACAGAGGTTGGGGGTACATAGGGGAGGTACAGGCTATGTGCCCTCACTTTAACTGGATGTCCTGAGCTTCCTATTTATTGCAGCAGTTCTGTGAGCTTCAAGGAGATGTGGAAAGGAGTTTCAGGCAGGCACTTACTAACCTGGGCCCAGAGATGGCTCCAAAAACCTGAGAGGCAATGGGAGCTCCCCCCCCCCCTGCCCAGGGCACCAAGGTGGAAGACTGTCCACCAGGGACCTGGGTGGGGGCAGAAGCCCCCTTCTCTCCCCCACCCCTCCCCACTGGCCAAACAGCAATACCAGCACTTTGCCTTTTCTCACTCCCTCACCTCGAGTCCCTCCAACACTCAGAGCTGGTGACCTAGACTCCTCCTGCCCACTGTGGATGGTGGATCAGGGAGAGCTCCCCAGTTCTTTTGTGAAAAAGGTTGATAGCAAAATGAATCGTATGAATTGGAAATCTGTCCTGATTTGTTTGTTTTTTGGTCAGACATGGGGCTTGAACTCTGGGACTGGGTGCTGTCCCTGCGCTCTTCAGCTCAAGAGGAGTGCTCTACCCCTTGAGCTACAGTACAACTTCCGGTTTCTGGTGGTTTATTGGCGATAAGAGTCTCACGAGCTTTTCTGCCCAGGCTGGCTTTGAACCTCAATCCTCAGATCTCAGCCTCCTGAGTAACTTGGATTACAGGCATGAGCCACTGACGCCTGGGTCTCTGTCCTGTTTTGTGGGGAGGGATCCTATCTTCTACTTGTCTCAATTGGCTGGGAGGGTATGTGGAGAAAGGCTAGATAGATGGTTAGCAGAGGACAAACAGATGAGATAGATTAGAAAGATGGGTAGATGGACAGATGATAGATTGGCAGATAAATTAGATAACTAGATAAAATTCTAGGGGGAAATGTGGTAAAAAAAAGTGTTTCTAGTTGGAAATCTGGTTGAGTGGTGTGGAGGTTCCTTAAGCTATGTCCCCAACTCTTCTCTTTAAAATTAATTGAATTGAAGTCCCAGAACTGAGAGCCAGAAAAGGACTGTGGTATGAAACTTTGCCCACTGAGTTCAGTCAGAGAACATTAAAGAAGCATTTCCACCATCCCTGTATTATGAGCTCTGTATTACGGCAGGGACCATGACTCTATCTTTAAAAAAAAAGTACAGGCTGGTAGTGAGACCAGAGTTGTGCTGTGGCTGCTCTGGTATCTCCACTCTCTCTGGAAGGGGTGGGGAACATTTTTTTTTCTCAATGTTCATTACTTCTCCCTCAAATTTTATGTCATTCTTATGATTCGTTTAATATAAATGTTTGGTGCTGTGAACAAAAACCCCTAGACTTACTGATCTGTGCCTTGTCAGGGCCAGATCAAATAATTTTGTGGGCTTTATAAGGTTCCCCACCCCTAAAAAGAAGCTTCAGTTTCCTCCAAGACACAATCAGGTGCAGCCATAGTGGAGGGGGGGGGCGTATCTTTTCTTTTCTTTTTTTTATTTTTTTTTAATCCGGTTGTGGGGCCTGAACTCTGGGCCTGGGTGCTGTCCCTCAGCTTTTCAGCTCAAGGCTAGTACTCTACCACTTGAGCCACAGCACCACTTCCGGCTTTTTTCTTTTTTGCTTATGTGGTGCTGGGGAATCGAACCCAGGGCCTCATGCATGCAAGGCAAGCACTCTACCACTGAGCCACCTTCCCAGCCCGGGGTGTATCTTTTCCCCCAAGATGAGAACAGGCATGGCCAGGCTAAAGGATGATCAAAGGCAGTCTGTGACTCAGAGTTGAGAAGCAGGAAGTGTGGGCACCAGGGAGAGCAGAGCTGTCCCACACCTCACTTTACTCTGGACATACTCCCAGCTCTGGACCACGTGACATGAGCAAAACACCCACCACCTCTCTCAGCATGTAAAAAGCTGGGAAATGGCACACCTGTCCCCAGGCTTGTCACTAGGCGCTAGTGGCTCACGCCTGTCATCCTAGCTACTCAGGATCTGAGTATTGTGGTTCAAAGCCAGCCCAGGCAGGAAAGTCCATGAGACTCATCTCCAATTAACTACCTGAAAACTGGAAGTGGTGCTGTGGCTCAAGTGGTAGAGCGCTCACCTTGAGCTGAAGAGCTGAGAGACAGCGCCCAGGCCCAGAGTTCAGGCCCACAACTGACAAAAAATGTGTCACACGCCCATGAGTGCAGGACACATTGGCTGGCCAGCAGATTTCCCCTCAGTGTCATACAGAGCAAGAATAAACCAGAGTCTCCTGCCTGTCCATCCTTAGAGCCATGCTCAGAATTTAGGAATTCCTATGCTCATCAAGAGGAAAAAAGCATTTTGTGTTTATGCAAAGCACTGTCAACTGAAACTGACCTCATGATGAGCATCTGAGTTTGTTTTCACAGAAGAAACAATGCGCCAACTCTTCAGGAGCCTTGCGCCCACACCCTGCTGTCTTCTAGCTTACCTAACAGGCAGGGAGAGAAGCCAGGAACTTCCAGGTCCTCTCAATGGTGGGACCTTTGGGGGATGCCCTCCTCAGCGCCAGTTCCTCTGCTGCACAAAGTCTTTGGGGCTACTCTGGAGAATGGGAAGACTGTGTGGTTTAAGACCAGTGTGGGGAAGAAACGTTCCTAAGACCCCATCACAACCAATATAAATCTGGAACAGTGGCACACACGTGCCATTCCAGCTACTTGGGAAGCATAAAAGGAGGATCATTGTCCAGGCCAGCCCTAGCAAACAAAATGAAATCTTATTGGAAACAAAATAAAGCAAAAGGGCTGAGGGCATGGGTCAAGTATCAAGTAGTAAAGCTCCACATCTTTTCCTCCCTGCTGACCAAACTGTTTTTCTGTGTAGCTGTACAGACTGTTATTACATCATCACAAATTCTTCCTGATTCCATAATTTATTACATAAGCATTAGGCTCCATACCCAAGCTTTACTTTCAAAAGAAAAACCTTTTCTGTCCTTCGACATTCTGAATGAAAATAGAGGCAGAGGGGCTGGGAAGGTGGCTCAGCGCTTGTCTTGCATGTATGAGGCCTTGGCTTCGATTCTTCAGCACCACATAAATAGAAAAAGCCAGAAGTGGTGCTGTGGCTCAGTGGTAGAGCGCTAACCTTGAGCTGAAGAGCTGAGAGACAGCGTCCAGGTCCAGATTTCAGGCCCCACAACCGAGAGTGGTTTTTATAGTCTTAGCTGTGGATTTTTAAAATTTTTTATTTTTTATCATAAAGATGATGTAGAGAGGAAATATAGTACATAAGTACATTTCTTTTTGGACCATGTCACCCCTTCCCATGCTCCCCCCCAATTTTTCCCCTGCTGAGGGATTTTGAAGCCTCTGCATTGGAACTAATTTGTTTGATGCCAGAGATTCAAAAAATTTGAGTTAGTCCATTCTTTTTTTTGGCCTAGGCGCTGTCCCTCAGCTCTTTGGCTCAAGGTTAGAACTCTGCCACTTGAGCCACAGCAGGCTTTTCTGCTTATGTGGTGCTGAGGAATTGAACCCAGGGCCTCATGCATGAGAGACAAGCACTCTACCACTGAGCCACCTTCCCAGCCCGGTTATTCCATTCTTTTAGTTCATTTTGTGCTATTATAAAAGAATACCCAAGACTGGGAGATTTATGAAGAGTAGAGGTTTATTTATTTATTTTGGTCAGTCATGAGGCTTGAATTCTATTCAGCTCAAGGCGAATGCTCTACCACTTGAGCCACCGTGCCATTTCAGGTTTTCTGGTGGTCAATTGGAGATAAAGAGTCTCATGGACTTGCCTGCCCGGGCTGGCTTTGATCCATAATCCTCAGATCTCAGCCTCATGAGTAGCTAGGATTACAGGCATGAGCCACGGGTACCTGGCATTCCACAGGTTTTAAGTTGCCAAACATGTATGAAAACCAAACCGAAGAAATTGTTCACATTCCAAGATCCCTTTATTCTCTGGGAAATAGCAGTCTTCATCTCCTTGAAGTCTGAAGTCTGTTTCTGTCTGTCTCTCTGTGTTGTGCTGGTACTGGGGCTTGAACTCAAAGCTTCACGCTCTTGCTTAGCTTTTCAATTCAGGACAGGCATTCTGTCACTTAAGCCACACTCCACTTCCAGGTTTTTTTTGCTGGTTAATTGGAGATAAGAGTCTCTCAGACTTTTCCTGCTTGGGCTAGCTTAGAACTTTGATCCTTAGATCTCAGCTTCCTGGGTAGCTAGGATGAAATATCTTATGGTGTCAATTTCTGAAGAGATTTACGTATGCCTTCTTTATTGGATCTGTCAAGGTGAACTTATTGAAAACTACAACCTTCAGGGAGACAGGAAGGCCCCAACAATATAAAATATGATGACCAGAAGGCCACAAATTAAAGTGAGGTCAGAGTAACTGGATGTTACTGTGGTAACAACACGGAACCCTTCTGGCAAATGGGAAAATGAGGACAGTTTTTTATTTGAAAAGTAAATGGTGCCACAAGAGCACTTTCTGGAAGGCTAGAAATGACTGACAGCTTGTTTTTGCAAGCTGGTGGGTCTCATGGGTACATACAATTACCCAACTTCCTTGAACAGAACCATTAAGATCTGTCTGTTCTCTTGTAGCTGAGCTACATTTCAATCGTAAAGGTAATTGGATGGTCTGACCTCAGGGTTGAGTCATTTATTGTGTAGTTCTGCCCTTTCTGTCCTATGGTTCCTCCAAAGCCTTTTTGGTAAACTAAATGTGAAGGAACATGATTAGAGCGATTGTGACTTAAGTATTTTTAATTACAGAGAGAAATACAAATACTCTTTTAAAGGAAGTCTAATTCAATCTGCTTTTGTGTCCAAACTCTTTTCATTCACCTTTTGTTCATTACACTGTGGATGTCTATTATGAATTGTGTGCTTTCCTACATTCAGACTACTTTTTTTTTTCCAGACTACTTCTTGATGGTTGATAATATTTATGCTGCAGGCTGAAAAACTGCTATTATTTGATCTGCTACTTTTTGGCATAATATGCTTTTCAAAAATCAATACTTTGGCCCTTTCCACTCCTTTTTTTGCTGGTTAATTGAAAAGTCTGCTAGCTTTGTCTGCCTGGGCTGCCTCCCAACCCGATCCTCAGATCTCAGCTTCCTGAATAGCTAGGATTATAGGCCTGAACCACCAGTACCTGCCATCCACTTTATTTCTAAAGTCAAGCATTTATTTGTCCTCTTCTTCCATTGATTGTCCAATGTGGTTAAAACTTTCAAGTAAAACTTATTTGCCACTATCTTGAAAAATAAAACAATAATTTAAAAGCAAATTGTACCCTTAAAAAATTGTAACAATTGAAACCCGATACATATTGAATGGTTGGCATAATAAAACTATCTCCAAAATAACAAGCAATACATCGCATTGGCCTTATGGTACTAACCCACCTTCTTTTTGTTCATAAGGAAGCTGCAGGTAGCCAAGGTGTCATAAAAATCAGATTCAGTTGCATAAGGCCCAAGAAATAGTATCAAATTCATAAGGAAAAAATCACAGATATATTACTTGATATAAATACAAAAAAATTATATTTAATTTTTAAAGAGCATCCCATTGCTCCAAATAAGGGATATTTTATGATATTTGCACTGTCACACCAGAAAATTGGTTTTTAGCATTTCTTCAAGATTTATCATAAAGCATGGGGTTTTGAATTTATTCTAATTTTCATTTTAAAATTAAGTAGAATGACAGGAGGCATAAAGTGGCAGAGTGTCTGGAAACCCTGAGGTTCCATTCCCAGCACCATAAAAAAACAAACAGGTTAGTAGCATGCAATAGTAAAGTTATATAGTAAAACACTACCCAAACCAAGACCAAACCTGAAAATCTACTTTTGTTTCTAGAGAAAAATCACATAATTACTTAAGCCAGTTCTCTAAACCCCGGGAAAACATGTTTCAAGGGACCATTACCACAGAACTTAATTCTATTCCCATTTCTAGCTTAAGAACCTGCCCTGAACTTCTTTCTTATTCAAACCACAGACCAGTGAATAAACACAATGGATAGTGATCACTGAAATGCAGACATTTGTTTCTAAGGTTATATATGTAGGTATAGCTACATGGTTATTGATTTTATTACTAAGGCTTTTCTGGATATGAGGCCATCTAGGTGAGAGTGTCTGAGAGCAAAGGTATCTACGGGGCAAGTACATGCTCTCTAAGAGGTTGACAGCTGGGAAATTGTGAAACTAGGGTGGGCCCAGAGTGGCCTGAGGCTAGTAGGTTTGAATTTCAAACAAGCAATTCTCCCATTGGAGGAAGAACGTTATCTTAAACACATTAAGAGCCTGCTAATCATTCTGAAAACATTTATATTGCTAGCCATTTCTAATATTACTGATCATTCTTAAAACATTTCTTTTTTTGGGGGAGAGGGTCCGGTTGTCGGGCCTGAACTCTGGGCCTGGGCGCTATCCCTCAGCTCTTCAGCTCAAGGCTAGCGCTCTACCACTTGAGCCACAGCGCCACTTCTGGCTTTTTTCTTTTTGCTGATGTGATGCTGGAGGAATCGAACCCAGGTCCTCACGCATGCAAGACAAGTGCTCTACCACTGAGCCACCTTCTCAGCCTTTAAAACATTTCTTAAAAAAAAAAAAAAAAAAAAAAGGAAGCACTTGTTGAACAACTAGTACATAAATTAAGCACCATGTTAGGTACTTTCCAGCTATTTTAGAGTCTTTAGAGCCTGCCAGGCACTATTAACTCAGTTTTATGGACAGGGAGAGTCTGGCGTTTCTATAAAGCAGGGTCATACATGGCAGGGCTCCAACTTCACAGCCCAGAATACCTTCTACCACCAAGTCTCAGCGCAAACAGGAGTGGATTTCTTCAGCAAAAATAAAGCATGACTGCGTATTTAATCAGCTCTCCCTTCAGTTCTTGGTGATACTTACTGAGAAAGCTCACTTCACATTTTATTTGTATGTACAAAGAATGATAGATGTTTGCTTATGCTCCTGGCCATAAAGCTGAAAGGTTTCTGGGCTTTGGTTTAATACAACTCAGGACCGGTCTTCCCCAAAGAGAAGAATGGTTCCTCCTCTCTGGGCACCCCTGAATCTCGTCTGGTTCTCCTTCTCCCCTAGCCCTTTCCCCACGGTCCCTAGGATTCTCTTTGCTTGCATCCTCCAGGACCGTGTTGCTCTGGGTTCCGTCTTCATTGCACTCTGAAAGCCCTCCATAGGTATTGTCTTCCATGCCCTGGTCTTATTGCCCTTAACCTGCCATGTGGAGCATTCTAGAAGGCTCCTGGACCTCATGCGTTGTCTTCTCCCATTCTTCCCTCCCCCCCCCCCCTTGTCTTTCTATCTTCACTACCCAGGTGAGAATCTCCTGCCTTGAGGTCTTCACTTTTTCTCACTCAGTTCTCTCCTGCCCTCTGCCACTGCGAGCGTTTGTCCTGGCTATCCACTGCCTGCCCACTGGATCATGGTCAGCCACTGCTCTCTGTGTCCAACCAAGAGTCCCCGTCAGTATCCATCCACTACCTGAGCTTGCTATTATAGACAAGTCTCTATTAGGAAGATGAAACTCTCCTTTAGTTGAAAACCCTGCTCGGGGCTCCTTTGTAGTATCAGAAAAACAGCACACATTCTACCTCAGCCCACTCTCCTACTTCATACTTCAATAGCAAAATGCCCACGTAGTAAACTCCTCTAAAGTTTCAAAACAGACATTGTGCTGTTTTGGGGCTCTCTGCCTCAGTAAAGATATGACTCTATTGCAGTCGCCTTGTTTCTAATGGCCACGCATCAAGAAATGAGTCTGTTGAATCTTTTGTGATCTGCCTTCTTTGGCACACTTTGCTTGGTGCTGTCTGTCCTTGCTTCCATTGTCCTGTTTGGATTTGCTCACAGGAGTGTCTCCTTTTCCTAGAATGTCAGACCCTGACGCCGGCACAATGTCTAATACGGAGTGAGCACTAAATAATGTATGACTTCTCAAATATTTAAATTACATTTAAATCATATGTCAGATTTTTTATAAAAGTCCACATGTGAATGAATCTTACCTGGATAATTCTAGTCGCCTGTGTACTGGAGTTCTACAAAGGCTCAGTACAAACGTAACAACCAATTTCAATAAGTGAAACTTGATTGAATTCTGTTCTTAAAATTGTAGTTAGTAAAAAAAAAAAAAAAATTGTAGCTAGTTAGCTGGGCGCTGGTGGCTCATGCCTGTAATTCTAGCTACTCAGGAGGCTGAGATCTGAGGATCGTGGTTCAAAGTCAGCCCAGGCAGGAAAGACTGTGAGACTCCTATCTCCAGTAAACCACTAGAAAACCAGAAGTAGCTCAAGTGGTAGAGAGCTCACCTTGAGCTAAAGAGCTGAGGGACAGTACCCAGGCCCAGAGTTCAAGCCCCATGACTGACAAAAAAAAAAAAAATTGTAGCTAGTTCAAGTCCCAAAATAAAAATTGTAGCTAGTGTTGGGCCTAATGGTACATACCTGTAATCCCAGCAGAATGTGAGAGGCTGAGGCAGGAAGATCGTAAGCATACATACATATACATACAGATATCTATACAAATAGACATACATGTATACACGTACATGTATACATAATAGTCTTGAGAGAATTAGAATGGTTTATGTAACAGGTGATACTATTAAGTTAATGTTGATTTTCTTAGGAATATGGTGGTGGCACCACAGGCAGTTAGAATGTCCTGTCCCTCAAGTAGTGAATACATCCTTTAAGTTTTTAAGAGAAAAGCTTTAGGATTGTAATTTAGTTTCAAAGAATTCACTTATAAATGAACAAAATTTACATAGAGACACAGGGAATGTGGCAGAATGTCCATTGCTAAAAAAGCGTAAGTACTCTTTGTGCTGACTTTTCAATTTCTAGGCAGAACTTGAAATTTTAAAACATTGGAGGAATTTTAAAATTCAAATTTTAAAAATCAAATTTTCTGGCATCATTGTTGGGGCTCAGAGGGTTGGTACCCTAAAGGTAAGCCTCTGGAGGCAAATTTTCTCTTTGACTTTCTCTAGCCTTCTGGTATCTTACTCTTCATTTTCCCCAGAGGAAAGCCATAAAAACTAAAATTCTTTCTTCTCCTTCTTCTCCTTCTCCTTCTCCTCCCCTTCTCCTTCTTCCCCCATAAGGCAGGCTATAGAAAACAGAGCCACTTCTACCAAAGCTAGCTTTTTTTTTTTTTTTTTTTAAACCCAACCCTAAAATATTATCTTGAACTTTCCTCCACCTTTCTGCATGAGAGCTGGCCATAAAGAAATTCTCTGACCTATCTAAATCAGAAGATCCCCATTCCAGAGGAGGGCATGGTGTTATACACCCACAATCCCTAGTTACTCAGGAAGTGAAGGTAACAAGATTATGAGTTTAAGCCCAGCCTGGGCAAAGTTAGCAAGATCCTATTTCAAAAGCAAAATACAAATTAAAGGGCTGGGTCATGGCTCAATTGGTAAAGTGCTTTCCTAGTCAGTGCCAGGCCCTGGGTTCAGTGCCCAGTACCACATACACACACACGCACGCACGCACGCACGCACACACGCAGAGCATGAGAGCAAAAAGATATCCTCATTCCAGAAAGCAGCTTGCCCCATACCTAGGAGGAAAGAATGCTGCACAGACAGGTCAAGAATAATACTGACAGACTGATAGAACTTGATGGGTTTTCCCCTCAGTCTGTGAGCATTAGCTCATACCTTCCCCTTTTGTCCGATATATTTGTAAACAATTATCCATGCTTCATGAACCTGAATAGAAGAACAGATAGCACTGGGCACTGGTGGCTCATACCTGTAATCCTAGCTACTCAGTAGGCTGACATCTGAGGTTCAAAGCCAGCCTGGGCAGGAAAGCCTGATTTTTTATTTTATTATTATTTTTGTCTGTCATGGGGCATGAACTCTAGACCTGGGCGCTGTCCCTCAGCTCTTCGGCTCAAGGCTAGCGCTCTACCCCTCGAGCCACAGTGCCACTTCTGGGTTTTTCTGCTTACATGGTATTGAGGAATCGAACCCAGGACCTCATGTATGCAAGGCAAGCATTCTACCACTGAGCTACCTGTGATATTCTTAAATCCAAATAACCACCCTAAAACCAGAAATTAAGCTGTAGTTCAAAGGAGAGAGTGCTAACCTTTAGCACACAAGCTCAGGGAACAGAGCCCAGACCCTGAATTCAAGCCCTATCACCACCAGCAACAAAAAACAATAGCTTTGCCTGGATCTTTGGTATTTACATAAAGTTTTCCTGGTTATTTAAAACTATGACCAAATACATTTGTTGGGACTTCTTCTTGTTAGCCCACCTTTTGTTCTAGGGTGTGGCTCCTTAACAATGGCTGGAAATCGGTCACCCCCTTTCCTACACCTGCAGTGTAAGCCTTGCTCTTGGAACTCTCTTCCTCCTAAACTTGCTAACTAGTACTTTTCTACTAGTAACGGCAACATAGTTCACACCATAGCCACTGCCTGCCCATCAGGTTTGTATTTTAAGGATGAAATCACAGTCGTCCTTCAAAATCATTTCACAGATCTCTCTCCTAAATTGGCCAACCAGCATGAAACTGTTTGTTGCTAATTACCTACATGACATTACATTCGGCTTAAAAGTTTAAGCAAATGAAAATGTGCTTCCCAGTTGCTACATGTAATCCCATCAACTCAACTGCCAGAGATTTTCCTCTGGGAAAATGTGAGATAATAAGGAAGCAACAAAGGTTGGGAGAAATGGTCTCACTCTAATCCTTTCAGAATTGCCAAGTCTCTGGCAAGTGCCAGTTATCTTTTATTGCCCTTCTTTTAGCTTTCCATTACATTCATACAAGTGAAGAAACCATTTACCATTCTACTCTAAAGAAGTTAATGAGCTGAGCTACATTATCAAGAGAAGTTGAGAATACATGACCACACAAAAATCTGTTCATGACCACTCAAACTATCACTCCTCATCATTGTCCCAAACTAGAGACCTATCAGGTGTCCATTAATTTACAAACAGAAAAACAATAGGTGCTGTATCTATACAATGGAATCTTCTTCCTTACAAAAAGGGGTGCTAGTCACTCACGCCTGTAAAAATCCTAGCTACTCAGGAGGCTGAGATCTAAGGATCTCGGTTCAAAGCCAGTCAAGGAAGGAAAGTCTGTGAGACTCTCTTATCTACAATTAACCACCAGAAGAACTTACGTGGCGCTGTGACTCAAAATAGGATAGCACTAGACGAGCAAAATAGCTCTGGAACAGCACCCATGCCCTCCGTTCCAGCCCTACAACCGACAAAAACAAAAGGATGAAATGTTGATATTGTGGTACTGTATGAATATCACTTGAAAACATTATTTGAAGAGCGACCCCCACTTTTATGAGATGTCCAGAATAGATGAATCCTAGAGAAAAAGTTCATTCGTGTTTGTTTTGGTCTGGAAGCAGAGGAGTGAGGAAAAGTTTTGGTGAAAGGGTTCTTTGTAGGACGGGAGATGAAAATGTTTTTGAACTAGATGGCAGATAGGATTGCACAGCTTTGTGGATTTAATAAAACTATTGAATTATGCAGCTTAAATGGAATTCGGTCTCAATTTTAAGAAGTTATGAAAAAAAGCAAGTTTCTACTTGTACCATTTGAGCCGCACTTCTGCTTCCAGCTTTGTACTGGTTATTTGGAGATGAAGAGTCTTGAGGATTTGTCTGCATGGGCTGGCTTCCAAGCTCAGTTCTCAGATCTTAGCGTAGCTAGGATAATAAATAAATGGGAGCCATGGGTACCTGGCTTGATCCCACTTTTTAAGGTTAGTCAAAGGAGCCCAGGGCCACACAGATGATTATGCCTTTAGTTTCTATGTCACCATGGGCCAGAATGAAGGATGGCCCAGACTCCACAGGATGCTGGCCAAGCTCTTCCCCCTGTTCTCACAGGAGAGCCGTAGTCTGCAGTAGCATCGGTAGGGCTGATCTCATCAACATCCTGAATCCCCGTTGACCCCCAAAACCTCAACAACTGCCTCCAAGGACAATCTACGTGGAAGCTCACACCACTTTCCTGAGGGTACTTACCATCTTTCTTATTCACACCTCTCCCAAATATGTCTTCACTCACTGCTTTACTGTAGATGCTCAGGCAATTTCTGAGGAATAAGTAAACTTGGAAGAATAAACTTACACAGAATTTGCACGGGCTATTATTTAGAAGATGAAGTTTTATGCTTCAAAATGTCTTTTATCCCATATTAAAACAAATTTGTCCTCCACTTAAAAAGATAGCTAACTGTTGAGATATCTTACACAAGCGAAATTTTATTACTAATTTACAAATCTTTATGTCAAGGAGCACATTCATAAAGGTAGGTTTTCTTCATATAAAATTCAGATTTACAACAATAAACAGAAACTTTTGGACTATGTAGTTATTACGGCACTACCTTTAATTCCTTTATCCAGAGTCCCCCCCCCAAAACGTAGGCAAACCCTAAAAATGTAGCAGAAGCATTTCCGCACACTGGTCTCCACAATATAGTTTGTGCAGAAATGTTTCCACTAGATTCATAGAGTAATCTTTGGAGGAAAGAAGAGAGGACCGGTCATCTGGTTGCCCTTCTGACCTTCTGCAGCTCTTCAACAGGCTTCCATTGTTGGTTGATCGTTATAAGCTTTAAAAATAAAAAATAAGAAAGGAAATAGAAACGGTGAAGCATCGACCCTTCATCCTCACATCCCCTTTTGGGATTTTCCTATACTTCTTTTAGTTAAAGCATCACCAGTGTTTCAATCATACAACACCTCTTTCCCCTCTAATGCATGCATAAAGTACTCACCTAGACTGAGTTCTAGTGCTCCATTCCCCAAATCCTTTAGTATTATCATAGAGGATGGCCATACATGTCAGTCAGTTCCACTTGTTTGCTTGGGTGTAACTTTTTTGTCTTTTCTTTGTTGGTTATGGGAATCAGACCCAGGATGTTGCACTTGCTAGTCAAGCACTTACTGAGCTCTAGATCCCAGCCCATCAGTCCTACTTTCATGAACATATCCAGATTTTTTTTTTTAATCTGCCAAGGTAGCATGTGACTTGTAAATTCCAAAGTGTCTTTGCTCCTTGTGAGTGGATATACAATGTTCCTAGCACAGGGTCCGGCATGCAGTAGCCTCTTAACAGAATTTCCTCCTTGCAATTGCTCAATACAGGCCAAATGTTCTAAGTCACAAAATCAAGGAAGAGAGACACAGGGGTGGGGCGGGGGAGGGAGGGGGGATGGAGGATGAGGGGGGAGGATCAGAGCGTATGAGCACGTGAGCTTAGGGCCTGCTTGTTTGTTTTTCAATTAGTTTTTAAAATTATTATAAATAAGAAGCACAAAGGAGTTTGCTAAGCTTTTGTCAAGGCTGGCGCTCTACCACTTTTGGCTTCTTGCTGGTCAACTACAGTTAAGAGGCTCATGGAGGGGCTGGGAAGGTGGCCCAGTGGTAGAGTGCTTGCCTAGCATGCATGAAGCCCTGGGTTTGATTTCTCAGTACCACATAAACACAAAAAGCTGGAAGTGGTGCTGTGGCTGAAGTGGTAGAGTGCTAGCCTTGAGCAAAAAAAAAGCTTAGGGACAGTGCTCAGGCCCTGAGTTCAAGCACCAGGACCTGGCAAAAAAAAAAAATATTGTCAATACCTTTTGAGGTACACTAGGGTCCACAGTTTCCCAAGGTTCTGGATTTTTTTTCCGGTCAATACTAAAAATAAAAGGATAATTTAGGTTAAGTGCATTTAAACTAACAGTGTATAGAGTTTAAAAGTTGCTGGAGAAAGTCTTCATACTGAGGTATTCACTTATTAGTGAACAATTAGGGACCACCATTAGTAACTAAAATGAATGTAAAGTCCATTAAGGGAGTTCCATGGTTTGGTTCAAACATTAAGTATCAATTCTTCTCTGTAGGACTGGACTCTTCCCTTTACTGGGCTAGACTGGAGAATGCAAACAGCATACAATAGGGATGGTAATGCTAGGCTAAGGACAGGCACTAGTAAGTTTATGCCAGGCTTCTGGGAAGGACCCAGAGCCAAGTTTCAACTCTGGACTGGTATCTCATTGTAACTCCAGGATCTGTGCCTTCTGCTAGTGGTTAGACTTAATATCCTCCCCCACCCTCCCCAGACTACTGCTGGTTTTCTATCTCCCTCTTTCATGTTCCTCATGCTTTTCCCGAAGTTAAGATTAAGAGTCCATTATAGACAATTAAATGCCCTATCACGCTTGCAAAGATCTTTCTACTAAGTGAAAAATTTTTTAAACAAAAATTCTTTATATTTGATGATGTATATAACCCCCAAAATCATTTTAAAAACTTTGCATTCCAAAACAAGTTTATTTTTTTTTAAAAAAAAATCAGATTTTACTTCACTTGAAGAAAAAGGGAGAGGGCCAATAAATGAAAGGGTTTTACTCAGACAGAGGAACAAACCAAAGGCATGAATATCATGTAATAGTCTGGTGTCAGAATAGTTTTTAGCCGTGACTCCTAGTCTACCATTCAATCCACTGCCATGCGTTTCAGCAACTGAAGATCCATCAACACCATCCAACTACCTTCCTCCACGAGGACTACTTACATCACGTCGGTTTTGTTTCTCAGCGAATACACAGCAAAAGACGAGGCTCCACCCGCAGCCACACTTATGATGACTGCCAAAGGAATGAGCTGCGGGATAACGGGTCGGGTGCGTTACATTCAACCGCAAACCTCCCCCCCAAAACCGCCACACCACGTTTTCAGTCTTCAAAAACCCACCAGGCCTTTTCAACATGCATACTTCACATGTTCCTCCTCCATGGCTTGGGAAACCCAGACTTACCTCCTTCTTTTTCATCAGGATCTGGAAGACACCCATGATGACTCCCCACCGCGTCGAATGAATGAATGTCAGACTGGGAGAAGGAAAGCAAACCACAAGCCCAGATGAGGATCAGGTCATCATCCACCACGAGTACCAAAGCCGGGTTCAACAAGCTCTAAAGGCCGGGCAGGTGACTCACCTGGGGCGGCTGGCGCAGGAGAGGCTCAACGCCCAGGGGCAGCCGGTGCCCCGCCTTATATACCGACCGCAACCGCTTCGAACCACGCGGAGGCCGGGGGAGTGGCCGGGCTGAGCCCGGCACGTGGGCGCCCCCTGCAGGACGCTGGGAGCAGCGCCGCCGGCTGCGGACGGAGGTCTTTACCTGCCAGCTGGGCCGCACTGTCTCCAGCATCCAGGGCTTGTTGGGGGGGGTGGGAGGTTGGAGGTTCGGGAGAGAGGGAGGAGGGACCTGGGGGGGGGGGGAAAGGCAGCGCTGAGGATAACCAGGGTCTGATTGGAAGAAAATCAATCCTGGAGACTTGTATACTTGATCCTGTCCCATAGTGAAATGAACTGCAAGGAATGGAAACAAGAGATGGTTGTTGTGGTTGTTGCTGTTTTTGTTGTCTCTTCCTTGTGTCGTTTATTTGTGTTTGGGAGGGTAGAGGGGGTGCACCAAAAAAGGCGGGACAAAGGGGGAACAAAGGAACTTGGAAGGTGGCTTAGTGGTAGAGTGCTTGCCTAGCATGCATGAAGCTCTGGGCTCAATTCCTCAGCACCACCCACATACACAGAAAAGGCCAGAAGTGGCACTGTGGCTGGAGTGGTAAAGTGCTAGCCTTGAGCAAAAGAAGCTCAGGGACAGTGCCCAGGCCCTGAGTTCAAGCCCCAGGACTGGCAAACACACACACACACACACACACACACACACACACACACACACACACACAGAGCAAAGTAACAAATACAGCAGTGGAACTCACTAGACACTAGGTAGAAATGAACTATACAATGTGTGGGTGGAGATGGGCAGGAAAAACTGGGAGAAGCATGGAAAAGATGAAGCGATGAGGAACAAGTATACCAAAGTTTGTTCTCACCATGAGTTTGAGTCTCCTGTGAAGATCCCAAGTGCAGAAGGGTAAATTAGAATTTATGTGGTCACATTAAAAAAAAACAAAAAAAAAAACTCCAAAATGTTGCCTGGAGCTGGTTAGCTTACACTTATAATCCTAGCTACTCTGGAGGATGAGATCTGAGTTCAAGCCAGCTGGGGTAGGAAAGTCTCTGAGACTCTAATCTCCAATGAACCGCCAATCCTCCAAAACAAGCAAAAAAAGCTAAGGGATAGAGCCCAGGCCCTGAGTTCAAGTCCCTTACTTCTAAGTGTTTACAAAATATGCCCATTAAGTAGCTCTAATTCAAGGCATGGGTTGGTTCCAAAGACAGGTGATCAATTCTTTGGTGACATTCTGTGGACAACTCTGCCAAGACCCCAACAATGTGACACAGGTAAGTTCACCGAAAGGTTTCACACTTTTTGTTTATCCTGGGGTTTCCACATTTGACTCTGAGTGCTTGTTCCTAAGGAGCTCTGAAGAACAGGGTTTCCCTAGGTAGTACTCCCATCTCTGGATCCGATATAAAAGCTATCATGGGATACATACTCCAGTCTCACTGATGTGGCTTCCATGCAGGATGCCTTTATTTAAATCCCTCAGCAGCTGTTCTAACAACGCTCTCATTTAAATCTGCTTCTATGGAGTTATAAGGTGGATGGTGAAAATATAATGATCCTGGCAGGTATGTGTGTGTGAACCATGACTCCCCACATCCGTCTGGTCCTTGCGACTTGTGGGTACTGACCTTCCATTCTCAGTCTCTCACATGTACTTGTATTTTCTCCAGATGTTTTCCTAAATCTGTAAGACAGGTTAGCATGACACAGTGGGTGGGCAGGATAACAAGGCAAGAGTTGCTGCCACTATCCCATGCTAAGATGCATGTAAAAAATTGGAGTAACCTTGGGGGAGGGCTCTGTTCTACATACTAAGGTAGACTGTACTGGGGGTGTTCTATATAAGGCTGACTGTTGATGTGGCACAAAGAGCAGTTTGAGCAGTATATAGCGAGAGTGGCACACTGCTCAGTTTATCCTAAGTTGCTTTCAAAGATGCAATGTTGCCAGGCATCAATGGCTCACATCTATGATCGTAGCTACTTAGAAGGTTAAGACATGAGGGTGGGGATCTGAAGCTAGATCAGGCAGGAAAAGTCTATGAGATTCCTATCTCTAACAAACCACCCAAAAGCCGGAAGTAGAGCTGTGACTCAAGTGGCAGAGGGCTAGCCTTAGACAAAAAAGCTCAGGGAGAGCGCCCAGGTCCTGAAGTCAGGCCCCAGCCCTGAAAAGATTAAGTGTTAATTTTTTTCTCATAGCTCAAGGATTAGAATTAGTTTGGCCAAATCATGTTAAGTGAGGTTAAGCCAAGCTCAGATTCACAAACGCCATGTTTTCTCTCATATGTGGAACTTAGATCTAAAATACACTAGGACATGATAAATTATACAGGATTTTAGGCATTCACACAGTGAGAACAAAGGAAGATACTCTTAGGAGAGGCATACAAAGGTGCAATGACTATGCATCTGATCATACAAAATAATATTCATTGAAATGAACTCCAAGAAATGGAAACAAGAGGTTTTTTATTTGTTGCTGTTTTTGTTTTTTCTACTTATTTGTTCATTTGTCTATCTTTGGGTGTGTAAAGGGGGACGTAGAAATGGAGGAGTAAAGGGTTAACAAACGCAACAATGGTACTCATTAGACACTACGATGAAAATGTACTATTCTACATGTGGGTGGAGATAAGAAGGAAAAACTGGGAGAGGGAGGGGTGACACTGTTCAAAAAGAAATCTACTCTTTACCTATGTAACTGTAACCCCTTTGTACATGACCTTTATAGTAACAATAAAAAATTCTCAAAAAGGAAAAGAGTATTATTTTGGGAAGTTATCTAGAGCTGTCCTCAAATCTGATTACAACTGAATCCAAAAATTCTTGATTGGCTTTTGCTATTTATTGGGCATTTCAGTGAGGAGAAAAATGGTCTTTGTCTTCAGGTAGATTCTAAAATTCTATTAAGAGAGATTACAATTAAAATTAATATAATGATGAGTTTATACTACATAATTATAAAGTATACTACACTGTTTTCATTGTAATATTACAATTTAAAATGACATTTTTATTTTAAAATTTTTATTGTAAAAATACCAGAGGGGTTACAATTACATGGGCAAGATAATGAGTACCTTTCTTATCAAGCATTGTTGCCTCCTTCTTTGTTCCCCTTCCCATCCCTTCCCATCTCCCCCCACCCCCAAAGTTGTAAAGTTCGTTTCTGACATAACAATTTGTACAGCTCATTGTTGCAATGGGTCCACCTGTTTCCCTATTTAAACGATTTGTTTTTTCCCTTCCCCTCCACGAATTGTACCAACATCAAATACAGTGAAAGCAGGGGTTATACTGTGGAGGAGGGACATACAAAGCAACAAAGATATCATCTTATAAATATGTTAGAAACAATCACATGAAAGTAAAAAACATTTGAATACTTACCTTGGGGTTCATTTCAACTAACATCAATTTATCTGACCTTTTCTGCTTGTCTCAGACATATGCTAGTTATTGCAAATAAAGGAAACCATGGGACCTATGTTTCTTTGGGCCTGGCTTACTTCACTTAATATAATTTGTTCCAGGTCTTTCCATTTCCTAACAAATGGGGCAATGTCATTCTTTCTGATGGAGGCAGAGAATTCCATTGTATATATATACCACATTTTCTTGATCCATTTAAGAGGGGCATCTGGGTTGGTTCCATATCTTAGCTATGGTAAATAATGCTGCAATAAACATAGTTGTGCTGGTATAAAAAGGCATTTTCAAATGAACTCAGCTTTGAACAAACGTGAATAATAAATTTCCAACTTGACCACTTACAAACTTTTTCAAGGAAAGGCCCACAGTTAGATGTCTGAGTCAAGGTGTTCAGACAAAGTTCAATCTGGTCTAGTACAGCAAAGTTTAATGGCTGCCTAATAATATCAGACCAATAACCAATAAGGAACATGGATAATCAGAAAGCTGGTAAATCATTAAGGCTTTCCTGTTACTCAAATGGTCAATTAACTAAATAACAAAATTCTGACTTAATTCTATATGTACAAATTTTTCAAGTCTTTCCCTTAATTATTCCCAACATCCAGGTTTCCGGTCAGAAAACTTTCCGACAACTGCTAGACATGTATGATTTCACGTACTCCTAGCACTGTGGTCATACTCTGTTCGTCCCAAGCACCATTATCATTAATCATTAATTATCTCACCATTATCATTAATTCATTGAATAATTTTGTCCGATCTGTGTTCCCAGTTGGCCTGTCAGTGTCATGTCTGTCTTGTTCACTGTACATCCCAATACCTTTCAAGTGAAGAATGGCTCAACAAGACATTGTTTGGTGAGAAAAACAAGTATAAGTTACCTGGTATTATTTCCTTTGGGTTAAAAAAAATCACCTACATATACAAAAAGAACTGGAAAATTAAATTCCAAAGGTTTTTCTTCACATTTCCCTCCATTTTCTAGTATTCTTAATTATTCGATAATAGGGAAAATAATAATGTACTTAGAAATTATTTATAATTAAGCCAGGCACTGGTGGCTCACGCCTATAATCTTAGCTACTCAGGAGGCTGAGATCTGAGGATCACGGTTCAAAGCTAGCCCAGGCAGGAAAGTCCGTGAGACTCTTATCTAAAATTAACCACCAGAAAACTAGAATTGGTGCTGTGGCTCAAGTGTTAGAGCACTAGCCTTGAGCTGAAGAGTTGAGGGACAGCACCCAGGCCTAGAGTTCAAGACCCACAACTGACCCAAAAAAAGGCATTATTTATCATTACAAAAGGATTGTATAGGCAAACCAGACAGTACCATAAACAAGTGATCAAAATTAATATCATCAATAATGTATAGGTAACACTTACCTCTGGCTGTGATATTGAGGACACAGACCACTCAGGAGTGTTCCACTGCTGGACATAACCTAAACCTATCATGACAAAACCATGGACAAACACAAATCCAGAAATCAATTGTCCATAAAACAAGTGGTCAATACTTAGTCAATACTCAACTTTAAGCTCAAGAAAAGACTGAACTATGTTTGTTTTTGATTTCTTGTCTGTCATGAGGCTTGAACTCTGGGCTTGGATGCTGACCCTGAGCTCCGTCTTCAGTTCAAGGCAAGCACTCTACCACTTGAGCCATAGTGCCACTTCTGGTTTTCTGGTGGTTTATTGGAGATAAGAGTCTCACGGACTTTCCTGCCCAGGCTGGCTTTGAACCTCAATCCCCAGATCTCAACCTCCTGAGTAGCTAGGATTACAGGTGTGAGCCCGGCCCAGAACTATCTATTTTTGAGCTGATACCAGCAACTTTTCTCTAAGTGTGAAATTATTTTATAATTACAAACAAAATCAATCTATTAAAAGTAGTTACCCTTACAAAACAACACAAATAGCAGGACCCTAGTGGCTCATGTCTGTAATTCTAGCTACTGAGGAGGCTGTGATCTAAGGACAGAGAATTAAAGCCGACCAAAAAGTCTATGAGATACAACCTTCAATTAACCAGCAAAAAAGCTGCACTAGAGGTGTGGTTCAGGTGGTAAAATGTCAGCCATGAGCAAAAAGGTAAGCAAGAACATGATGACCTGAGTTCAGTTCAAGACCCAGTACTAACACACCTACCCACTCACACACACTACATGCATACATAGCATACACACTTTCTTCCTAAATCCCAGTATTTTATTATAATTTTTTGGGGGAGGGGTCCAGTCGTGGGGCCTGAACTCTGGGCCTGGGCGCTGTCCGTCAGCTCTTCAGCTCAAGGCTAGCGCTCTACCACTTGAGCCACAGCACCACTTCTGGCTTTTTTCTTTTTGCTTATGTGGTGATGAGGAATCGAACCCAGGGCCTCAGGGATGCAAGGCAAGTGCTCTACCACTGAGCCACCTTCCCAGCCCCAATCCCAGTATTTTAATATATCCTTGACAAGTAAGATGAGCCTCAGCTCCTCAGGTAGAAGTTTCTTTCCTTTTTTTTATTTACAGAGAGTTTACATATGAACTCTAAAAGTTGCAAATGATAGTAAGTTTACATGTTAAATTTGAAGAAGCAAATAAGATATAATTTTAACTGTCATCCAAGTTAGAAAATCCTTCTTTCTTAAATAAGTTTTCATATAAAGTCAAGTCCTCCTGACTCAAGGACGGTTTGACAGACTTGAACGACTTTAGAAAGTGTTCTTGCTTCACTGTGGTTGCTTCCAGTCCATTTTCTTGCAGAGCCAGCAAGGCTGCCTGTGAGAGACACACGATAGGAAAGCATGAATTTACTCCATTTCTAGATTCAAGAAAAAAATGAGAATACTTTCTGAATGCAAAACCTCAGTCTCACATCATAAAATTCCAATACTCATGTCCTTAAAAACATTGAGCTAGCTGGGCACTGGTGGCTCACGCCTATAATCCTAGCTACTCAGGAGGCTAAGATCTGAGGATCACAGTTTAAAGCCAGCCCAAGCAGCAAAGTCCATGAGACTCCTATCTCCAATAAACCACTTAGAAAAACCAGAAGTGGCACTGTAGCTCCAGTGGTAGAGTGCTAGCCTTGACCTGAAAAGCTGAGGGACAGCGTCCAGGCCCAGAGTTCAAGCCCCATGACCGACCCAAAACAAAAAAAAAACAAAAAAAAAAAATTAAAAACCCATTAAGCGCCAGGCTCTGGTGGCTCATGCCTGTAATCCTAGCTACTCAGGAGCTGAGATCTGAGAATCACGTTCAAAGCCAGCCCGGGCAGGAAAGTCCGTGAGACTCTTATCTCCAATAAACCACTAGAAAACCGGAAGTAGGGGCTGAGAAGGTGGCTCAGTGGTAGAGCATTTGCCTTGTATGCATGAGGCCCTGGGTTTGATTCCTCAGCACCACATAAGCAAAAAGATAAAAGCCGGAAGTGGCGCTGTGGCTCAAGTGGTAGAGCGCTAGCCTTGAGCTGAAGAGCTGAGGGACAGTGCCCAGGCCCAGAGTTCAGGCCCCACAACCAGACCTACCCCCCTCCCCCCAAAAAAAGAAAAAAGCCAGAAGTAGCGCTGTGGCTCAAGCCATAGAGCACTCGCCTTGAGCTGAAGAGCACTCGCCTTGAGCTGAAGAGCACAAGGACAGTACCCAAGCCCAAAGTTCAAGCCTCACAACTGACCAAAAAAAATAAAAAAAGCTAAATGTCAGTAATTAAAATTCTACTCAGTAGATTGTAATTTTTCTCATATTAGAAATATACCCTTATATGGGGGAAAAAGCAAGCTACATTATCAGTTCATGTATATTTTTAACGAGAGAAATCTTGATCTTAAGAAAATGAAATTAGACAGCATTGATCGTAAAGGAAAAGGTCAAACACACACTCTCTCACCCAGAAACCCTCCTGGTAGTTACATATTTGTACGAAACATGTAAAACCACACACATACATGAGTAGGCATATACAAAACTATTCAGAGCAGCATAATTCTTAGTACTGAAAGAGTAGAAAACAAATGTTCCAAAGGTTAGGACGAGATAAATGAATGTAAAATACTCAGATACTACAATATTATAAAGCGATGAAAATAAACTCCAATTGCACCTAAAGCCACAATTAACTTCAATCTTAAGTTTAAAGAAACATACAAAACTACTATACACTGTATAGTCCCATTTATATATACAGTTCAAAAACTGGCAAAACTAGTCTCCAGTGTGGAGAGTGAAGAAAGGAGAGGGTGTCTTCTTTTGCAGATGGTAATAAACCTCACCCTAAATCTGTGCACTTTTCTGAACTCTATATTTAATAAGAGTTTACAAAACGAGAAGCCATATGTTTCTTCTGATCTCAAAGTAAAACTTAAATATCTCCAAGTAGCTTACAAGGACCTTCTGTTTACTTGTTTCTTGCCACGATGTGAGGTTTTATGTTTACACCAATCCTCTGTATTTTATTCTCTTATTTAAACTGTCCCCTTGTCTCCCTCAGGTGGCTAACTTCCTGGTTTTAGCTTAAATATCCTCCCTCAAAGCATTCTCTGAGCCCAGTCTGAACTGATATTCCTCTTTCTTTCATTGCCCTAAACTTCCTTGGCTGGATATTTTTAATTATCAATGGACAGTTAGATTGGCCTATGTAAGGGAAATGGCCTGATGCTTGTTTCATAATAAACTGCATTTGACACATGCAGCCTTTGTAAATACTTGTGTGTGAATGAATAGTTAAATATATGAACACATGTTTTGAACCATAGATTGCTTCACTAATTAACTTACTTCTCTGCAGAGGTTTCTAAGATCAGCTCCCGAGAAGAAACAGGTCTCTGCTGCCAGGTTTTCTAAGGAAATATCAGGCCCGAGTGGCATGGCTTTTGTACAGATTTTTAAGATAGAAAGCCTACTCTAGAATAAAAATAAAAATAATATATTTTATAACATTTATGTTAGGTACAATCATATGTTAAACAATTTAGACAGTACAAATATATCTGAGATTCAAACAATTAAAGAACCACTTTTGTGGAAGCTTGAAGCATGGCTCAAGTGATAAAGTACCTGCCTAGTAACCACAAGGACCTAAATTCAATCCCCAGTACTGCCATAAATAAATATACAAAATTATTTATTTATTTATTTATTTTTTGTTGCTCGTGGGCCTGAATTCTGGGCCTGGGCTCTGTCTCTCAGCTCTTCAGCCCAAGGCTAGCGCTCTACCACTTGAGCCACAGTGCCGCTTCTGTCTTTTCCTGCTTATGTGGTGCTAAGGAATCGAACCCAATGCCTCATGAATGCAAGGCAAGCACTCGACCACTGAGCTAACTTCCCAGCTCCATAAATAATTTTTTAAAAAATCACTGTTGTTAAAAAGGATCAGAAAGATTAATTCATCAATAGCCTACATGGTAATGGTAAAAATAATAGCATCATGAAAAACATTTGTTTTAAACTATTCAACTGTAGACATATCTCTGTAAGACAAACCTCTCTTTTGGATAAAAGCAGTGATGTGTCAACAGTTTAAGAAGCAAACACAGGGGCTGGAGGAGTGGCTCACGTTGTACAGTATGGCCAAACAAGCCTAAGGCTCTGAGTTCCAACCTCAGTACCACCAAAAAAAAAAAAAAAAAAAAAAAGGTAAAATATATTATATTATATATATTATCAGCCACAAAAAGTATAAATTAATTTATCTTTAATCTATTAAAAACTTGATTAAGGCCTTGGAAACACCCAAAGAAAGAAAAAAGTTTTCTCTAAGACTTTCCCTAGACCTGTCAGCTGCTCTGGATGCTGAGAAAAAAGGATTTACTCTCTGGATACACTGCAGAATCTTGACACGCTCAGATCTCGTCTCTTAATATGAGGGTGAAAACCAAGATCATCTTCAAAGCCCTTTCAAGTCCCTTTTACCACTTTAGGATTAACATAGAGTTAATACAAAGTAATGTAGAATTGACTCAGCACTAAATCTGTCTGCCACACACTGAAATCAACTAACTACCTTTCTTTCAGGCTTATATTTCTCTGAAAGGGCAGATCAAGATTATGATCCTCTGAGGAGCCCCGGGTAAGTAGTGTGAGTCTGTGGAGCTCCTTGGAGCACAGACTGATGCACTGAGAAAGCTCAGGGAGTGGATACAATGATTACCTTTTGGTCTGGAGGGGGAATATAGATAATCTTATCTAATCTTCCAGGTCTTAATAAGGCATCATCTAACACATCAGGCCGATTTGTTGCCGCAACAATCATGACATTACAATTAAAAACTTCTTGAAAATCTGAGGGAAAATATAACACAAAGCAATATAAATACACTGTTCTTATTAACATATTCTTGAAGTCACACATTAGCAGGTCCATTGATATTAAGTAAGGAATTACTTTTTTTGATATCAGAATGCTATAAACTCTCCTATCTAGATCACCTACTTGATATCAAGGAACCACTGAAACAAATCAGTAATCAAAGAGCTATTTTATGTATGTGAAAGGAGTGGCTAGTCCTGAGAAACATATCTCCCTGTGAGAACTGATAAAAAGCTATGTAGCACAGCAAACAACACCTAGCTGGAAACCCAAAAGCACCTGAATCTTTAATGATTACAACTAAAATGAGCCATTTAAAAAGACAGAAGACCATGCATGACTGGCATGTGGCAAGCTGTGATTTTTAAGCAAACCCTGGCTGAAGAGCAGACACATTCAAAAGCAGATAATGTCTGATGTACAGTGAGCAATCAACATCATTTCCTGAACTGACTACTCAAAACAGCTTTCAGAATTGTAGTACTTCGAAGTAGGGAGCTCCCTACATTTGTTAGTATTTTGACACACAAATCTGGGCAAACACCTGCCAGTTACTATATAAGAAATTTCTGTAGTATAAAAAGATTTGATTGGATAACCTCATTTCATTGCTCCCTTTTAATTCTAGTGCCTCTGTTCCTACCAAGCTTTCAAACTCTTTTTCCATGAAACAACTTTTTTTTTTGGGGGGGTCAGTTGTGGGGTTTGAACTCTGGGCCTAGGCACTGTCCCTGAGCTCTTCCAGTGGAGCTACAGTGCCACTTCCAGTTTTTTGGTGGTTAACTGGAGATAAGAGTCTCACGGATGGGCTGGGAAGGTGGCTCAATGGTAGAGCACTTGCCTTGCATGCATGAGGCCCTGGGTTCAATTCCTCAGCACCACATAAGCAAAAAGAAAAAAGCCGGAAGTGGTGCTGTGGCTCCAGTGGTAGAGTGCTAGCCTTGAGCTGAAGAGCTGAGGGACAGCGCCCAGGCCCAGAGTTCAAGCCCCACGACCAACCTATAATCCTAGCTACTTAGGAGGCTGAGATCTGAAGATAGCAGTTCAAAGCCAGAGCAGGCAAGAAAGTCTGTGAGACTCTTAACTCCAATAAACCAACAGAAAACCAAAGTAGTGTGTGGCTCAAGTGGTAGAGCGCTAGCCTTGAGCTGAAGAGCTTAGGGACAGTGCCCAGGCCCAGAGTTCAAGCCCCACGACCAACCAAAAAAAAAAAAAAAAAAGAATAAATGTTCTTCTCCATTAGCAGTAAAATTATATTCCTAATCCTAAGAAAAATAAAACCCATATTTACACAGATCTAAGATTATTATATAATCTGACTTTACCTTTCCTGGCCCTATAAAAATCTCAACAGAATTATATTGAAATTACATTGAAATACTATAAATCACTGTGTAAGATGAAATCAGCACAGGAAAGGAAAGGTATATAGGGATCCTATGTAATGCTGGCCTGAATTTCTGGTGTATCTGGCTGTAAATACCTCTTCACTGTTTCCAGTTCCTGGTATTTACCCTGCTGATTTGATTTACTTCCTCTTCTCTCTATTGTCTTAATTCCAACTCCATCTAATTCATTCAGAAGAACAGAAAGCACTCGCTCTTGAACATCACATTCTGAATTGCTGACTGAGCGAGACCCCAAAATGGAGTCAATCTCATCCAAAAACACAATGGCTGGAGTATTTGCTCTTGCTTGTCGAAACACCTTTTGTTAGAAAAAGAAAAAAAACAACATTATAAGCTACTGTTAATTATTATTCATGTGAATCAATGTTGTCTATATAATTATTTATAATTTTTTTGGGGGGTCCGGTTGTGGGGCCTGAACTCTGGGCCTGAGTACTGTCCCTCAGCTCTTCAGCTCAAGGCTAGCACTCTACCACTTGAGCCACAGCACCACTTCCGGCTTTTTTCTTTTTGCTTATGTGGTGCTGAGGAATCGAACCCAGAGCCTCAGGCATGCAAGGCAAGTGCTCTACCACTGAGCCACCTTCCCAGCCCATTATTTATAATTTTTAAAACAGAGAAAGATTCTAATTGCCTAAGAATTGGTGAATGAGTATGTAAAACAAGGAATAAAGATATGTAGAAGTAAAAAAAAATACTTTAAAAGAATATTTAACATGAAATTTAAGAGCATTCATGTTAAATTAAAAAAAAAAAAAAAAAAAAAAAAGCAGGGCTGAGTACCAGTGGCTTGAGCCTAGCTATTCAGGAAGTCGGGATCTGAGAAGTGTAATTTGAAACTAGCCCAGGCAGGAAAATCTGTAAGACTCGTATCTCCAAATTAACTACCAAAAAGCTGGAAGTGAAGCTGTGCCTCAAGTGGTAGAGTGCTAGCCTTGAGCAAAAAATGCTCAGGGACAGCTTTATTTTTAAAAAGGAAGAAAGGGAGAGAGGGAAGGCCAGAGGAAGGAGAAAGTAAGTGAGTTCACCAAAACAGGTAGAGGGATTAACAGGTAGAGGGATTAACAGGTAGAGGGATTATGAAGTATCTCAAACTTTTCTACATTTTCTAAATTTTTTATAAGCAAACCTGAGCCATTTTTATAATTAGAAAAAACTAGTAAAATATTTATAAATAGAAGTTTATCAAAATAAAGGTAAACTTAAATATTTGGGAAAATACACGAACCTGAGACAAAACTCTTTCTGATTCTCCAACAAAGGGTGAAAAGAGATCAGCTCCACTCACAGAAACAAAAGAGCAATGGCAGCTTGTGGCCAAGGCCCTCACCAAGGTGGTTTTAGCACATCCAGGAGGACCATAGAGGAGAATGCCCTTTGGCGGTGTCAGGCCCATCCTAACAAATTCCTGAGGGAATTTCAGCGGCCACTCAACACTCTATAGACAGACAGAAAGTGATAGAAGACTTGTTTCAGTGTTAACAATAACATGCCAAATGAATCTGTAGACTCTTGTTCATTTGACCATTCTCAGGATGAGCTGAAATGCAATCCAATCTTTACCTAGCAGCCAGAGATTTTAGAACTTAAGGTAGGGTGAACCACTTTCTGGTTAAATCCTCCAAAGACTTGCTATCAGGACTAGAATAAAGTCAAACTCCTTACTCCCAAGGCTTTCCATAATCCAGCATCCAAATACCTGGGATGGTTCCATCTCATTACTAGCTATACTTTTTTTTTTTTTTTTTTGTCTGTCATGGGGCTTGAATTCTGGACTTGGCACTATCCCTCAGCTCTTCAAGGCGAGCGCTCTACCTCTGAGCCACAGCACCACTTCCGGTTTTCTAGTGGTTTATTGGGGATAAGAGTCACACAGACTTTGCTGCCCAGGCTGGCTTTGAACCATGATCCTCATATCGCAGCCTCCTGAGTAGCTAGGATTACAGGCGTGAGCCACTGGCGCCCGGCTACTTGCTATACTTTCTGTTCCTGAACATTCCCCCAGCATCGTTGGGGCCATTCTTCACTGTGCATCTCAACCCAAATGTCACTTCCTTGGAGAGGTCTTCCCTCACCACCCCAGTCAAAGTGAAATCTCTGTTCCTGGTTATTGTGCTATATCTACGTTTCACTTTCAGTGTATTTCCACCTTTTGCTTTTAATGCACTTATCAATTTGCTGTTCCATTTGACTCTGCTGTTCTGTTCTTCCTAGAATGCAAAGTTAATCTCTAAAACCTCAGCACTTTGCAAAGGAGACACTCATAGATGTTAACTTAATAGTGCATGAATCAGCTGGGCGCTGGTGGCTCACGCCTGTAATCTGTAATCCTAGCTACTCAGGAGGCTGAGATCTGAGGATCGCGGTTCAAAGCCAGCCTGGGCAGGAGAGACCGTGAGACTCCTATCTCCAATAAACCACCAGAAAACCGGAAGTGGCGCTGTAGCTCAAGTGGTAGAGCGCTCTCCTTGAGCTGAAGAGCTGAGGGACAGCGCCCAGGCCCAGAGTTCAAGCCCCACGACCGACAAAAAAAAAAAAAAAAAAAAAATAGTGCATGAATCTTGAATATTTCTTAGGTAAATGGTTCTACTGTCACAATTTTAGATGCAGAAATTAAAGCTTAGCAGTAGTTAACTTGCCCAGCTCTTATTGTTAGCCAAGTGGCAGAACTACGACTGGTCTCTAAGCAATGTAACTCCAAGGCACTGGCTCACAAATAATGATATGTAACCTCTCAAACAGAAACAAAGAGAGTGTTAAGATGGGAAGAAATCATGAAACATAATTTCCCAATTAAATATAGCCTGAAAACTGAATTTAGATGTAAGGATCACATTACTGACCACAGCAAGAACAGTTTCCATGTGGTATATTTTCATTTTACATAACTGTACCGATTAATCGGTAACATTTTCACTGGTTTAAGAAAATTAACTATTACCTGTTTTAACTTCAATTTCACATCTTCAAGGCCACCAATCTGCTCCCAGGTAACAGGCTTTATGTCTGTTAGTCCAATGACACTTCGATATGAAGAAGGCTGAATCATTTTAAAAGCTTCAAGAAAATCTGTTTCATCAATCGTAAGATGGTCTTGGCTCTGAAGAAATACGTCCCCCAAAACACAATCAAACAAAAAATTAGGTAGGCTTTTTTTTTTTGTAGTACTGAAGCACAATTCCTTTTTAAATTGAAATCCTTATAAATCCATTTGGTTATCATCATAAAAAAATTTATACACATAGCTAAGGCTATGTGTATAAACACATAGTGAAAGCAAAAAAAACTGAACATTTTCCCATCAGTTCCCACCAGCACCCATCTCAGAGGATGCCAACAGTTTCTTGTGCATCTTTTCTAGTATCTTCATGACAATAAGCACACACATAGCCTTTCAAACAGATAAGCAAAATGAAGCTTAGTATATACAGTCATGTTAATTTTTTTCACTTATCTTAGAAATTTTATTATGTCAATATTATACTTGTCATTCAACAAGTGCACAATATACTACTGCATAAAAGTACTATAAATTGATTATCCTCTGAGACATATCAGGTCATTCTCAGGAAATGGGGCTTAAGAGCATTCTTCTTGGTCTTGATTTTTTGCTTACAGTATTGTTTTACCAACATAAATGACCATTAGCCTATCTTATACTTTCTAGCTATTTTTACATTATGCTTAGAAAGATCATCTTTCCTCTGTATTATAAATATGATCTTAGAAAATGATCTTAGACTTTGGGAAAATGATCTTAGAAGTTCTTTTTCCCTGACCACTTTTCTTTTTGTTAGTTAAAAAAAAAAACAAAACTGCTGGGTGCCAGTGGCTCCTACCCATAATCCTAGCTACTCAGGAGGCTGAGATTTGAGAATCATGGTTTGAAGCCAGCACTGACAGGAAAGTCTATGGTACTCTTATCTTAACCTTCCAAAAAGCCAGAATAGAGCTGTGGCTCAAGTGATAAGAATGCTACCCTTGATCAAGAAAGTTCAGAGACGTTGTTTAGGCCCTAAGTACAAATCCCAGGACTGGCACGCACACACATAAACAACAATAAAACACTCCTGACTGGTCATGGTGGTTCAGGCCTATAATCCTAGATACTCCAGAATTAATGATTAGGATCCAGGCCAGCCTGGATTATGATCATAGCTACTGTATTATGTAGATAGGAACAGCAACATCTGGGGGTGGGCCCTTAAAAATGTTTGAAGCCAGCCTGGACAGAAAAGTCCATGAGACTTTCATCTCCCAATTACCACCAAAAAGCCAGAAATAGAGCGCTAGCTGCTAACCTTAAGCTAGCTGCTAACCTTGAGCAAAAATGCTCAGGGAGAACAAGCACTCAGACCCCTGTGTTCAAGCCCAGGTAGCTGAGTGGCTCACACCTGTAATCCTATATACTCAGGAGGCTGAGATCTGAGGACTGCAGTTCGAAGCCAGTCCGTGCAGCAAACGCCCTGTGAAACTCTTTATTTCCAGTTAACTCTCAAAAACTGGAAGTAGAACTGTGGCTAAAAGTGGTAGAGCACTAGCCTTGAGCAAAAGAGCTCCGGACAGTGCCTAGGCCCTAAGTTCAAGCCCCACAACTGACATATACACACACACAAAATGGCACTTAGACAAACTTAGATGGTATAGCTAACTGCACAGGTAAGGTATATGGTATTTATCTTGTACATTTGGCCTACTGTTGAATAATACATTGTTATACAACATATAACTATGCATCTTTCCTGGTTTTTAATATTAGATGCTGAGTAATTAATTACTAATTAATTTTTAGGCAATAGCAACTAACATTTGAAAATCTCATTTATAGTTCAAATTACTGTTATTTCATTTGATTTCCACAACCCTTTCAGGCATATAAATTCTTATCCTCTGATATATAAAATCACACTTCTAATCCTTTAATAGGACTTTAGGAAAAATTTTAATCAACTTTAATAGATCCATCTGTTCTGGTACAGAGAAAAACAGAAGCTGTCCCTCAGCTGCCTAGCTAGAGAAAGGAAAAGTCAGTGTCTTCCCAGATGTTTCTGTCCCTTCTTCCTTTTTTTTTTTTGTCTGTCGTTGTTCCACTCACCTTGTTTCTGAACTCATCTGTCACCTGTGGAAACCATGCTAGGTTAAGCTCTCTACATCAGCAGTAGGATCCACTCTAGGAGGACAGCAGCTAACTGGCACATCTAAGCCAGAAGCCCTGTAGGTCAAGCCTGGAATTTCAAAGCAGAGGGACTCTCCTTTCCCACCTCTTTTTTTCATTCTCTCCCTCAAAAGGCATGCATTCTCATACCTCTGTTCTAAACCTACAAGATAAGGACTTAGAGGTTCACATGTCTTTTCTCCATCTTCAGAATGAAAAACAAGGAAAAGGACGCTAGGAACAATGTAAGTTCTTTAAGTAAGGTCTTTCAAAATTGAAGATGATATAGCATTGTTTTGTAGCTAAAAATCAAAAGACAATCTTTTTTTTTTTTTTTTTTTTGGGGGGGGGTCTGGTCGTGGGGCCTGAACTCTGGGCCTGGGCCCTGTCCCTCAGCTCTTCAACTCAAGGCTAGCGCTCTACCACTTGAGCCACAGCACCACCTCCAGCTTTTTTCTTTTGCTTATGTGGTGCTGAGGAATCGAACCCAGGGCCTCAGGCATGCAAGGCAAGTGCTCTACCACTGAGCCACCTTCCCAGCCCTCAAAAGACAATCTTGATGTTTCAACAAGAGGGTGAAATTTTTGCCAGAACATCATCAGCCTGCTGAAATGATTTCTTTCTGAAGGAACTCAGGGATTAAAGATTATATACCAAGTGACTTCCCAGTCAACAGTGTTGAAAATCACTATTTCTAAGATCATATCTCTAAAATATCAGTCAAATCAAATTGAGAAATGGCCTATAGAATAGTCAATCTGAAATGTTAAAAAGAGAGACTGAGTACTGGTGCTAGAGTAGTTGAGATATAAAAAATGACTTTAAGAAACAGCTAGGGCCGGGCGCTGGTGGCTCACGCCTGTAATCCTAGCTACTCAGGAGGCTGAGATCTGAGGATCGCGGTTCAAAGCCAGCCCGGGCAGGAGAGACCGTGAGACTCCTATCTCCAATAAAACCACCAGAAAACTGGAAGTGGAGCTGTAGCTCAAGTGGTAGAGCGCTCGCTTTGAGCTGAAGAGCTGAGGGACAGCGCCCAGGCCCAGAGTTCAAGCCCATGACCGACAAAAAAAAAAAAAAAAAAGAAACAGCTAGGGAAGCTATAAACCATTCCAGGAAAAAAAAAATGTAAACATTCAACCTCCAGATTGCTTTGTGACATTCATAAAAAGATAAACAGCTGGTCACAGACCAGTTCTTACCTTCTCACTATGAAAGAGCGCATGCATGGCTGCCTCCCTACAGAGTGCCCGCAAGTCAGCCCCAACATAGCCCACGGTCATTTCTGCTAGGAGACCCAAATCTATGTGACTGGAGACAGCCATCTTTGAGATGATCACTTGCAGAATGTCCTTTCTTTGTTTAAGCGTAGGAGTCCCAATGACAACCTAGAGCAAAGGAAAAAACAGGAAAATTAAGATTTACAATTTAAATTTTTTTCTATATTCACATGTAAGAAAATGGTAGTGATCTGTTTTGGAACTAACATATGCACATGCATGTATGTGTGTTGGTCCTAGGGCTTGAACTCAGGGGTCTGGGTGCTTGCTCTCCCTGAGCATTTTTGGTCAAGGTTAGCAGCTAGTGCTCTAACACTTGAGCCACAGCGCCATTTCTTGCCTTTTGGTGGTAACTAGGAGATAAAAGTCTCATGGACTTTCCAGGCTGGCTTCAAACTACAATCCTCAGATCTCAGCCTCCTGAGCAGCTAGGCATTACAGAATTGAGCCACCAATGCCCAGCTAACATGCATTTTTTAAAGCATATCTTAGATTCTGAATATATGAGCATTCCAGTTTTCCAGTGGACCAAGAGGCTGGAAAGTTGCACAATGAAAATCACATATGCCACTTAAAAAGTCTGTTATTTTTGAGAACCTACCATAATCCAGTAGTCAGGAAGAATATGAAGGTCCTGGCTTGTCACAAAAAACTCATGTATCACTTAATCACTAAACTTTCTATTTTTTAAATGTCAACGATCAATTTAAGATCAAAGTTTGTAGTGGCGCTGTAGCTCAAGTGGTAGAGCGCTCGCCTTGAGCTGAAGAGCTGAGGGACAGCACCCAGGCCCAGGGACAGCACCCAGGCCCACGGCCAACAAAAAAAAAAAAAAAAGATCAAAGTTTGTAAGATAGGGTGGCTCTGAATGTTAAAATTAACTAATACACTTGGTAGATACCTAGTTGCTGTAAGAATCAACATCACCAAGATCACAAAAATCATTTTCAGGACCTGCCTAACCAAATTAACCTCATCCAGTCACCCTGCTTCTCAGACCTTAGATGCAATCATTACAAAGGGCCCTAATACAGCCTCAGTGACCCACAAATCTTTTTTAGCAAAGGCCCTTGGGGACTAGCTAAAGCCAGAAGATGAGAGGTTCCAGGGACGAGGGATTGATCACCTCTAGGTCGAATCTCCCGGGCCTGCGCAGCGCAGGGTCTAACGCGTCTGGCCTGTTGGTGGCTCCCACAACGACCACCTCGCGGTCCCCGCTGATGCCGTCCAACAGGGTCAGCACTTGGGCCACCACGCGGCTCTCGGGAGCTTGGTGAGGGCCTCCTCGCCGAGGACACAAGGCGTCCACCTCGTCCAGGAAGAGGAGGCTGGGCCCGCGGCTGGCCAGCTTCTGAGCACGCTGGAAGACCCGCCGCACGTTCTCCTCGGTCTCCCCAGGCCGGGAGCCCTGCAGCGCGGGGGTGCTCACTGCCAGCAGCTGGGCACCCACCTCCCGGGCCACCGATCGCACCAGCTGGGTCTTTCCCACTCCGGCGGGTCCCACCAGGAGCACCCCACGGGGTACCGCTAGACCCAGCGCTGCCAGGGCGCGGGGGTAGCGCAGTGGAAGGCAGAGCAGCTCACGCAGCGAGTCGGCCACCTCGGAAAGGCCGCCCAGGGACACCTCGGGTGGGCGCTCAGCTTGCGATGGAGGATCCCGGCTGAGGACGATGCAAGTTTTAGGGGTGACAAGCCCGGCCAGATGCGGATCGGGCGTCCCGCCGACGATGTGCAGGGCCGCCACGGGGCCTGGGGCGCCGGGAGGAGCGGCTAGAACGTGTCCCCGGGCGACAGGCCGGTTCCTCAGCAGCTCCTGCGCGGCCTCCAGCACCACGGCCGGACTCGGGGTCTCCGGCGCGCCCGCCCCTTCTTCAAACACCGGCCACACGACCAGGCGCCGGAGGCGGGGACAGGGCACCGGGTGGAGGCTGCTGAGGCTGAGGCTCCTCCGAGACCCCAGCGTCTCCACCGCCGCCCCGGGACTCGCGCACTGCGGGTCGAACTGCACGAAGCCCTCCGCCCCGTTCGGTCGCGGCCAGGCCGTGCAGAGGCAGGAGCCGCCATCCGGCAGCGAGATCCTCACCGCTGAGCCCAGGTGTGCGCCCAAGGTGCGGAGGGCGGCCGGGCCCAGGCGGCAGCGCTGGGTGCCCCGGTCCCTCGCATCTACCGGTAACAGCGTTAAGAGGGGCGCTTCGGGTGCGGGACCCGAGTCTGGTGCCATAACACGAGGGAGAAACAGGCCCCGGGAAACCCGGGCAAGCGTTCCACCAACCGGACAGCGCGCTTCCACGCCAAAAGCCGATGACGCGCGTGCGTCGGAGACGATTGGTTGCTAGCAGCTGAGTGAAGGCCGAGAGGACCAATAGGAAAGCGATGCGACAAGCCCCGCCCTCTGGTGGAGTGTTGCTTCACTCCGCGGGAGTTTTTCCCTTTCTGAAGGTTTTGTGTTGATTATTTATGTTTACAGGTGTCTGGGGCGCAGCGTAAGCTCACTTTACTAGTGCATTACGTATGTACCTTTGGTGGTCACACATACGATGGGAGTCACCGCCATTGTATACTCTTCCCAGCCGCATTTTGAGTGCTATAGTGTTCATGTCTTCGGAGACTTGGAACAGTTGTGCTCCGTCTGCTACAACTGGGGTTCCAACCTGTTGGGGAGGTCCAGACATGACTTTCTACCAAAAAAGCACCAGCGTAGCAGAAGAGGAGCTCGATGATATTTAAGTCCTTTGCAGACTGTTTTGTGAGTTATGCAAAATATTATAAAAATATCAGATTTTTTAAACAAAATCTTTGCGGGGGCGGGGGAGAAGGAAAACTGAGCTATCTGATATAATCGTAACACACCTATAAATTGTTCTGATCCCATATTTACTCCTTTGAAAGTTTATCACTGACCTCTTTTGTTCTTGCAATAAATACTTATTGGCTGTTTGGTGCACAGAAGCACAAGTCCTAGACTGTATTTGGGCAGATCACTAACTGCCTATTACTTGTCCCCCTGCTTTCTGCCTTCCCTCGCCCCTTCTCACAAGTAACTCCTCTTTATATCAGAAAATTCCCTCCCTCCTTCTCTCTCCCCTCCTCCCTCCCTCTCTCCCTCTCTTTCTACCCCTCTCCCCCCCCCCCCCCCCCGCCCTCCGCCCCAGTCCTGGGGCTTGCACTCGGTCTGGATGCTGTCCCAGATAAGAGTCTTAGGAACTTTTCTGCCCCGGTTGGCTTTGAACCTCCATCCTCAGATCTCACCCGGCTGAGCAGCTAGGATTACAGGCATAAGCTACCGGAGCCACCTGCTCCTGGGCTCCTCTTTTAATTCTCATTAAAAAAAAAAAAAAAAAAACTACAGGGGGCTTAGTGGTAGAGTGCTTGCCTAGCATGCAGGAAGCCCTGGGTTCAATTCCTCAGTACCACATACACAGGAAAAGCTGGAAGTGGCACTGTGTCTCCAGTGTAGAGCACTAGCCTTGAGCACAGAGAAGCTCAGAGACAAAGCCTAGGCCCTGAATTCAAGCCCCAGGACTGGCAAAACAAAGCAAAACTACAGATATTCAAAGGCAAGAAAATATACTCTTTTTAAAAATTCTATTCATGGGGCTGGGAAGGTGGCTCAGTGGTAGAGCGCTTGCCTTGCATGCCTGAGGCCCTGGGTTCCATTCCTCAGCACCACATAAGCAAAAAGAAAAAAGCCGGAAATGGTGCTGAGGCTCAAGTGGTAGAGCGCTAGCCTTGAGCTGAAGACCTGAGGGACAGCGCCCAGGCCCAGAGATCAGGCCCCATGATGGGACCCAAAAAAAAAAAATTCTATTCACATCCTCCTATCTTTATTTGTCCAGCCTTCACAGCAATCCAAATTTGTGAGATAACAAAATGGATATTCTGAATTGTGACCATGGTGCTGGGCACCATGTTGTTATGCCAATTATTCCACATTATAGCAATATCTTGTGAAGAGAAAGTGTTATGTGATTACAAACCCTAAGACCAATGCCAATTCCTGGCCTCATTCTATCTGAAGTTAATGGCAGACACTATGACAGGTTTTTAGACTCCACTTATCTGATCTCTGCTGTTCTTTCCCATCTGTAGAACTGAAAAAACTAAAAGGCTCCACAAAATAATGCACATAGCATGAAGTCCTAAAGTAGGCAAATTACATGTTCTTAGTTTCTTCTTTCTCTTACTATTTTTTAGCTTCTTTCCCTCTGGTCTTCAGACTTTTTCAATAACATTTTGTGAAATAAGATGGCGCGCACTGGTAATCCTAGCTACTCAGGAAGCTGAGATGTAAGGATCACAGCTTCAAAGCCAGCCCTGGAAGGAAAGTCCATGAGACTCATCTCCAATTAACCACTAGAAAACTGGTAGTGGCACTGTGGCTCAAAATGGTAGCGCTCTAGGTCCTGAGTAAAAAAAAAAAAACCTCAAGGACAGCACCCAGGCCCAGAGTTCAAGCTCCATGACTGACAAAACTAACAAACTGATCCCTAAAATGTATAAATAGCATACCGGTGAAGTTATTGTATCATATTGCCTATAGCTCATGAAGTTTCTTTTATTCCAGCTACAAGAAGCTTTTGCAGCTCTAGAAAAGGGAAAAGACAATAAATGTATTAAATAAAAAGGGTTGTCATGTAAAAGAGTTAATATATTTGTGTATATCAATAGTACAGAACTGGCCAGGAAATGGAAGTTCAATGTGGTGAACTTAAGATTTTTTTTTCCATTTCTTGTTTTTTTTTTTGGGGGGGGGGGCCCCGGTCGTGGGGCCTGAACCCTGGGCCTGGGTGCTGTCCCTCAGCTTTCAGCTCAAGGCTAGCGCTCTACCACTTGAGCCACAGCACCACTTCCGGCTTTTTTTCTTTTTGCTTATGTGGTGCTGGGGAATCGAACCCAGGGCCTCAGGCATGCAAAGCAAGCGCTCTACCACTGAGCTACCTTCCCAGCCCCTCAACTTCTTGTTTTGAGCATAGTCATGAGGAAGGTACAACCAATGGACATAACCAATGTCAACATAGGGAAGTAAGCATAAAGAAATCAATGATAGGGGCTGAGAAGGTGGTTCAGTAGTAGAGGCTTGCGTTGCATGCATGAGGCCTTGGGTTCGATTCCTCAGCATCACATAAATAGAAAAAGCCAGAAGTGGCGCTGTGGCTTAAGTGGTAGAGCACTAGTCTTGAGCTGAAGAGCTCAGGGACGGTGCCCAGGCCCAGAGTTCAAGCCCCACAACTGGAAAAAAAAAATCAATGATAAAAAATGTTATGGTTTTCTGCATTGCTTTAAAATTGAGGTAGAGGTTATAATGTTAAGAATATAATATGAAGGAAACTATATGTTGTTTTGGGTTGGTCTGAGGTTGGTTTTATAGTCAAATTAAAGTAGGACCCATAGCCAGGAATAGTCACTACACTCACTCCCTAAAATGCCCAATCCTCACCTTAGGTTGCAAACAGAATCAACAAAGGATCCTGTTTCTGAGACTTCAATTCTTATCCATTCATTCTCAGTAGAACTATATCTATCTTCCTGTCGGTTAGTAAAATTTATTCTGATTTTTTTTGAGTCAGACCATTACTAACACTATTATTTCAACTATATATAAATTCATATTTATCTTAACAATCAATGAGATAATAGTTTTCAGTCGTGGGGCTTGAACTCTGGACTTGGCTGCTTTCCCTCAGCTCTTCAGTTCAAGGCTAGTGCTCTACCACTTGAGCCACAGCGCCACTTCCAGTTTTCTGAGTGGTTTATTGGAGATAGAGTATCACAGATTTTCCTGCCCAGGCTGGCTTTGAACCACAATCCTCAGATCTCAGCCTCCAGAGTGGCTAGGATTACAGGTGTGAGCCACCTACACCAGGCACCATAAATTTTAAAAGAAAATTATGCTAAGCTGGCGCTGGTGGCTCATGCTTGTAATCCTAGCTACTCAGGAGGCTGAGATCTGAGCATTGTGGTTCAAAGCCAGCCTGGGCAGGAAAGTCCATGAGACTCTTATCTCCAATAAACCACTCAGAAAACTGGAAGTAGCGCTGTGGCTCAAGCAGTAGAGCACTCGCCTTGAGCTGAAGAGCTGAGGGACAGTGCCCAAGACCAGAGTTCAAGCCCCACGATCAAGAAAAAGAAAATCATTCTAATAGTTGTGTAGGTGTTTTTTACTGCCTTGCTGTTAAGATGGCCAAATGATATTGATGTGTATTGAAAAGCATCAATTAAAGCACCAAAAGCATGAGCCACTAGAGGGAGTCCAGGACCAATAAGCCTACAGGCCATTGGATTTTTAGGAGATCAGGTATTCACAACTGTGCCTTCCACTAGGTTTTCCCAGGGTTTATACCAGGTGTATGAAACACCCTGTTAACTTTGTATATTTTCCTCACATTAAAGCAAGTATTTTCTTAAATTTTTTTCTGAAAAGATATGAGTAACAAATGCTACGTCTTGATTTCAGTAGTAACCAAGTTACACTTTGTCTTATTTTAACTATAAAATTCCTAATTAGCTGGGTACTGGTGGCTCACGCCTGTAATGCTAGCTACTCAGGATGCTGAGATCTGAGGATTGCAGTTCAAAGCCAGCCCAAGGAGAAAAGTCCATGAGACTCTTATCTCCAATAAACCACTAGAAAACCAGAAGTGTGGCTCAAGAGGTAGAGCATCAGCCTTGAGCTGAAGAGCATAGGGACAGCACCCAAGCCCAGAGTTCAAGCCCGACGACCAACCAAAAAAAAAAAAAAAAGGCCACTATGTTAATCCAGCCAAGAAAAATACTGTATTTTGATTGGCTAGAGGATTTTATCTGAGATATTACATTTAAGAATTTATTATATCTGAGAGCTGGAAATGTGGCTTAGTGGTAGAGTGCTTGCCTAGCATGCATGAAGCCCTGGGTTCGATTCCTTAGTACCACATAAACAGAAAAATCTGGAAGTGGCACCGTGGCTCAAGTGATTGCGTGCTAACCTTGAGCAAAAGAAACTCAGGGACAGTGCCCAGGCCCTGAGTTCAAGCTCCAGGAACCTTCCAGGAACCTTCATACTAACTTTCCTAGACCCTGTTCCCTACTCTAAGATAAGTATTCTTGCTCTGGATTTCCTTATTACCCATACTTACCTTTAAGAATACCTTTCTTTCCTTCTTTCTTTCTTTCTTTCTTTCTTTCTTTCTTTCTTTCTTTCTTTCTTTCTTTCTTTCTTTCTTTCTTTCTTTCTTTCTTTCTTTCTTTCTTTCTTTCTTTCTTTCTTTCTTTCTTTCTTTCTTTCTGCCAGTTCTGTGTTCATTAATAAATGAATAGTAGAAAGACTAGGTTGTTAAAATAAGACTTTTGTGGAAAGCCTCCAGTGTCATTCCATTTGTTCATCCTGTGTGCCAGAAAATAGAAAGAAATGACATTCAGAGCACTACAATAGCTGAGAGGGAAGAGCTTATGACACTCCCCAAATAAGCCCTTTAATCCAGTTCATTTGTTAATAAAGCTTCAATGTAAGTTTAACTTTTTCTAGGAAGCTTTCCTTTATAACTTTTGTTCAAATTTCTCTTAACCTTTAGTCTTGTAGCACTTTACATGTTTATGCATCAAGTTGCCTTCTGATGTATTGTTAGGCAGTTTTTGTTTTTCCCCTTTTTTTGTCTGTCATGGGACTTGAACCCTGGGCCTGGGCACTGTCTCTGAGCTCTTCAACTCAAGGCGAGCACTCTACCACTTGAGCCACAGCGCCACTTCCAGTTTTCTTGTGGTTTTTTAGAGATAAGAGTCCCACAGACTTTCCTGCTTGGGCTGGCATTGAACTGCAATCCTCAGATCTCAGCCTCCTGAATAGTAACAAGCCACCCGTGCCTGGCTTGTTAGGCAGTTATTCAAAGTAACTTTATATTATCATTCCAGTGAGATCCTTAAGTGATTTGGAAAGTTTACCCCTCAATTTTAATAATTATAATTTTTGCTTCCCATTCCAACACTAGGCAAAATACTAGGTTTTAAAAACCACAACATAAACAGTAACAACTAAATATCTCTACCTCCTCAAGTTATCAAGAGATTTAGTTAAGTTTTTGTTTTTTTAATTTAAGAGATTGACTTTAGAGAATCTCAGAAAATTTGATTTGGATTTTATACCTAGATATGTTAGAGCTGAGAGTTTTAGTCAATCATAAAGACTTCTGTAGATTTTGAACATTCAAATTTGTCTCGTAATTGACCTAATAAAGTTTTGTAAGGTTTGTAGGCTGAGCTAGAAACAGCCAAATAAGGATGACACTGTCTGAGATGGTTTATTTATAGTGATGCATGGGTATCTATTTCATCAAAATTTCCTATAGTGATTTGCTAGACCCAATCCAAAAGGGGAAAATTTGACTTTCTATAGCACTAGGATCAAGCAGAGAAGACAGAAATATCTCATTATATCTCATTGATTGCTAAGATCTCACTAAAACTGTACAAAAGGATGGCAGTGGGGGGGAAAGAGTTCTTGTGACCTTTGGCCTTAAAAAGGGAGGGTTCCCTCCAGAAGAAGTTGATCCACTGGGCTCCAAATCAGCAAAACTGAAGACAAAGAGAAGATGACACATGTTCTGAATCCTCTCAAATTGAGCAGATAGGGAAGGCTCTTTCAAATAACCACATTGTTCATATTTCCCTTGGTACTGAATGCTTCATTTGTCCATTGTAATGAAGGTCACTGTTTCCTTCCCACACCCAAAAATGTGCAGGAGTGGCTATGAATGCTTCGGCATTTTCTCAAAATGTTCTTTGGCCCACTTCTTTCCGTATTGCTACTTCAAGACCTTCACTTTTCTGACTTAAAAAAATAAAAACAACTCAGTATTTTCAGTACCATGATACTGTCATCATGCACCGTGAATGTTCGGTGGAAGAACCAGATATGGAAAGTTCTTTCTTTCCCATTTCTGAAGTTGCTCTCAAGCAGCTTTTTCTTTCCAAATATGAGTGACTTCCTGTCTTAGCTAGTTCCTCCTCTCCCCATTTCAGTTCCTCATAAGAGTAATAATGGCTGCCAGGCAGTGCACAATGTTTTTAGTGTTTTATATGTGTCAGTACCTTGACCATCGTCATAACTCCAAGAGTTACATGCTATTATCGCTCTATTGCACTTCAGAAATTGAAGTACCAAGGGCTCAAGTAACTCACCTGACATACAACTAGTAAATTGCAGGGGCAGGCGTGGAATGTAGGGAATTCAGCTCCAGAGACCACTCTTTGCTCTGTGTTGGACTATGTGTCACTCTTCCATAGTGCCTGCCGCCCTCTTAGGTACACATTTGCCAAGCTAAAGATTTCCAGGCAGCAGACAACAGCTTTGCTATATACCTTTTATAATTCTGATAATGAAGCTTTAAAAAAAAAAACCTAAAAGCAATGCTAATATATTATTTGTTATAAGAAATACTGAGTAACCAACTGGAGTCATTCATGCTATAAACGTTGATATTTCAGTCATTATTGAAGGAAAATGAGAATTCAGCAACAACTCTGCACAATATTAACTAAGTTGCTAGCTAGCTTGCAACACAAGCAAATCTATTTAAGAAATGAGGTCAAAATCTCAACTGTTTTTCTTCTGTTAGTTACTTGGTGTGAGATAAACACTGAAGTTGCTACTTGCTGAGCAGTTAAGCACAAAGCAGCACAATCAGCTTTATTAATGGTGTTTTTTTTTTTTAAGAAGCTTTGTTTGAAATGTATACAAATGCCTTTCTAAGGTCTCTGAATGGAACGGTAAACAACTAAGACTGAAAGAAACCTTCAGGTTAACCAGTTTGTGCCTGTATAGGCGATGTGACTTGTCCCAGATTATCTAAGTAGTGTACGGTGAACAGGCTAGAATTCAACTCTCCAGAGTAGCATGCAGATGGCAGTTGTCTCCAAGAGGTGTTTTCTACTAGAGCTATCTCAGACAAGCTAGTCTCATGGTGCAGCCAGGAAACCTCTCATTAGTTAGCTACCCTTATCAAGGCACTACATTTCACTCAAGAAGCACACAGCTTATATATTTTAAAAGGTAGATTCCATATGTCATATGAGCTTACTTTGAAAGCAGCTAAGGTTTTGGCTGCTATGATAACTATGAAACTCAAACAAATAGCAGGAATTGTAGCAGAAGTAATTTTATAAAATGAGCATTGATGCTGTCCTCATAAGCAATTTTAGGATAAGAAGCTTCAAGTTCTAGAAATAGACCCTCTCAGCTGGGCGCCCTGTAAGGCTGAGATTTGAGGATCATGGTTTGAAACCAGCCTGGGCAGAAATGTCTCCATGAGACTTTTACCACCAATTAACCACTGAAAAACCGGAAGTAGTGGGGGGGGAGGCTGGGAAAGGATGTGAAGGGTAAACAAAGGAGGAGGCTGCAATGCTTGCTAAGAAATGTACGCATTAACCTGCCCATGTAATTGTAACCCCTCTGTACAGTGTGTTCACAAAAAAATAAAAATTAAACTAAAAAACAAACAAAAAAACCAGAAGTAGTACTGTGGCTCAAGTGGTAGAGCGCTAGCCTTGAGCACAAAGAGGCTCAGGGACAGTGCCCAGGTCCTGAGTTTAAGCTCACAACTGGAAAAAAAAAAAAATAGACCTCTCCACAAAACTGATGATCAAAGTAACTTACAGTCTTTTTTTGTTTTTTAATGAATCTGTGTATCTTCTTTTTTTGGGGGGGAGGCATCCAGTTGTGGGGCCTGAACTCTGGGCCTGAACACTGTCCCTCAGCTCTTCAGTTCAAGACTAGTGCTCTACCACTTGAGCCACAGCACCATTTCCAGCTTTTTTCTTTTTGCTTATGTGGTGCTGGGGAATTGAATCCAGGCCTTCATGCATGTAAGGCAAGCACTCTACCACTGAGCCACCTTCCCTCTTATTTTCATCAAAGGAACAAAGTCAAGGGGGGAAGAAATGCCCTTAAGTTAGCTCTCTTAAGGAAAAAGTACCTCTCCAGTTTGGTTTCCTTTGGAAGAATGGGATCCTTATTTTGGTCACCTAGTTCTTTTTTCCTAAGAATTTTTCTTAAGAAATGGTGCATGGGAGGAGGCTGCAATGCTTGGTTAGAAATGTATGCATTATCCTGCCAATGTAATTGTAACCCCTCTGTACAGTATGTTCTCAAATAAAATTAAATTAAATAAAAAAAAAAAAAAAGAAATGGTGCATGTCTATCCAAAATACTACAGCCTGGGAAAAAAGCTATGCATTGCTCACTGCAATTGGATTCTACCCCATTTGGTATGTGACTTCCCTAGATCCTTGCTACTTAGCAGCCAGGGTATCTCTTGGGAGATGGTTAGAAGTCAAAACTGTTTGAGTGTCAGAATTTGTCTAGCAGATTTTCTGGCTTTTCCCCCCCCAAACACTTCCCCTCCTCGAAAAAAGAAATGCAGACTTACAGACTTGGATTGGAGTCTACTTCCTAACAAGCTCCTTGTTTATTCTGATGTGATTTGTGGATGCCACTTAGGAGACCTTGGAATGAACACCCGTGGCTCCCCTGTGACAGATACTGTACTGCAAGTAGAAAAGGTAAAGGTAAAACTACTTCACCCACTCTCATTAAACTATATGAAGTCTTTAACTATGAGAAGACATCACTTCCTTAATTTTGTCTTTTTTTTTTTTTTTTTTGCCAGTCGTGGCGCCTGAACTCTGGACCTAGGCTCTGTCCCTCAGTTCTTCACCTCAAGGCTAGTGCTCTACCACTTAAGTCACAACGCCACTTCTGGCTTTTTTTCTGCTTATGTGGTGCTAAGGAATCAAACCCAGGGCCTCATGCATGCAAGGCAAGCACTCTACCACTGGGCCACCTTCTGAGCTCCTCTTAATTTTGTCTTATGGGGTATTAAGCCATAGAAATTTGGATTGGAATAAACCTAAGAGATTATCTAATGAAACCATCATCCCTGTTATAAACTTCAGTGAAATTATGCTTATTTTTCCCAGAAAAATTAAATTGTGTATTCTGTTCACAAACATACAGGCATCTGATTCATCTTAGAAAGGCAGCCATAAAATGGAAGATTACATATTAAAAATATATTTTAAGGTTAAGAAAATTTTCTTTAGTTATCATTACACCTTATTGATATGAAAGTTGTGGTAGTCTCTAAAGAGTTTTGTTTTTGATGGTTGTGGGGTTCAAGCAAGCATTCTACTATTTAAGCCACACCCACAGTTCTTTTGACTTATTTTTCAGTAAGATCTTGTACTTTTTGCTTGTGCCAGCCTCAGACTTGAAAGTTCCTATATTCCCACCTACTCCTTCCACTGTTGGTAGAATTACTGATATATATAATTATATCTACTTTATATGTTGAGATGGGTCTCAGCATCTTCTTACCCTTATAGAGATTTTTCTCCTTTAAATTCATATTCCATAGCTCCCAGAAGCTGCTGCCTTATAATGCAAATTGAACTTTTAGTTTGTTAAACTAAAATTTCCTCAAATAAATGGGAGAAGACCAAAATCTCCCTTAAAAATAGTTCACTGCCTCCAAGTTGGTCTTAATGACTCACTTCCAAGGAATACTTGAAATGGAGGGGACCCACTAACTTTGCAGCAGAGAAACTCTGGCAAAAATTGTCATAACCAAGTGATCAGGGTCACTGTCACCAGTGATATGAAGTCATATGCCTCCCCATATAATGTGATAAAGCAGATAATTTACCTCTGTGATATGTTCTTTCCAAAAAGTCCATTGCACCAGTCTAATCCTGTCAATATAAGACAAACCCAACTTGAAGGACAAGCATAAAGTATGTGACTTGTAGTTCTTAACAGTCAATGTCCTGAAACACAGAAAGTAAAGTCAGCTTTCAGGTTGGCTAAATTATATTTTCCCTACTAAGTTAACATGGTGTGATACTCTCTGAGAACAGAAGGGCTCAGGTAAGACCTCACAACAAAATGTGGTATGGTACCCTAGATTAAATCCTGGAAGAGAGAAAAGCACTTTGATGGGAAATTGATAAGAGCCAAATACAAGTCTAGAGTTTCCTTAATAATAATTTTCAGTGCTGTTTCCTTAGTTTGGGAGAATGTACCAGTATCCTGTAAGATAGTAACATTGAGGGAGATATAGTTTGATGAGTACACAGAACTCTTTGTACTCTTTGTATCTCTTCTGCTAATCCTAACACTGTAATAGAAAATAAAACTCCCCACGAACTCTTGAAAGTTTAAAAGTATGGATAGGCCTTTTACAAGTTTGTTTATTTTACTTTTGGCTTCCACAAACTCAGAAGGAAGACCAGAGCAAAAGGCCAACTTGTGATCTCCCTCCACTTCTTGGGGGGTCTATAGCACCATTTTGCTAAGCTTGGCAGTTAAAGGTTTACAGATTTGAATTCTAAGAGTGTAAGATCAAAGTCCATTTACTTGCACTCATTTAACTCCTCCGTGTGTGTGTGTGTGTGTGTGTGTGTGAGTGTGTGTGTGTGTGTGTGTGTGTGTGTGTGTGTGTGTGTGTGTGCGTGCACAAGTCCTGGATCTTGAACTCAGGGCCTGAGCATTTGTCCTTTAGCTTTTTCACTCAAAGCTAGAAGTCTGCCAAATGAGACTTGCCTCCATTTCCAGTTTTTTGCTCATTAATGGAGATAAGTATCTCATAGACTTTTCTATCAAGGCTGGCTTTGACTCACCATCCTTAGATCTCAGTCTCCTGAGTTGCTAGGATTACAGGTGTGAGCCACCAGCCCCTGGTTTTCATCTAATTCTTGAAAAGAGAATTAAAGTAGGGATTCATATCAGCAGTGCTTGATGGATTGGGATGATTAATTTAACCTTCCTAGGCTTTAGTTATCCTGTCTGCAAAATGAGGACCCTTCTGTTACTAAAATTCTGTACATGATGTCTCTCCCAAATATTTTAAATATTGTTTTTAAAGTATCATAGGTGGAGAAAGAGAGCTTTCTCTTTTAGGATGTTGCCCAAGACAAGCAGGAGTATTAACAGGGTATAGAACACAGGCTCATGCTACTTCTCCATTTCCCCAGATCCAACCAGAAGTATGCCTTTGTTGGGAGTGCTACGTCTGGAAAAGCTCCTTGCCAGCAACAAGTGAGATAGACAAGAATGAGAAAGCAAGCAGAGGCTGCGCAAGCTGGGCACAGCGCACAACAGAGAGAGCCAGGCATAGGGCCTTCCCACGCTAATCTTCCCTCCTCCCCTGTCCAGTGTGGGCTTGAGGGGAACCAGCTGGCTGTGGGAGGTTTTCTCCCACAGCGTCTGCATTTTTCTTGGAGCAGAGCTGCAGGGAAAAATATTTGGGACAACAGGATTCTTTCTAAGCAGACACATGATCCATTGCTAGAAAAGAAAAGATAGCGTTTAGGTTTTGATTGTAAATGTAAGAATGTCTCATACAGAAAAGTGCACACAATACAGAAAACTGAAAAGAAGGTAAAGATTGCCTATTACATTTCTACCCAAAGATAGATAGTATTATTAACCTTTTGATGAATTTCTTTCCGTGACTTTATATGCATACACATGCAACATGATTGAGACTACTGTATGTATAATTTCATATCCTGTCCATTTTCTCTTAATTGCATAAGAATTATTCTGTGCTGGCTGGGAATGTGGCTTAGTGGTAGAGGGCTTACTTAGCATGCATGAAGCCCTGGGTTCAATTCCTCAGCACCACATAAACAAAAAAAAAGCCAGAAGTGGTGCTGTGGCTCAAGTGATAGTGGTAGAGTACTAGCCTTGAGGGAACAAAAGCTCAGGGACAGTGCCCAGGCCCTAGTTCAAGCCCCAGGCCAGACAAAAATAATTATCCCAGGTTATTTTTAATTCCTTATAAGCATGTTTCTTTTTAGCCACATGTCCCCTCCTATGCTGTAGTTTATTTAGTCTAGATCCAAATCCATTCACTTAAGAAATATTCATTAAGGGCTGGGAAGTTGGCTCAGTGGTAGAGCGCTTGCCTTGCATGCCTGAGGCCCTGGGTTTGATTCCTCAGCACCACATAAGCAAAAAGCCGGAAGTGGAGCTGTAGCTCAAGTGGTAGAGCGCTAGCCTTGAGCTGAAGAGCTGAGGGATAGCGCCCAGGCCTAGAGTTCAGGCCCCATAACTGGACCCCAAAAAAAAAAAAAGAAAAAGAAATATTCATTAAGAAAGTTGTATTCATTGGGGCTAGGAAGTTGGCTCAGTGGTAGAGTACTTGCCTTGCATGCCTGAGGCCCTGGGTTTGATTTCTCAGCACCACATAAGCAAAAAGAAAAAAGCTGGAAGTGGCACTGTGGCTTAAGTGGTAGAGTGCTAGCCTTGAGCTGAAGAGCTGAGGACAGCGCCCAGGCCCAGAGTTCAGGCCCCACGACTGGACCCCCCCCCCCATAAACAAAACAAAACAAAACAAAACAAGAAAGTTGTATTCACTCGAGTCAAATGCTGTATGTGTTGTAACTTCCTTAACCGTTCTCTAATGGTTGGTCATGCAACCTATTCATTTAATAACATTTAACAGAAATCTAGATAGGAAGCAAAAATAAAAAATCAGCTTGAAGAAAACCATTGAAAAGATACTAGGATGGGAGTTTGGGCTGTGAGCACTACATGAAGGAGAAATTCTTGCCATCTTTGACATTGCAGATATTTCCCACAAAACCCACGATAGTTTATGATCAAGGCATCTTGACATTATATAATGTAATGATGGTGAGTGACTAACTTCCTTATCATTTCTGGATTTGGACAATGTGCTTTCTTGACTTTTGGGTGCTGTCTAGATCTGGCCATCACTCTTAGCTAGTTTGACCAGTGCTATTGGCTGTTGGGTTAAGAAAGTGAAATGCCAGATTAAGAACATGAGACAGCTTTTTCAGCAAAGTGTAGAACTATGTTAGCACCTACCAAAAGTCTTAATGTGAGCCAGAAGTGGAGTGAATATGTGGTTTATTTTTAGAACCCATGGATCAAAGCCTTTTGGAATATCCTTCCTGATGCCCTCCTTTCTTTCACTACAATGCAGAGCAAACAGCTAAACCTATGGTAACATATCTTTTCTTGTTTCTGTAGTTTTCAGCAGAGTCTAAGCCATTCCTCAGGTTTTGTACAATGTTTTGGTCTTTATCTCCTCAGCATTCAGCTGTAGCTGACCTACTTAAATTCAGTTCATCAAAGACTCATTACTGTGCAATCTTTATGGGTACAGGGTTACCCTAAGAAGGACATTTTGCTCCTGAAACAAACACTTATGTGATAAATTTTTGTTCACCAGTGGTTTGTTTGTTTGTTTTGATTTTTATCTCAGGATACATACCTTGTCATTTCTTGGTTGGAACCATAGAGACTTGGGCATATCCTCTAAGTAACTGTGATTATGGAGAAATTAAAAAGCAAAATCTTCCCTATTCTTTGTTTATCCTCCCTTATACTAACCACACTATGCTAATGATGCCTTTAAATTAATCTACAAGGGTATACTACTGTTGGATTTGAACATGCACAATCATTAAGTCGAGACCACTAAAATCCTAGTTGGGGCGATCAAAGTTATTGGTATTATTTATTGCCAATAGGGGAGGGGAATGGAGGGGATGAGGAGGGGTTTCCCACTCTATTCCACCTCTGAAGAAGGTAGCAACTGAAGACCAGGTCACTACTGAGGGTTGCTATCCAATGTTTTCAGAGGTGGCCCATTATTACACAATCAAGTGTGATTTTTGAAGAAGAGAGAAAGAGAAGGGAAAAAAGGTTGGGAAGGTGCTCTGATTTGCTTTCATAACAGTAGGACTGGTTTGGGTAGGTCCACACATTTCCTGCTGAATTCCAAGAATTAAGGGTATGGCTCTATGCCTATAATAAGAGCTTTTCTTTGTGTAAAACCTAATTATACCCTAGCTTTATGTTTTACCACACACTCCTATTTCTTTCATCTGCAAAACTGAAATAGTGTCTTTAATCGGTAACAGATGGATGGCCTCAGATCTGAGACAGAAAATGGTCCAGGGCAAAGTCAAGTATTTTGAGTAATTACCATCCTTTAAAATTTCTTCGCTGAGGATCATGCCTCTAACCACCCTAAGTATACCATGAGAATCAGACCCTCGAGCTGGCTGCATTTTGCTGTTGGGAAATAGATACTTTTTTTAAATTTTGCTAAAGTTCAAAGATTTCCCACAGCCTTCACTAGAAATATGAACCTTCATTAGAAAGGTCAAAGGATCCTCTTCCAAAATATACAGCATCTTTGTATCAGCAAAGGTATGAACCTAGACTTATAGGCTCCCTTCATTTGGGGCCTTCCTATTATACAGTAGTGACATATTGCCCCAGATTCATGTCATTCTTAGCACATACCAGGTTCTGCGTTGTGCAATTTCTCTTTTTGGTCCCTGGACAACTCCATGTGCCAGGAACAATAAATGCAATTGCTCCTTCTCACTTTGCAAATAAGAAGGCAGCAATAACTCAAGAAGACTCAGTCATTTCTTTTCGTCATGCTATCCTGCTCAGCTGGTGCCTTCCCTTAACGAATGCTGAGAAAACAAGTCGGAAACACCAGAATTTAAAATATAACTCACTGAAAACGAACAGTTGCACATTTATGTAAGTATAAAGATGAAAAACTCCATGGTGGTTGCATGTCTACAATCCCAGAACTTGAGGCTGAGGCAGGAGGATCAATGGTGAAGCAGACTCAAAGAAGAGAAGAGAAGAGGAGAGGAGAGGAGAGGAGAGAAAAGAAGAGAAGGAAGAGAGAGAAAAAAAGAGAAAGAAAGTAAAGAGGAAGAAAGAGGGAGGGAAGGAGTAAGGGAGGGAGAAGGGAAGAAAGAGAGAAGGAGGGGGAGGGAGGGAGAGAAGAGGGAGGGAAAGAAGAATCTAAAGTGTTAGATCGAATTCTCTAACTTTGCTTTTACACATCCGAATTCACGAAGACTGGAGTGCCAGGGATTACTTTTCTAACAAAAGCACCCTAATCACGTTGAAACAGACATTTCTGTAGACTGCCTTATTTCTGACTCTGTTTTCTGGGTTTCTCCTCAGAGGCTCACAGCCAAAGGCCATTTGACATGGCAAGTGTTCCCGCGTGGCCCCTGGGGAGCAGGCGACCCGAGTGCCTGGCTTAGCCCCCTCCTGTCTCAACCCTTGAATCTAATCGTGAGACCGTCTGGTCTGCAGACCGTTCCATCCGCCGCCAGGGGCGGATTCACAGCAACGTGGGGATTTCAACCCAAGGCTCCATTCGCTCTCGGCACATGCAGGTTCCCAAATCGGTATTTAGAAGGATGTGAGCAGACGGCACGAACGGTACTTGGTCCAATGTCACATCTTCCTCCCCGGAGACCCCAGGGGGCAGCCCGAGACTGGGAGACAGTGACCCGGCCTGGGGTCCCAACCCCTGTTCCTGACAGCCAATGGGCCCCGGGGGCGCGGGGGGCGGGGCCCTGCCGGTGGGCGGGACAGCACCCCCCACCGAGGGTACATAAGGAAAGTGGTGGGCGGGGCCCGGCGTCGCGCTCCGCTCCGGCCCAGCAGCAGCAGCAGCAGCAGCAGCAGCAGCAGCAGCAGCAGCAGCCGCAGCAGCGCGGGGAGAACCGGGGACAGTTCCGCTGGCGGAGCAGCCGGGCCGGGACGATGCTGAGGGTGCGGTGCCTGCGCGGGGGGAGCCGCGGCGCCGAAGCGGTGCACTACATCGGGTCTCGGGTGCGTGATCTCCTCCGCCACACACGCGCGCGCACACACGCACACGCAGATCGAGCCTGGCGGAGACCCAGCCAGAGCTTCATGCGGGACGCGTCCCCGTCCGGTCCCCCCCCCCCCCCAGGAAGCTCAGCCTCAGGAGGCTTCCTTCGCTCGCTACCAGGAACTTGGAGCTCCCCCCGCACCCCCCCCGCACCTCCCCGGGGCTCCGAGCTTCCCGCCCCCCGCCCCTGGGCCGGGAGGTGGGGAACCACCAGGGATCCTGGGGGGAGGCGCTGCTGGGGCTCGGTGATTTGCACCGGGTGAAGAGTTGAGGAGCTGGCGGGGCGGATGGATGGGGAGCAGGCCGGGGCGGGGGGGTGTGGCTGGGGCCCGGGGCCGCCCAGGTGGAGTGAGTTCCTCCAGACTTCCCGCGCTGCCCGGCGCTCCCTCTTTCCCCCTCGGGCTGTCGGTACTTGGCGGCTGACCCTCCACCCTCCCCGGCCCCCCGACAGGAATAGCTCCCGGCGGTTTGGCTCCCCAGCAACTGGTTGTGGAACAGCTGTCGCCCTCCCTCCTGCTTTGGTCTCCACCCTGTGACTCTCCTGCCCACCCCCCACCCCCACCCCACTCCTTTTTGTCGGTCCTGGGGCTTGAACTCAGGGCCTGGGCGCTGTCCCTGAGCCTCTCCGGGTTCAAGGCGAGCGTTCTAGCGCGCACAGCACCACGTCCCGCTTTGCGGGGTGGTTTATTGGAGATAAGGGTCTCAAGGGCTTTCCTGCCCCGGGCTGGCTTCGAACCCCGTGATCCTCAGATCTCAGCCTCCTGAGTAGCTAGGGTGACAGGCGTGAGCCACTGGCTCCTCCTGACCTCTTTTAACAGGATTTTTTTTTTTTGGGGGGGGGCGCAGGAGGGTAGGAATGTTACCAGTGGTTGGGGAACTCTTTCTGCTGTAGATCTTACATGCCCTGGTTTGGGGTTTGGGTTTTTAAGTTTAAATGTGTGCCTGGGTCAATCGTTGTTTTAGGTAAGGAACTGGGTCATCTGTAAGAAGGTGCAGCTGACAGTTGGTCAGCCTCAGAACCCAAGTGCCAAAGAATGTGAAGTGGATGGAGGGGGAACAAATGGCTTAATGCTGATTATTCTGAAAGATAAGGCCCTGAATATGTTTCCACATTGTTATCTGCAGGGGAAAGGACGGTGGTTGTAGATTCTGAAAGGGAAAGGAGGCTCTCTCCACCAGCTGGTGGTGGCTGGGAGTGTTGGGACAATTACCTGGAAGGAGAGACCATGGTCTGTGGAAGAGTTCAAGAGTCACTGGAAGCCAGTCTGCTGCGATATTCATGGAAGAGTGTGGCAGCTAGGGACAAAACCTTCAAAGCTTTTTTTTTCTTTAAGTTTTAGTGATTAGCCCAAGAGATAAAAGAAATTCTGCACACAAAGGCGGAAGTAAAAAAGAAATCACCCATAATGCTTTTATACCCATGTACTATTAACATCTTGGTTTTCTAACCCTTAAAGGATTTGAAATATTTGCATTACACTGTGGTCTTGGTTGTTTTTTGTTTTGTCTTGTTTTGTACCATTTTGCCCCATATCCATTTCTTCTTACCCCCGTGGATGGGACTGAGCTACACAGTAATCTTTTCATTATTGTCCTTCAAAGCTTGGACGAACCTTAACAGGATGGGTGCAGCGAACTTTCCAGAGCACCCAGGCAGCTCCAGCTTCCTCCCAGAATTCCTGTGCAGCTGACGACAAGGCCACTGACCCTCTGCCCAAAGACTGCCCTGTCTCCTCCTACAACGAATGGGACCCCTTAGAGGAAGTGATAGTGGGCAGAGCCGAAAATGCCTGTGTACCACCATTCACCGTGGAGGTGAAGGTAAAGCAAGGGTGTACCTGTGTCTAGAGGCGGGTCCTGTCCTCCTTCTAGCATATTGGCTTCTACCACCTTCCTTCTCTGAAAACTGCCCTCACTTTAGCAGGGGTTAATTTTACTTACTATCTCTGTGGTATTTGACATTATCTACATATATCCCTTCCCTCTTCAAACCCCACTTGGATTCTGTGAGATCCTACCTGACTCATCAGGTTAGTTTATTCCCTGTTTTCAAACTCAAATTTGATCATGTTACTCACTGTGATCCCATCATCCCCTCTGCTTTGCCAAGGCCTCCATAGATGTGAATAAAGTCCTCATTGTATTCATGATTCTGCATAAGCTATCTCTTATATCTTCATTTTTCCAGGAACATTCCCCCACCCACATTTTAATATTGATATTAGAGATATATAAGTATGGCAGGTTAGTAGTTTCTCATTCCTGTTTAAGTTGTTCTCTCTACTAAATTTCCAGCCTGATTTTCACCAGACTTTGTCAGACAAACATATAAGCAGCCAAGAAACCCTAACAAGCTCCATGCCTTCGTTCTCATGTGTTTCTCCCACCTGTTTTCCTGAACCCCCTTATATATAGTTTAAGCCTAGCCCTACTTAGTTCCAAAGCATTCCCAAAGCTTCCCTAAAAACAACTAACATCTCCCTCTAAAAAGAAGAAGAATTTCTAGTATTCTTTATCTGTATAGTATTCTGTATCCAGTATACAATCCTAATGGCCAGGACTCCTATGGACTTCTAGTCATACAGTATGTCACATAAGGGACCTTTCCATATTGAAGACAAAGCCTACAGCCCATTGTTAATAGGTTACAAATGAATTATCAATATATGTACGTTCTTTATGAGTATCTGCACTTCATTTGAATGCAGAGGATATAAGTTCTGTAGAAGCATTATTACCATCATTCAAAGAATTGTCTACCGTGTAACACAATTCTATAGGTTTCAAAACCAAAGAACTACCAGGTGATGGTGGCTCATGCCTGTAATCCTAGCTACTCGGAAGGCTGAGATTGAGGATTGCAATTTGAAGCCAGCTTGGGACAGGAAAGCCTGTGAGACTCCTATCTCCAATAAACTACCAAAATGCCAGAAATGAAGCTGTGGCATAAGTGGTAGAGTGCTAGCATTGAGCACCCAGGCCTAGTTCAAGACCCCAGGACAGGCACCAAAAAAAAAAAAAAAGAACTTCCTATCTATTTTGAGAAATATGTTGCCTACATAGATACAAGCAACCAACTGAAAGGCAGTTCAAATGCAAGGAGAGCTAAGAATAGAGCAGTGACCAAGTGTGGATAGTTAAGGAAATCTGGAAGAAAATGATTCTTACGACTTGGACAACAGGATAATATAGAAAACTTATAAGTAATTATTCTGAAACCAACCTTTGAGTCTCATATTTGAAATTTGATGAACAGATTAATTTACTGCCATCCCCATCTTTTTTTTTTTTTCTGTCGTTCATGGGGCTTGAACTCTGGGCCTGGACACTGTCCCTCAGCTCTTCAGCTCAAGGCAAGCACTCTACCACTTGAGCCACAGCACCACTGCTAGTTTTCTGGTGGTTTATTGGAGATAAGAGTTTCACAGACTTTCCTGCCCAGGTTAGCTTTGAACTGCAATCCTCAGATCTCAGCCTCCTGAGTACCTAGGATTACAGGTGTGAGCCACCAGTACCCAGATCATCCCCATCTTTTTTTTTTTTTTGTAAGTCCTGGGGCTTGGGTGCTGTCCTTGTGCTCTTCAGCTCAAGACGAGCACTCTACTGCTTGAGCCACAGCGCCACTTCAGGTTTTCTAGTGATTTATTGGAGATAAGTCTCTCAGACTTTCCTGCCCCGGCTGGCTTTGAACCGAGATACTCAGATCTCAGCCTCCTGAGTAGCTATGATTACAGGCGTGAGCCACTGGCACTGGGCCCATCCCATCTTTTAAAAAGGCTTTTTTTTTTTTTTTTTTCCGTACTGGGGTATGAACTCAGAACCTCATATTTTGTTCTGCGGGCATTCTGCTGAGCCATGCCTCCTGCCCTTTTCCACAGTGGTGATATTTGAGATAGGGTCTTGTTTCCTTCCCAGATGGGCACTCGAATGGTGATCCACTCATGTTACACTGCATGTCATAGCTAGCATGACAAGCATGTGCTACCTCACCCAGCTTCTCCCATTGAGATGGAGCCTTCCTGCTTTTTCTGCCTCAGGTCTGGACTGGAACCACAATCTTCCTCTATCTCAGCCTCCCACAAAACTAGGATTACAGGCATGTACTACTGTACTGAGTTATGACTTGAGAAGAGGTCTCACAAACTTTTCTGCTCAGTCTGGCCTTGACCCACAATCCTCCCATTCTCACTCTCCCAAATAGCTAGAATTACAGAACAAACCATTGTTTTTTTGTTTTGTTTTGGGTTGTTTTTTTTTTAAAGAAGTCAACTCATCTCCTAGCCATTCTGAATGATTTTAAAGTTAAAATTCAAGCAACAGTGTATCATTGTTACTTATCTTTAAAATGATCGATTTTTTTCCATACCATGTGGTCTTCAGAAATCAAATTTCTCAGATGGTATTTTGAGTTGTCGCTTGACTTATGACTTGACTTTGCAGCTTCATGGGCCTGTAGAAAGTAGAATATCAGGGGCTAGGAAGGTGGCTCAGTGGTAGAGTGCTTGCCTTGCATGCAGGAGGCCCTGGGTTCAATTCCTCAGCACCACTTAAGCAGAAAAAGCCAGAAGTGGTGCTGTGGCTCAAGTGGTAGACTTGACCTGAAGAGCTCAGGGACAGCACCTAGGCCCAGAGTGCAGGCCCCATGACTAACTATTTAAAAAAAAAAGTAGTACATCATGCTTAAGTTAGGAGATGGGAACTGAATTAGGTATTTGATAAAAATCTGATAGCTAGTCTAGATTTACCAGCTATTTGACCTTGTACAGAAATTTTACAAACTTCTAGGCCCCAGTAAAGTGGAGAAACTGAGAAGTTTGGTAAATTCAGAGGCTTTCTAAGTACTTAACAAGATTAAATTTGGAGGTTAAAAAAAAGCATATATGTTGAGTATTTGCAAGAAAAAAGCTAAAATTTAATGGATCCATTTTGTCAGTTACATTATAAAGGAACATTGGGGAGCCAGGTGTCAGTGGCTCACGCAGGTAATCTTAGCTACTTAGGGGGCTAAGACTACTACCTTCAATTAGCCACCAAAAAAATAGAAATGAAGTTGTGGCTTAAGTGATATTCACCACTAGCCTTGATCACAAAAGCTCAAGGATAGCACCCAGGCCCTGAGTTCAAGCCCCGGGATTTGCATTTTTTAAAAAAAGTATATTGGGGTATAATGGCTGTAGAAACACTGGCAATTTGTTGGAAGATATGAGCATGAGAGAAATTCAGATTTTTATGCTCAAGGCTAGTGCTAGACTACTTGAGCCACAGTGCCACTTCCGGTTTTTTTTTCTGAGTGGTTATTGGAGATAAGAGTCTCACAGGGACTTCCCTGTCTGAGCTGGCTTTGAACCACATCCTCAGATCTCAGCTTCCTGAGTAGCTAGGATTACAGGCGTGAGCCACCAGCACCCGGCTATGGGAGCACAATTTTATTTTATTTTGTTTTTTTGGTCATGGGGCTTGAACTCTAGGCCTGGGTGCTGTCCCTCAGCTTTTCAGATCAAGGCAAGCATTCTATCACTTGAGCCACAGCACCACTTCCCGTTTTCTGGTGGTTAATTGGAGATAAGAGTCTCATGGACTTTCCTGCCTGGGCTGGCTTTGAACCTCCATCCTCAGATCTCTTGAGTAGCTTGTTTACAGGCATGAACCACCAGCGCCTGGCAGAAGCACAATTTTTAAAAGCTAACTGGCCTTTTATTTTTAAAACATCCTTGCTTTTGGTTTTGCTTTAATCTGTTAAAAAATAATAAAGCCCATTATAAAGAATCTTTCTATAAAAATTAAGCTTAAGGGTTAATAAAATACAAAGTAATTGCTAGATAAATAAGTAATGTTTCTATATTGATTTTTATTAGCTTTCCAAAAACAGATAAAAATTCATTTGGTGAACCACATAGAGGATTTTAGGCTCTAGAGGACTGTAAAGTTCCCAGGAATGCAATAACATCACTGCAACATATTAATAAAAACATCATATGCTCAACAAGTGTTCATTATCTTGCAGATACTTGGTAAATGATTGCTAACTCATTTAGCAAGGTTATAAAGGAAGTATAATCAATTTCTAACTATCTTTTGGAAAATATAATTTGCCCTGATCATTTGGACTTTGTCCAACCTTTGACAAATTATAACTCACACTTGTTCAAATAGCTTTTTTTCTCCAAGGAAAGTTTATTTAACATATACCAAGGCAAACTTTACACAAATAGTCACACAGGACACTTTGGAACTAGCCTGGTAAGACAATACAACTGTGTGACTGCTATAATTCAGTGTCCAGTTTTCAAAGGCTTCTTGTCCCTCAGCGGATTGTAGGAGATGTGCCTGGCATGTGAAGGAGGAAGTGGTGAATGGATGAGTACTACCAAGATGTGTCCAAAAGGAATATAAAGTCACTATTATCCTCCCTTTCTAGTTGCTGCTGCAGAAATCGCTAGGGCTGGAACACTTGAGTGCTTCATTTGTTTTGTTTTGTCTTTTGAAAGAGTGATCTAGCCTTTAAAATATTAGAATGTTTAATACTGATAAAATATTTTTTGGGTCAGAAACTAGGTCTGCCATAGATCTTCAAAAGTAAGTAAATGAGTTAATGATTCTGAACAGGGGTCAGCAAGGATTCAGGTTTGTGGAACATGGATCTATGTGGCAAATATTCAACTCTGCTCTGCCACTGCTATGTAAAAGTAGCCATAAGGCAATGTGGAAACAAATGAGCATGCCTGTGTTCCCATGAAACTAGTCACAAAAAGGTACTGAGCCAGATTTAGCCTGTAAACCTTAGTTTACTAATCGCCCCCTCCTTTTTTTTGGCATATAACTTCCGAGAATTTTCCACAAGCTAAGTTTTTCTTCAGCTACTAAATTACTGTGAATTCATTTTCTTCTATGACCAAAGAGCCTGAAGTGACATGATAGCATATAGAATCTGGAAAGTAAAGAAGTATAGGTGGTATGAGTACTACAGGGAATTTGACAGGAAAGTAAGGACAAAGCTTGACTTGAATGTTTCCAGGTGCAAACTCTCTCTAGTGAACAGGAAAGTCAATAATGGGTTTCTGAGAAAAGCAAAGGTTTTGTTTTTAAGAGAAACTATGTCTCTAATCTTAACAGGGGCAATATACTTTCCTTTGTCACAAAATATCTTGGGGTGCTGTTTTCCAGACAGAATTCTGGGGTGCATTGATAGCCTTTTTTTTCCAGTTAGTATAGGGTATTTTTATTCTCTATATTGTGTGGGTTTTTTTCTCATGCTGAATTCCACTGAGACTTTCTAACAGGAGTGCCTGTGTCCTGTTTTGTCTGTGAATCATGGCCAAGAGGATTCCAAGCCTGTCTGGAGACAGACATGCTATTAGTGGTTGGGCATGAGATCTGAGACAGAAGGATCAGAAAGGCCTTAAAATATTAAGATAATTTAGAGTTCTTCTTTCAGCACATATTGAATGTTTGTCTAGAGAGCCAGAGTGTGCTGCTAGGGATCAACAATGAACAAAACATGGTTCTAGTCTCAATTCCATTATGTTATACAAAGAGTTGCACCAGCTATGAACTTACCTTAAGTTGTCTGTTTCTTCTGTAATTATTTCATTGACTTTCTTCTGCTTCTAGGCCAACACATATGAAAAGTACTGGCCATTTTATCAGAAGTATGGGGGGAATTCTTTTCCCAAAGATCATTTGAGAAAGGCTGTGGCTGAAATTGAAGAAATGTGCAATATTTTAAAAATGGAAGGAGTGACAGTGAGAAGACCTGACCCCATCGACTGGTCCCTGAAGTATAAAACTCCAGATTTTGAATCTACAGGTAAGTGCTTCCAGAAAGCTAATGTAGCCAAGCACTAGGTAGCACACTCCTGCAATCCTAGCTACTCAAGAGTCTGAGATCTAAGGATTGTGATTCAAAGCTAGCCCCAGCAGAGATTCTTATCTCCAATAAATTACTCAGAAAAAGCTAGATGTGCACTGTGGCTCAAGTGGTAGAGCTCTAGCCTTGAGCAAAAAGAGGCTCAGAGACACTACCCAGACCCTGAGTTCAAGCCCCAGACTGACAAAAAGAAAAAAAGAAAAGAAAGAAAGCTAATCTGTAAGTGACTTGACTTTCTCTTTCTTAAACATGTAGGGAGAAAGCTCTCAGAAAGCCTTCATTGTAACTTTGGTAGAAAGAAGCAGTCTTTCATAACATCATGATAATCTCTCTACATAACAGCAATGAATTTCATCTAGTTTCCCTTAAGAACAGAAATTTAAAGAAATATAAACATTACCATTTTCTTTTTTTTTCTTTTTTTTGGTCTGGTCGTGGGGCCTAAACTCTGGGCCTGGGCACTGTCCCTCAGCTCTTCAGCTCAAGGTTAGCACACTACCACTTGAGCCATAGCACCACTTCCGGCTTTTTTTTCCTGCTTATGTGGTGCTGAGGAATTGAACCCAGGGCCTCATGCATGCAAGGCAAGCGCTCTACCACTGAGCCACCTTCTCAGCCCCCACCATTTTCTTTTTAACTAACACTGTTACACAGCTAGTTGTGTGCTTTAGTTCTATAACTTATAGTTACAGAATTATCCTTTATTTTGTGATATTGGTAGTCTTGAAGAATTTTATTTATACAAGAAAGTAACCTACAAATGGAGCAAGCTTGTGGTTGAGGATCTCTTTGAACAGCCAGTTTTTTGCCTTTTTTCCCCCTTTTCCTCTTTTGCTTGTCTTCCTCACCCTTGTACAGAACTTTGTTAGAAAGTATTAATTGAATAAAGTAATGGGCTTCATTATATGTCCATATATGTGTAATGTCTCCAAACATATTCAGCATATCTATGTCCTTTTCCCCTTCTATAGCTCTAATAAATCCCCCTTTTATGTTTTTTCCCCTTAAATTCCACATTTGAGAGAAAACTGCTCACTTAACACAAAGATCTCCAGTTTCATCCATTTTCCTGCAAACAACAAAATTTCATTCTTCTTTAGGGTGGGCTAAAACTCCATTGTGTATACATATTATTCTACATATATATATATATATACATATTAGTAATTATTTTTACCTAAGAGTTAGAACACATTATACATACTGTTCTATTTTGGAAATGTGTTGTATAGAGATGGTTGTGGAATTTTTCCTTTTGGTCTGACAGGTTTATACAGTGCGATGCCACGAGACATCCTGATGGTTGTGGGAAATGAGATTATTGAGGCTCCCATGGCATGGCGTGCACGCTTCTTTGAGTACCGTGCGTACAGATCAATTATCAAAGACTACTTCCATCGTGGCGCCAAGTGGACAACAGCTCCTAAACCTACAATGGCTGATGAGCTCTATGATCAGGTTAAGTCTCTAATTATAGGCTAGCTTATTAATAATTTCTAAATAATCGACCAAGAGTAAGAAATTCTCTGATCCTGTTTAAATATTGAACATACCAGAAAGTGAGAGCATCACCTACTTTAAAAAAAAAAAGTGAAGCCGGGCGCTGGTGGCTCACGCCTGTAATCCTAGCTATTCAGGAGGCTGAGATCTGAGGATTGCCGTTCAAAGCCAGCCCGGGCAGGGAGACCGTGAGACTCCTATCTCCAATAAACCACCAGAAAACCGGAAGTGGCACTGTAGCTCAAGTGGTAGAGCGCTCGCCTTGAGCTGAAGAGCTGAGGGACAGCGCCCAAGCCCAGAGTTCAAGCCCTACGACCGACAAAAAAAAAAAAAAAAAAAAAGTGATTGTGGTACAATGAAAACAAGAGTAAGTGATCTTGTGATAACTGTTAGTAGTAATTATAGCTAACATTTATTTGTTGCTTACCTTGTACTGAATCCTGGGCTTAGCTATTTCTTTGCATTGTCAATCATGTTTTGTTCTTTAGAACAATCCTAAGAGAGAGAGGAGTTATCATTTCATTACAGGGAGAAGTTCTCCTGGGGTACTCTTTTATTTGTAGAAGTCAGAAAAGTCCCTAGGCTTAAGTCCTCTTCTAGAAAAAGAACCTGACCTACTGGCAGATTCACAGTAAAACCAGACAGTTATCCCTCCTTATCTACAAACATCCGTAGGTTCAACCAACTTCAAACAAACATCTTAAAAATACTGTCTATACTGAACACGTACAGACTTTCTTTTTGTCATTATTCCCTAAACAACAGAGCAGCCTATCTTTTACATGCATTTAAATTGTTAGGTAGTATAAGTAATCTAGAGATGATTTAAAGGAAGATATGAATAGATTATATGCAAATGCTCTATCATTTTATATGAACACCCATGGTTTTTGGGATCTGTCAGGGGTTCTGGAACCATTCCCCCCTGCAGACAAAATAGGTGATTTTATGTTCCTTATTAAATCATTTACTATTTGATTACTTGCAGAAAAAAATTAAATCAAAATTTTTTTCTAAGGGTTTAAAGACAGAATTAATGAATTAATTCTACCACATCCAAATTTAGCAAGGAAGCATGGTATTTCATTTATGGTATCAGTTAGGCTTAGGTCCAAATTCCTTTTCTAAAAGAACAGAATTACGTCATCTGGTTGGCTGTCAGTATTATAGATAGTTACATGGATGTATGCATGGGTCATAAAATATTTTCAGAGTAGGAAGTGGAGCTATGGCTCAAGCGGTAGAGAGCTTGCCTTGAGCTGAAGAGTACAGTGAGAGCGCCCAGGCCCAGAGTTCAAGCCCCACGACTGACCAAAAAAAAAAAAAGATATAAAATATTTTCAGAGTCAGAGTCAATTACTACCCTGTACCACTTGTTTCTAAGTATCAGAAGATTTCTTTTCTTTTCTTTTCTTTTTTTTTTTTTTTTTTTTTTTTTGGTCATGGGGCTTGAACTCTGGGCCTGGGCACTGTCCCTCAGCTCTTCAGCTCAATACAAGTACTCTACCACTTGAGCCACAGCGCCACTTCCAGTTTTCTGAGTGGTTTGCTGCAGAGAAGAGTCTCACAGACTTTTCCTGCCCGGGCTGGCTTTGAACTGTGATCTTCAGATCTCAGCCTCCTGAGCAGCTAGGATTACAGGTGTGAGCCACCAGTGCCTGGTGTATCAGAAGATTTCTGTAATGCCTAGTTTTTTTTTGTTGAGGTGGTGGTGGTAATTGTTTGTTGTTTTGATTTATCAAAACCTTTCTCCTATGCATGCTTTAGTCTAGAACTGTATAGGTATTTGGGGAAATGATGATACAGAGCTAATCTTTTTTTTTTAATGTATATCCTGTTAACAAACGTCTCATGAAACTAATGTATTATGTGTGTTCATTCTTCTTCCAATTAGGATTATCCTATCCATTCTGTGGAAGACAGACACAAATTGGCTGCTCAGGGAAAATTTGTGACGACTGAGTTTGAGCCATGCTTTGATGCTGCTGACTTCATTCGAGCTGGAAGAGATATTTTTGCACAGAGAAGCCAGGTTGATAAAGACTGGCTCTGAAATTTCACACTAAATTATTTTTATTTCCTTTATTTCTATAGTAAAATATTTCAGTCCTATATATTTTTAGTTTCCTAAACCTAGAACTAAATCTTTATAAATTACATTGTCTTCCTTTTATTTTCAGGTTACAAATTACCTGGGCATTGAGTGGATGCGTAGGCATCTTGCTCCAGATTACAGAGTACATATCGTCTCCTTTAAGGACCCCAACCCAATGCATATTGATGCCACCTTCAACATCATCGGGCCTGGTCTTGTGCTTTCCAACCCTGATCGACCTTGCCACCAGGTAAGAGCTCTTAGGACACTGAAAAAGCAATAGAGTCTAGCAACTTTACATACTTCCAAGGCTCCAAGTGACAAATTTGGCATTAATCAACAGCATTTTTATTTTTTTTTATTTTTTATTTGTCGGCCGTGAGGCTTGAACTCAGGGCTTGGGCGCTATCCCTCAGCTCTTCAGCTAAAGGCAAGCACTCTACCACCTGAGCCACAGTGCCGCTTCCCGTTTTCTAGTGGTTTATTGGAGATAAGAGTCTCACGGACTTTCCTGCCTGGGCTGGCTTTGAACTGTGATCCTCAGATCTCAGCCTCCTGAGTAGTTAGGATTACAGGCATGTGCCACCAGCGCCCAGCTTAATCAACAGCATTATGGTCAGACATTATATCACTTATGGCATGTTTAAGATGTCTACTCAGAAATACACATTTCTGCTGGGTGCCAGTGGCTCACGCCTGTAATCCTAGCTACTCAGGAGGCTGAGATCTGAGGATTCCTAGGATTGGCAAGGGGAAAAAAAGAGTATATAATTTGCAATATCAGTTTTTACTTGGTGTGAACTTGGTGTGACTTTTACATGGTGTGACAGTTCATTTCTGTCCCTTATTTCCAGATCTGGTGGCCAAGTTTATTATTCACTAAATTTTAATATATTTAATTAATATACAAGTGGGTTATGTGGTATGGACATTGAGATGGCTGACTTATAGCTAACTGATGACAATATGGTTCTTTGAAAACATATGTCTAACATTTATATTTCTTCTGCAGCCACAAAATGATTGACTATGAAGTTGATGGATTTGATGTAGTCATATTTTTGTTTTCATATAATTAGTTAAACATTTTCATTTTCTTTAACAAAGGTGTTCTTAAGGAAAGTACGTTTGGAATTTTAAAACTTTGAAACCAGAGAAAAGCTTTAATATTACTTGTACTTTGTAATTTTAATATGGAGTTTCTCTGTACATTTTAAACTAATATTTGAACAAAATCATACAAATATTTAACAAATTACAAATTTAACAAATTCCCTATGTGGGCAGTTGAGATGATACCTTACCAAAAAGTATTATTAATGACAGGAATTCTGGGCAGGGTCATGTACAGCTGTAATCCCAGTTACTAGGAGGCTAAGGGAGAAGAATTTTGAAATCAAGGTTAATTAGGCTATTATGATAAGATTCTGTCTTTAAAAAAAAAAGAAAGAAAAGAGGGGAAATAAGGCTATCAGAGACTAAGAATAAGAATAAGAAGTAGACATTTAAGCCTTTTGGGGTTATTTTGGTCTTACAGATTGATCTTTTCAAGAAAGCTGGATGGACCATAGTTACTCCACCAATACCGGTCATCCCAGATGGTATGTCTGCTTATATTTATTTGTTTGTTTGTTTGTTTGTTTGTCGGTCATGGGGCTTGAACTCTGAGCCTGGGTGCTATCCCTCAGTTCTTCAGCTCAAGGTGAGTGCTCTACCACTTGAGTCACAGCGCCACTTCTGGTTTTCTGAATGGTTTATTGGAGATTGTCTCATGGAGTTTCCTGCCTGGGCTGGCTTTGAACCGAGTTCCTCAGATCTCAGTCTCTTGAGTAGCTAGGATTACAGGTGTGAGCCACTGAAGCCTGGCAATCTGCTTATATTTATACTATAACGAAGTAAATACTTCAGTGACCAAGGATCCTTCATCTATATAGAGCTGCCCAAATTTTAGCAATATGGAGAATTTAGCTGGGTGCCAGTGGCTCACACCTGTAATCCTAGCTACTCAGGAGGCTGAGATCTGAGGATCATGGTTCAAAGCCAGGAAAGTCTGTGAGACTCTTATCTCCAATTAACTATTAGAAAACTGAAAGTGACACGTGGTTCAAGTGGTAGAACACTAGCCTTGAGCTGAAGAGCTCAGGGAGAGTGCCCAGGCCCAGAGTTCAAGCTCCCTGACCAACAAATTTTTTTTAATTTAAAAAATTAAATACATATATATATAATGAGAGTGAGGGAAAGGGAGAGAGAAATAATTTAGTGACTGTATTTTCCTAAAATGTAGTAAAGGGGTGGCTGTGAATATGAGAATAAGGCTGGGTCTTGTGTTTGCAACGTTTCCTGCCATAGAAAATAGAAGTGAGGGCTGGGAAGGTGGCTCAGTGGTAGAGTGCTCGCCTTGCATGCTTGAGGCCTTGGGTTCGATTCTTCAGCACCACATAAGCAAAAAGAAAAAAGCCGGAAGTGGCACTGTGGCTCAAGTGGTAGAGCACTAGCCTTGAGCTGAATTGCTGAGGGACAGTGCCCAAGCCCAGAGTTCAGGCCCCACGCCTGGACCCAAAAAAAAAAAAAGAGAGTTCACATCCAGCCTAGGTGACAAAGAATTGATAAATAAATGACTAAAACATCCTAGGCTACACAGGGTTGATAAATGAATGAATGAAGTTTTTCACAAAGGAAGTGCACCAGGGAAAGAATTAAGCTTTAATATCTTTCACCTATAAATTATTGGCTCTAAGCAAAATTGGCACCAGACATGTTTGAGCAGTTGTTGCTATTTTCAGATCACCCACTCTGGATGTCATCCAAATGGCTTTCCATGAATGTCTTAATGCTAGATGAAAAACGTGTTATGGTGGATGCCAATGAAGTCCCAATCCAAAAGATGTTTGAGAAGCTGGGTATGTAGAATAAATGCAGCTTTTGTCAAATGTGAGTGTTGAATAAGAGACTGAAATTGAAAGTCACGTGTATGGTTTATCAAATTTAATTTCTGTTCCTCTTAGAGGTACTTAACTAATACTTTGTAAGTGGCCAGTATTTTGACTTTGTTTTCAACAAGAAGTTGGAGCTTGGAGGGACAACAGCAGTGGTATTCACTAGACACTACAATGAAAATGAACCATACATGTCATGGGTGGAAATGAGAGGGAAAATCTGGGAAAAAGCAAAGGAAGGGGTGACACTGTCCAAAAAGAAACATACTCATGGCCAGGTGCTGGTGGCTCATGCCTGGAATCCTCGCTACTCAGGAGGCTGAGATCTGAGGACTGCAGTTTAAAACCAGCCCAGGCAGGAAAGTCAGTGAGACTCTTATTTCCAATTGACCACCACAGAAGTGGGGCTGTGGCTCAAGTGGTAGAGCACTAGCCTTGAGCTAAAGAGCTCAGGGACAGCATCCAGACCCAGAGTACAAGCCCCACAACCTACCAAAAAAAAAAAAGTACTCATTATCTGACTTATGTAACTGTAATCCCTCTGCACATGACCTTTATAATAACAAATTTTAAAAAAGAAGAAGTTGAAGCTTGTCAGGCACTGATGGCTCACACCTATAATACTAGCTACTCATCAGGCTGAGATCTGAAGATACTGGCTCAAAGCTAGACTGGGCAGGAAACTCTGTGAGACTTTCATCTCCAATTAAGCACCAATTAAGCTGGAAGTGAAGCTGTGGCTGAAGTGGTAGAGAGCTATCCTTGATCACAAAAGCTCAGGGACAGTACCCAGGCCCTGAGTTTAAGCCCCAGGCCTGGCACAAAAAAAAAGTTGGATCTATATCTGAAGCCACTGGAATTCTCCCTTAGTGATAAGTTTATCAGTTTTCTATGACTACTAGTTGCCTGATCCATCTATGGAATTATTTCTTTGCATATACATTGGTGAGTCCTTCCTCAAATAAGAAATTATTAAGACTTAAAAGTAAATGCATGTATTAAAAGGCTTATGAGAGTACAACTAGACAGAACAATGCAGACAGACATCATCTTTTTAAAGTACTACTTTAACTAATACAATTGCCTCTTTCCCTAAGTACTTCTAGTTAAATAGACCTGTACATTCTAGACTTATTGTGGTACCAGATTAAACTAGTTCTCCAACTAGCTTTGACACATGTAACCAGCTTTGATACTAAACTACCGATTTTGGTCCATTGTTTCCTTAAGATGTCCTGGCAAAGTTAATCTGTATCAGATAAAAATCCCCTTAGATGTTACTATGTAAAGCCAATGTTCAAGTTGGCTAAATTATACTTTCCCTACTAAATTAACAGGGTAAAATTAGAAATACTCTGACAAAATCTAATTGTAAAACAAGACCTTAGCATTATAATATTTTTTTTGGTCGTGGGTCTTGAATTCTAGGCCTGGGTGCTTTTCAGCTCAAAGCTAGCACTCTACCACTTGAGCCACAGTGCCACTTAAAACAAGTATCTTGAAATTTTAGTGCTTGATTATTTTTTAATGTGTGGTGGGCAAATCTACTTATCTAGTCTGTTGGCTTGTGAATAGTCAGTAGAACAAAATTTTAGGGTCTCTGTTAACTTTCATGTGAAGATTTTACATTAGCAGTGAGATAGATTAAATGAAAATGGAACTGTTGAAAAAAAGAAGAAGAAAGCTAAACATACAGGGTTGAGCTATCTTGAAAGGTTAGAACTACAGGCTAACTACAGGATTCCATGAAATCTTCAGGCTTATTCTCTTTGGGAGAGAAACTGTATGTTAGCCTACCTAAATGATCTTGTCTCTCTTTCTATCCAGGCATCAGTACCATTAAGGTTAACATTCGTAACGCCAATTCCCTGGGAGGAGGCTTCCATTGCTGGACCTGCGATGTCCGCCGCCGAGGTGCCCTTCAGTCCTACTTTGACTGAGTAGGCCTGGTGGGGCTTGAGACATGGCCTCAGAAATACCTGAAGAAGCTTAGGGGCAAGGTTCATTCTCCCACTTTAAAAACTGCATGAATTGTAGTGCTTTAAACAATCATATCCTTAACAGGGGTCTCAAGCCTGGTTTACTTTTATTACTTTTCTTTGACATAAGGAAAATAACTTCTACTACGTTTTCCTTTCTTCTAAAGTTAGTTACTACTTGTCTTCAAGTATAAAAATTGGGCGAATGTGTACCAAGACAAAACTTAGTCACTTGGATAACTTGGCCACTAATATTTAACCATCTACCTCTGTTTTTTTAATTTTCTTTCCAAAAGGCAGCTTGAAATGTTGGTCCTAATCTTAATCTTTTTTTCCTTTTTGATAGACTCATGAATGTTTGTATGACTTCTTTTTTTTTCTAAATGAGAGAAAGACTTGGAAAGGTACAGATCCTAAATAGAGCCAAACAACTCTCTTTTTCTGAAGAAGAATTTGGGAAGTTCTTAATTTTTTGTTTTTAAAACAATAACCTAGACTATGCAAACATTAAAGTGGATTTTCCATGAATATTAACATTCTCATCTCAGCAGTTATGATATGTGCTACTAAAACCCATGTCATACAACTTACCTCATTTCAAGTGAAGTATTTTTATCTTGATCTTTTCCTCTTTCCAAAATTTTTCACAACTATTTAGTATACTAGGAGATAGCTATCAATTCCCACCCCTGAATTTTAATGCTCAATATCTAATAGGTACATTGCATCTTTAGCAATCTAAGATCTGTTTACATATGTGCAAATTATTTAAAGCATAGATTTAAAAGCATTTTTTAAAGCTAATGGTGGTAAAAAAAAAACCTATATGCAATGTGAAGTAATTTTAATGTTGGATACTATACATGTATTTTTATTCTAATAAACTTTTGTGCTTCAGATTGGATTTTATTACAGTTCCTTGACATCAGTCTAATTATTCTAGTATAAGTAAATTGCAGAATGTAGCTCTTATGACAGAACTCTAATTCTCTGAAATAATCAAGAATATTCATCCCAAATTTGGAACTAACATTTGTATTCAGAAATGTTTGTTTAGGACTGGGAATGTGGCTTAGTGGAAGAGTGCTTCCCTAGCATTCATGAAGTCCTGGGTTCGATTCCTTGGTACCACATAAACAGAAAAAAACAGAAGTGATGCGTAGCTCAAGTGGTAGAGTACTAGCCTTGAGCAAAAGAAGCTCAGGGACAGTGTCTAGGCCCTGTGTCCAAGCCCCAGGACTGGCAGAAAAAAAAAAAAAAGGAAAGAAATGTTTATTTAACAAACTCAGACTTTAGTTTATTAAAATTTTTAAAAATAACTGAATATCTATCTGAGACTAATCCTGGATCTCAGAAAAGTGAAAGAAATCTAAGTTCTGGAGTTATTGAAAGCTTTACTCATGGAAACTCTGCATAAAGTGTGTACTTTGAAGATTCACAGGTTTGAACCACAGCATCACTTCCAGTTTTCTAGTGGTTTATTGGAGGTAAGAGTCTCCTGAAGCCGGGTGCAGGTGGCTCATGCCTGTAATCCTAGCTACTCAGGAGGCTGAGATCTGAGGATTGCGGTTCAAAGCCAGCCTGGGCAGGAAAGTCCATGAGACTCTTATCTCCAATAAACCTCTAGAAAACCGAAAGTGGTGCTGTGGCTTAAGCGGTACAGCGCTCACCTTGAGCTGAAGAGCACACGGACAGCACCCAGGCACAGAGTTCAAGCCCCACAACTGACCAAAAAAAAAAAAAGTCTCAGGGACTTTCCTGCCAGGGCTGGCTTTGAACTGTGATAGGATTACAGGTGTGAACCACCAGTGCCTGGCCAAAGCAATCCCTTATCCACAGTTCAGACCTTTTCAAAAATGATAACATGATCACTTTTCATTTGAGAGTGACCACTTTCTTATAAAATCCTATAATAAAAAATGTATAGCCTAGTGACGGTGGCTCATGCTTGTAATCCTAGCTACTCAGGAGGCTGAGTTCTGAGGATCATGGTTCAAAGCCAAAATCCTCATGAGACTCTTATCTCCAGTAACAACTCAAAAATCAGAACTAGCACTGTGGCTCAAGTGGTAGAACTCTATCCTTGAGCACAAAGAGGTTCAGGGATAGCACCCAGGCCCTGAGTCCAAGCCCTATTGACAAAAAAAAAATGTACATATAGGATCCATACATTTGTACTAACCAGTTGGATTCAAAGAGATAGTCATATCATCCATTACATGCCTGTAATCTCAGAACTAGGAAGGTGAAGAATTTGAGGTCAACCTAAGCTGCATAGCAAGATCCTATCTCAAAAGAAAAAAAATCTAGCAGGAACTTTCTCATAATTCTGAACTGATTAAAAGCATCCTTGGGGAATTGGTGGAAATGAGGGGCCAATAACAACTATAGCAGGTAAATCACCCTGGAGAGGATCCATACTCAAAGGATCAAAGGATCGACTTGTTTATTAATACAATGAACTTCTCCCATGGAAACTCCCAGTAATATGCTCCTGTATGTAACATTTATACTTTAGAACTGAGTTTCTTTGGGGATTGTCCTCCACATTAAACATTTTTCTGATACGACCCACTACAGTCATGTACTGGGGTTATGGGGACTATCTCATAAACATCTAATAGCAGAGCTGTGTAATTGAGAGAAATGTTCGGCACTTTTTTAGTTCAAAGATCTAGAGGTCACCACTGAGCAGTAGCTGTGGACTTTTGCCAGGAATTCCAGTTGGCATGAGTGTAGCTGGCTAACATTTCTAACTTCATCTCCTCATTGTGATCACAGGCTACAGCCTTTTGCAGTTCTAAGTTTTGTTACAGCTCCTCTAACAAATATAGCTTTCTCTGGATAGTTTCTCTTTTTTCTCCTTCTTTTGTTGGTACTAGGGTTTGAACTCAAAGAGTCTTCTACTTGCCAGATATGTGCACTGCCACTCAAGACATTCTCAGCTCTTTTCTGACTATTATGGATTTGGGCTAACAGTAATCCTAAAAGAAGGATACAATTTCTTCCAAAGCCAAATGGATCCACTAGGTGTTGAAACCCTAATTTAGTGTAAGAGGTTGGAAGCAACAGCCACTCAGTTCTACTTGCCTAAAGTATGTCAAGTGTTGCTCTAGCTCATGTAGGCCTTCAAATTTTCAGAATGTGTGAGGCTCCAAATTTTTTTAATTAGTCATACTGAATTATCTGATTTATGATCTTGGTATGGCACTTTTAGAGGTTTTTTTTATTTTTATATTTTGCCAGTCCTGGGTCTTGGACTCAGGGCCTGGGCAATGTCCCTGCACTTTTTTTGTTCAAGGCTGGCACTCTACCACTTGAGCTACAGCATCACTTCTGGCTTTTTCTGTTTATGTGGTACTGAGGAATCGAACCCAGGGCTTCATGCATGCTAAGCAAGTGTTCTACCACTAAGTCACATTCCCATCCTGGTACTTTTAGTTTGATCTTTAGTTCAGGGATAATCATAATGTTAGTGTTTTAGAACATCTTGTAGATTGGGTGGTGGCACACACATGTAATCCTAGTTAATCAGAAGACAGTGATCAGGAAAAATATGGTGCAAGTCTAGACTGGGCAAGTTCGTGAGACACCATCTCAACAAATAATCTGGGCGTAGTAGTAGTCCCAGCAATGTGGAAGACATAAGTAAGAAGATTGTGGTTTGAGGAAAGCCCTGGACAAAAACAAGAGACCCTATTCAAAAATTAAAGCAGAAAGGACTTGGGGGATGGCTCAGCAGCAGGGTACCTGGCTAGTAAGCAGTAGGGCTGAGTTCAAACTCCATTGATATAATTTTTTTTCTAGTTGAACTTGATCTAGGTCCTATTTGACGTGTTTATGGTAACACATTGGAGAGTTCAACATGTAAACATAGTGTGTTACCTGTCCTTGACTGGCAATGAGCACAAAACATTTTCTTTGGGATCCCATAGAATGAATTGTCCCATTTCTTACTCTCTGTAGGCAGTAGGACTTTCTTCCCATACTGTGTTCTCTCCATCAGATTCATTCTTCCATCAGCTGTTGTCCAAAAGTTTGCAGGTGTGTCTCATTTTTAATTCTCTTCCTTTTTCTTAGTCTTGTGAACTTTTGTCTTTTTATTCTACTATCCTTTCAGGGCAGCTTCAGGAGAAAGCAAAATGTTTATTTTTAATCTATTTCAGCCTCTAATCATATTAAAGTCTTTTAATAGTTGGTTAAAAATGGCATCATAAAGGAGAAAATGTATGTAGTGCTCCCCAACTCTTGATGGGATTTTATAGGAAGCTTGGTTGACCCACAATTGTGCTTGCCTGTTTAGACTCCACAGGATATAAAACTCATGAGGCAGATACCAAGGCTAGGAATAGAGATGTCAATGAAGTACCATGGCCATAGAATTTATGTTGTTTGTTTGTTTGTTTGTTTGTTTACCAGTCCTGGGGCTTGAACTCGGGGTCTGGGCACTTTCCTTGAGCTTCTTTTGCTCAAGACTAGCACTCTACCACTTGAGCCTCAGTGCTACTTCTGGCTTTTTCTGCTTATGTGGTACCAAGGAATCAAACCCAGGGCCTCAGGAATGCAAGGCAAGCACTCTATCATTAATCCACATTCTCAGCCCTGCTACAGAATTTGAGGATCCCCAAAACATTCCAGTAACATGGATAATTACATTGTACAGTATTTATGAAAATTAAAAATTGCTATCTGGGGGCATAGCTCAGTGGAAGAACACTTGCCTAGCATATTCAATACCTGGGGTTTAAATCCTACTACTGAAAAAGAAATTCATGACCAAAATGTCAGAATCTTAAACGTGAGGATTAGTATCAGCGATACTAATCCTCAGAGTTCTGTGTGGCAGGGCACTGGCTATACACTAGTAAGAAAGGGACAAAATGGAACTAAGCAACATTATCGGCTACCTACCTTCAAGTCAAAATTTCTGGGTAGTCTAGAAAACCTCTAGCCTAGAATTGGATTAATATAATACATGAATCAAAGAATAAACACATAAGTATAATGAATGATAGCACATATTGATTTTGAAATATTAGTGATCATTGCTTAGTCTAGTATTAGACTGCCTACTTCATTTTATCTATATTGTAAGGACAACCTTTAAATTCATTCTGAACTCTTCTCAAACTTGGTTTCTGAGGGCCAATAGGTCTGGGAATGTTTAGCAGCAGGGTCAATATTAAAGCCCTGTTTCTTCTGTTAAGGCTTTGACAGTGTTAAGACTGCCATCTATTACTCTTAAGGAAGTCTTACCTGATTCTTCCTAGTTCTCCTGATTTTCTCTGAATTTCAGAGCTGTTTTCTGCTTCAGCCCAAAGCAGCAGGGAAACATTCCTACTTTCATGATTGATTTTATGCATCAACTTGGCTAGACTATCAGGTGTAGCTGTAGATGTTGCTGCAAAGGCATTCTTAGGAGTGATTAGCATTTAACTCAGTAGACTTTGAATATCAGACTAGATTACCTTCCATAATGTGAGTGACTATCAAATCAGATATGAGTCACTATACCTACATGTTTATTCTTTGAAAGTTCTGTGTATATAATTCTTTGAACTTTGGAGGTGATTCTAGGAATTATTTATGCTTAGCTCCTTTAGCAGAGTGCTACTTTTAGAAAGCAAAAGCATTTGACCCAGTTAACCATTGTTTGTAAGAATGGCACCTAATAGAGGCAGTTTAATTAATACCTAGGTGGAGATTCAGCAACTTCTAGAATGCTAACTTTGCAGATGTAAGCCAAATCCTATCATGGGATAGTAAAAGTCCAAACATGTTTTAATACATTGTCTCTAGACCAGCTAGGCAATGGTGGCTCATGCAACCATAACTACTTAGGAGGCTGAGATCTGAGAACTGAGGTTTGAAGCCAGCCCAGGCAGAAAAGTCTGTGAAACCTTTACCTCCAATTAAATACACAAAAAGTTGGAAGTAGCTGGGAAGGTGGCTCAGTGGTAGAGCGCTTGCCTTGCATGCCTGAGGCCCTGGGTTTGATTCCTCAGCACCACATAAGCAAAAAGAAAAAAGCCAGAAGTGGCGTGGCTCAAGTGGTAGAGTGCTAGCCTTGAGCTGAAGAGCTGAGGGACAGCGCCCAGGCCCAGAGTTCAGGCCTCACGACCGGACCCCAAAAAAAAAAAAAAAAAAAAAGTTGGAAGTAGAGCTGTGGCGCAAATGCTAGAGCATTAGCCTTGAGCAAAAAGATCAGGGACAGTGAGTGCTCAGGTCCTGAATTCAAGCCCAGGACTGATATAAGGAACATGGAAGATAAAACCATAAGAAGAGTTATAGCATACAAATTAAAGAAATTCCAGCATAAAATGGTAGCAAAAAAACATCAAGACATTCAGGAACATTTCCAAGAACTGAAATACGTAAATTTCCAGGATAGATTGCATGATGGGCTCATATAGACCCATACAAAGATTTAATTCATTGTAAAATGTACATATATATGATCTATCTACTTTATAATATAGATTATGATATATTAAATTTCAATTTCTTTAGGAACCCCAAAACTGATTTTTATAGTGGATGCACTATATGTACATATATGTATGTATATATCTAAATAGCTAAATCTCCATCTCTCCCTTACTTGCTTCTCTTCTGTCAGTCTCCTAGGACTAAGAATTTCAATACAGAATAACATTGTATTCTTAAGAAACATTCTTGATCCCATTACAAATCCCACATTCATCCTTCATCTTTTTTTCTTTTTCTTTTTTTTCTGTCGGTTGTGGGGCTTGAACTCCGGGCCTGAGCACTATCCCTCAGCACTTCAGCTTAAGGCGAGCGCTCTACCACTTGAGCTACAGCACCACTTCCGGTTTGCTGGTAGTTTATTGGAGATAAGAGTTTCACAGACTTTCCTGCCCGGGCTGGCTTTGAATCGTGATCCTCAGATCTCAGTCTCTTCAGTAGCTAGGATTACAGGCGTGAGCCACTGGCGCCCGGCTCATTCTTCATCTTATTTCACTTAAAAATCTAGGCCATAGTCAAGAAGGTCCTGTTTTGGGGCAGGTAATGTGATGAAGAGGGTGGAAATGTAGATTTGTGTGACTATTATGAAAAACAGAGCAGTGGCTCATGCCTGTAATCCTGAACTACTCAGGAAGTTGACATCTGAGGATTGTAGTTTGAAGACAGCCAGGGCAGAAAAGTCCCCATGAGACGTTTCCCCCCATAAGATTCTTTTCTGCAATTAACTACCAGAAAACCAGAAGTGGTACTGTGGCTCAAGTGGTAGAATGCTAGCCTTAAGGAAAATAAGCTCAAGGACAGTGCCCAGGCCCTGAGTTCAAGCCCCAGGACTGTCAAAAATATGAAAAATAAAAAAATAAAAAACGAAAGAATTTATAACAAGTCCAGATTCCAGGTGCAGTAAACTTTGTCTTACCACTTTCAAAGTTCAAGGAGGACTTTTCATAGGACTTTGAACCTATTTTCCCTAGAAGTCAGTTAAATGAAAAGCTTTGGACTACGGTAAGAATCACACATATAAAGATAAGAAAGGGAGGCTGGGAATGTGGCTTGGTGGTAGAGTGCTTGCTTAGCATGCATGAAGCCCTGGGTTTGATTCCTCAGTACCACATACACAGACAAAGCCGGAAGTGGCACTGTGGCTCAAGTGGTAGAGAACTATCCTTGAGCAAAAGAAGCTCAGGAAGAGTGGGTAGGCCCCGAATTCAAGTCCTAAGACTAGCAAAAATAAGAAAGGATAAAATTCTCTGAAAATCCAATAGAACGATAGTGCAAAGACAGCACTAGCTAATGGGAGAAGGGAGAATAGGAATTAGGGACTCAGCTTACAGAGAGGAATGCAGGACCCTCTGCCAGGCATTGGCTTCTATTCTTGACAACAGCTGTAGAACTAGAGAACTTATCTTAATGCTGTTTCTGCATAGTACACACATTATTTTCTAACCTAGCTTGTATGTTACATAACAATTAAAATGTTTTTTTCTAAATATGCTTTTCAAAATCCATAATAAGCCACATGCCTTGGAGAAAGGCCAGTTTAAGTAACATTCTGCACTGAACTCTTTTTTTTTTCTTTGTGAAAATACCGTACAGGAGGGGTTACAATTACATGGGCAAGGTAATGAGTGCATTTCTTATCAAGCATTGTTGCCTCCTCCTTTGTTTCCCCTTCCCATCCCTTCCTATCTTCCCCCCTCAACTTCCCCTCTCCCCCCCCCCCCCGTGCCAAAGTTGTAAAGTTCATTTTCAACATAACATCTTGTACATCTCATTGTTGCAATGGGTCCACCTGTATCCCTACTTAAACAATTTGTTTTTTCCCTTCCCCTCCACGAATTATACCAACATCAAATACAGTGAAAACAGCCGGGCGCTGGTGGCTCACGCCTATAATCCTAGCTACTCAGGAGGCTGAGATCTGAGGATCGCGGTTCAAAGCCAGCCCGGGCAGGAGAGACCGTGAGACTCCTATCTCCAATAAACCACCAGAAAACCGGAAGTGGCGCTGTAGCTCAAGTGGTAGAGCGCTCGCCTTGAGCTGAAGAGCTGAGGGACAGCGCCCAGGCCCGGAGTTCAAGCCCCATGACCGACAAAAACAAAAAACAAAAACAAATACAGTGAAAACAGGGGTTATACTGTGGGGGAGCTACATACAAAGCAACAAAGAAATATCTTATAAATATGTTAGACACAATAGCAAGAAAGAAAAAAAACATTTGACTCCTTAACTTGGGGTTCATTTCGCTTAACATCAACTTATCTGACCATTTCTGCTTGTCTCAGACATACACTAGTTATTGCAAATAAGAGAAACCATAGGACCTATGTTTTTTTGGACCTGGCATACTTGTTCCAAGTCTTTCCATTTCCTAACAAATGGGGCAATATCATTCTTTCTGATAGAGGAATAGAATTCCATTGTGTATATATACCACATTTTCTTGATCATCTACTGAGGGACATCTGGGTTGCTTCCATATCTTAGCTATGGTAAATAATGCTGCAATAAACATAGTTGTGCTAGTAGCTTTAGTATGGTCTTGTTTGTGATCATTTGGGTAAATGTCCAAAAGTGGGATTGCTGGGTCATAGGGGAGCTCTATGTGGAGTCTTTTGAGAAACCTCCATACTGCTTTCTGTCCACATCCCCTCCAGCATCTGTTGTAGTTAGAGTTCTTCATTATATCCATTCTAATTGGGGTGAGGTGGCATCTCAATGTTGTTTTGATTTGCATTTCTTTTATGACTAGGGAGGTTGAGCATTTCTGCATGTGTCTATTGGCCATCCTTCTTTCCTCTTCAGAGAAGTTTCTCTTTAAGTCTTTAGCCCACTTATTTATATCAGGCAGTTGTTTCTTTGAGGATTTGTTTTAGGGGATTTAATTTTTTGAGTTCCAGGTATATTTTAGATATTAGACCCTTGTCTGTTGTATGACTAGTGATCTTCTCCCAATCAATCCATGGGCTTTCTAGCTATGTCCTTTGCCATACAGAAGCTCTGCAATTTCATGCAATCCCATTTGTCCAACTTTTTTTTGATTTGTTGTGTTTCTGAGTCTCTTTTAAGAAAATTTCAGCCTGTGCTAAGGAGACCTAGGGTTTCTCCTATTCCATCCTGTAATGTTTTCAGAGTGTCTGCTTTGACTCTGAGGTCTTTGATCCATTTAGAGATGATTCTGGTCTGCACTGAACTCGTGAATCCGTATATCACCCTTTCCTCCAAAATCTCTCTCCCCAATCCTTTACCTCTCTTCAGAATTTAAGCTTCATAAAGAAGACCATGCCTGACTTTCTTTTTTAAAATTTTGGTCCATCATGGGGTTTGAACTCAGGGCTTGGAAGCTGTCCCTGAGTTCCTTTTTCTCAAGGGTAGTGCTCCTACCACAATGAGCCACAGCACCACTTCTGGTTTTCTGGTGGTTAATTGGAGATAGACTAATGGGGCCTTTTTTTTTTTTTTTTTGCCGGGACTGACTTAAAACAGTGATCCTCAGCTCTCAGCCTCCTGAATAGCTAGGATTACAGGTGTGAGACACCAGCATCATGCCTGACACAATCTATCACAGTACCTGACACACAGGAGGTATCAACACAACTTGAGAGAATGAACAAATAAATGCCTTGTAGAATCTTTGTATAATGAAAGTCTTTCTGAGCACAAAAGATAATTATAGTCCATAATTCAATCTTTTAAAAGCTTTCTTTACCCATTCCATCACCCCCATAGTCACTAAAGCCTCACAGGACAGAAAGAATAGACACAGAGCCTACTAATGCTATGGAAGGAGATTTAATAATAATAATAATAATAAAATAATAATAATAATCTTAATAGCCTTTGAGGCATTCCCGCCATCTGGTGGTAACTGTCTTAATCTACAGGAACCAAGAACATTTCCCTGTGCATTCTATGTGTCTTTTTTTTTTTTAAAAAAAGGTCCTGGAGCTTGAACTCAGGGCCTGGGCACAGTCCTTGAGCCTCTCTGTGCTCAAAGCTAGAGCTCTACCACTTGAGCTACAGCATTACTTCCAGCTTTTTCTGTGTATGTGGTACTGAGGAATAGAACCCAGGGCTTCATGCATGCTAGGCAAGCACTCTACCACTAAGCCACATCCCCAGCCTAAATTTTCTGAAATTTTACAACTGTAATCTTTGTGTGGATCTACATGTGTCCATCATGCATGCCCATACTGGAAATTTCTGTACTTCAATTCTTGGAAATTTTCCTGAATGCCTTTATTTTTTCTCTACCATTTTGTCATGCTGGAACTTCAATAATTTAGATGTTAGAATTCCTGACTTGATATTTTACTTTTTTTTTTTTTTTTTTTTTTTGCCGGTCATGGGGCCTGAACTCTGGGTCTGGGTGCTGTCCCTCAGCTCTTCAGCTCAAGGCTAGCGCTCTACCACTGGAGCCACAGCACCACTTCCGGCTTTTTCTGTTTATGTGGTGCTGAGGAATGGAACCCAGGGCCTCATGCTTGCAAGGCATGCACTCTACCGCTGAGCTACCTTCCCAGCCCGATATTTTACTTTCTAATGGTTTTATCTCTCATGTTTTATCTTTTCTTGCAGTATATTTTGAAAGGTAATGGTTTTGGTCCCACCAAAATATCACCAAATCAACCTGTTGAGTCAACAAAGCTGTTCATTCTTTCTGCAGTAAAGAACACTAACCTGACTATTTTGGTAGTCAGAGGAAGAGCAAGGCAAAAATTAAAACTGGTGGAGTTTTGAAGTCTAGGTTAATGCAGGTCTCCCCATACTAGGGATTGATCAGGATTAGACAAACACAATAGTTTGAGGTTGATGCACAAGATCAGCAAAGATTTTTGAAGCAAGAGGATCAAAGATTATTGGGGAGAAAATTGTGGCTTAATGATAAACTGAACTATTGGCTATTTAATGAGTGTTCGTAGGGGAGTTCCATTTTGTCTTCATACTGGTGGCACTCCTTGACTTGCAGAGGTGATCCTTGGCTGTCTAGGAGTGAAGACTAATCAACAGGCCAAAAATATCAGTTGAACAATGTGAATAAGCTTTAGAGATCTGATATATTAGGGAACAAAAATGTATCATACACTTACTTAAAATGTTGCTGATAGATTTCATCTTAAGTGTTCTTATCACAGTAAAATATAAAGAAGAGAGCACATCGGTGAGACCAACAGCAGGGGTGAGGTACGTAGGAGGCTGGGTTGCCCAGATAAGGTTAAGAAAACCAGAGATCTCCCCTGAGCACATCCACTGAGCTGGTACATTTTCCCAACAGGGAATTTTCCAATCATCTCTGAGTTGAAGATGGTAAGTAAGGCCGGCTACCAGCATTCGCAGAGCTGATTGGACGTGGGAGTTAGGATGTCACCATCTAATATTGGCTTTCACTTAATTCCCATTCTTAGTACAGCATCCTTACCATCAGTTATACCTCATATTTTGTCTGTCACTTTCTTCCTTCAGAAATACCTAATATTTAAACTTTTTAGGGGGCTCTAGGAATTGGCTTGCTCTGGGCTTCCCCAATAGTTTAGTGTTTAGCAGTTACCACTCTAAGTTACTTTCCACTCTTCCATTGCCTCTACAACTCCCAAAATATGGTCACTGTTGTCATCTTACTCAGTGTCTTTGTCCTTGTAGCTTTGTGCATTTTGAACTTTTTGTCAGTCTGTAGGGCTTTGGAGAGGCAGCAGAAATAAGTAAATGTGTTCATTCAACCACATATAACTAGGGGTTTGCATTATATTACTCAAGTCCCCATTCAACATCTAATCTGTGATTTTAAATGTATTTCAGTTAAGAATGAATCAATAACTGGACATAATAGCCAGGTACTGATGGCTCATGCCTGTAATCCTAGCTACTCAGTAGGCTGAGGATCACAGTTCAAAGCCAGCCCAGGCAGGAAAATCTGTGAGACTCTTATCTCCAATTAACCACTAGAAAACCAGAAGTGGTTCAAGTGGTAGAGCCTTGAGCTGAAGAGCTGAGGGACAGTCCCTAGGCCCAGAGTTCAAGCCCCACAACTGACAAAAAAAAACCCAAAAAACAATTGGGCATGATATTGGAAAAAATTACTATTTGGAAACCATGTGCAATAATAAAGAAAAAGACAAGTAACTGGCTTTTAGCTTTTCAATGATCAATCTATAGGGGAAGCTTTGTGAAAAAGCTAAAGTATTTTAATTATTAAAACTGAACTCCTTCCTTCCTTCCTTCCTTCCTTCCTTCCTTCCTTCCTTCCTTCCTTCCTTTGGCTGAGGGATACTCAATGGTGCTTGCTTACACTCAAGATTCCACAGCATCTTACTATCAGCAGCAGCACCTCTGGATGTTCTTCTGGTTGAGTTCTGTTGGCAATCTTTTTTTTTTCAGTATCTTTATTCATGAAAATATGAAGTGTTTGGATGCTATCACCTAGTTAATTCTGAAAAAGTAGCCCCAAATTAGAAAGAATCAAAAAGAGGAAGAAAGTGAGGGGGAGGGAGCCTGCATTCAGAACACATAAATAAAATTGCACTGGAAGTCACACCAGGAGGGGTTTGGATATGATTTGATGATGCCAGGTACTCCAGCTGCTGTTGGTAATCTTGTCAACTGCCTCCCAGTGAGGTCACAGGTGTCAAATCAGTTGCTCAATAATAAAGTTGGTAAGCACAAAAAGCTGAGGTATAAACTCAGGTAATTCTGATTACAAGGTCTGTTTTATTCCTTGGGTATCTCAGGCCAAATAACAATGAAACGTGAGGACAGATTGTAAGTTGCTAAGACTCATGGAAAATACTGAGGGGTAGGACCAAAGAGAAAGGTAAAGACCAAATGGGTTTTCCAGATGAGAAACAACATGCCCAGTTAAATTTGGAGTTAAATTTGAATTTCAAATAGAAAACAAACAATCATCACTTTAAGTATGTTCCAAATATTGCATGTGACATACTTTTACTTAAAAAAAAAACTTATCTAAAATTCAAAAGTAACTGGGCATTCTGTATTTCTATTTCCTAAAAAGCTGGCATCTCTAGGAGCAGATTGTAGAGGATTGTAATATATGCTAAAGAATTTAGACTTTAATCCATGGTTAGTGTGGACTTGTGGAGGATTTTGGCATTCAACTGTGACATTTTGTAAAGTGGTATTTGAGACTAGCAAGAAGACAATGGCAATTGTCCAGGTAGAAAATCCTGAAATGTAGCACTGGAATGGTGGCAGAAGGCGAGAAAAGGACAGGCTCTAGTTGCTTGTTAAATATAGGCAAATGAACAAGGAAGAACTCAATGTGATGGCAATTCAGACCAGATGGCTGAGAGAATGCAGCTACTGATGCAAAGAGATGTCTATAGGAAGAACTGCTTTGGAAAAACAATTGTCCTTGCACTGATGCTTTTATCTAAGTGATTTTTTTTTTTTTTGGTCAATCATGGAGCTTGAACTCTGGGCCTGGGCACAGTCCTCCAGCTCTTCAGCTCAAGGCTGGCGCTCTACCACTTGAGCCACAGCACCATTTCCGGTTTTCTGGTGGTTAATTGGAGATAAGATTCTCACAGACTTTTCTGCCCAGGCTGGCTTTGAACCATGATCCTCAGATCTCACAGGCATGAGCCACCAGCACCTGGATCTAAGTGAATTTTATAGTAGGCAAAATAACAGTACTTTCTGCCAGATTCTGCATTGGTAGAGCATTTTTATTTCTTATTAGTTTACATGATACAGAGTTCATTGTTACATTTACACACATTTGCATATATTCTAATCAGTCTCACTCCCCCTCTCATTTTCCTTTCTCTCCTTCACAAAAAAACATTTCAACAGGTTTTCCTGTTCTATTTTCAGTTAAAAACAATTTAGACTACATTCATACTTTCAAAATTATTCGTCCTCTCTATTTCCTATTCCTCATCTTTTCTGAAGTACCTTAGACTCATGTTGTGTGTGTGTGTGTGTGTGTGTGTGTGTGTGTGTGTGTGTGTGTGTGTGTGTGTGTGTGTGTGTGTGTGTGTGTGTGTGTGTGTGTGTGTGTGTGTGTGTGTGTGTGTGTGTGTGTGTGTGTGTGTGATTTGTTTTTAAGATAGTCTATGTAGCCCCAGTCTGGCCTTGAATCCTATGTGCTGGGATTACAGACATGTGCCACCACAACCAACTTTGTGTGGGGAATTTCACATCCTCACAGCCACCCTGTTTTCACCCTGATTCTACCAGTAGGTGGCAGACAAAGATTTAAAAATCTCAGGCTGCTAGACTAAAAGTTTGTGACCCCACACTACATCTGATTAAGAACTAGAACCAAATTCCATAGAAACTGTTACATAGACTATAATTGCTGACGGTTGAGAAGGAGCCAAAAAGGAGGAAAACTCTGCTAAGAGGATAATAGAATGGGAGAGAGCTGTGGAGTGTCTCTGGCAGAGGAGCAGCCCAGAAAATGACTTTGAAGCTTGAGTGAGACTATCATTTGCAACACAGTAGCTGAATATATCATACTTTTAGAGGGAGAGAACTTGAGGATGATGAAGAAAAATCCTGGAAAATTATGCAAATGCAATATTGAATGAGCCTTATCTACAAAGTACAGGAGCTCAGAATTATCCTAAGGGAACTGAGAATCATTGAAGAGTTTTAAGCTTTCAGAGGGCTATGCTGGTGGCAGTGATGGATCAGATGGCCAGTTTAGGAGACAGTTGTGATAATCCCAGAAACAAAGAATGAGTGGAGGAGGAGAAAGGAATGGGTGGTAAGACAATCAATAGAACGTAGAGGGTAAAGATGGGGGATGAGCACAGAGATTTTCCAGGGGGCCTGGGAATGCTGATATTTATAAATCACAGTAAATGTATGAAGAGGAATGAGTCTGGAGTTGATGTGTAAGGTTATTTGTCTTTGTATACTCACAATACAACATAGACCTAACAGAAAAGATGTACTAAATGTATGTTGATTTGAGATGATTTTTGACATACAAAGTTTGAGAGAACACAAATAATATGAGTCAAATAATAATAGTAAGCTGTTTGAAGTTTAAATCTAGAAGCTTATGAGAATAATGCAAACCCGTGAAGTTACTTTGTATAGAACAATGTTGTTTTATGAAGCAATACATAAGTAAAGGAATGAGATGGACCATGGAAAAAATTCTTACAAGTTCTCTGAACATGAAAGACAAGAGTTAGTGATGTATGCAGAAATCTGCCAGCCAGAGGAAGAAATACAAGCTAGTTTAGTGTTAATGGAAACAAAGATGAATTTCAAGAAGGAAAGGGGTGTTGAAAAGTTGTGCTGCATCTGAACCAGGCAAAATAAGGACTTGTTAGTGGATGGATATGGGATGTAATACTTTCTTAATTTATGGTGCTGGTCCTGGGGCTTTTACTCAGGGCCTGCGCACTGTCCCTGAGCTTTTTTGCTCAAGGCTAGCACTCTACCACTTGAACTACACCTCTACTTCTGGCTTGTTAAATGTTTAATGGGAGATGAGTCTCATGGACCTTCATGCCTGGACTGGCTTCAAACTGCCTCAGATCTCAGTCTCCTGAGTAGCTAGGGTTACAGTTGTGATCCACTGGCACCAGCAACACTTTTTCCTTTGCCCTCTTTCCCTGCCATCCTTTTCTTCTTCCCTTACTCCACTAGCATGACACTTCTGATGAAACATTAGCATAAAAATTGGCCTCAGTCTTTTTTTCTAAGGAATTCTGGCTTAAGTAATTGGCTGTAAAAATTGTGGGTTCCACCAGGTGCCGATGGCTCATGCCTATAATCCTAACTACTCATGAGAGGCTGACATCTGAGGATTGTGGTTCAAAGCCAGCCTGGGCAGGAAAGTCTGTAAGATTCTTATCTCCAATAAACCACCAGAAAACCTGAAGTGGAGCAGTGACTCAAGTGGTAGAGTGCTTGCCTTGAGCTGAAGAGTTGAGGGACAATGCCCAGGCCCAGAGTTCAAGCCTCAAGATGGACAAAATAAATAAATAAAATTATGGGTTCCAATTTCTTTACTTTATTCCTAAACCAGTCAGTACAAAACTATAGTGTTTTAAAATGAAGGCAGAGGAAAACAAATTGGTAAATTAGCATCTTTGAATCATCTTTTTCTTTTTGCAAGACTTGCAGTGCTGTCAAAAACATCCAATCTACTCCCCAATCTTCATCATTATCTTGTTCCCATACCTATCAAGTATAACATTCAATAGATATCCTGAAGCCTTATCTTCCATCTGCACCTCATATCGATTTCATAGGTAGAAGCTGTAATAAGCATGATGCATGTGACTGCATGGCAGAGATTTTTGCCATTAACCCTGTTGCCTTTGGATAGGTGTACCCAGACTACTAAATTCCAAAATCCTATTTTGATGATTTGCTCAGAAGGACCAAGCCTGGCATAATCACTTTTAGCCTAGGGTCTCAAGAAAGCAAAGTTTGATGGGTGGGAAGGTGGCTCAGTGGTAGAGTGCTTGCCTTGTATGCATGAGGCCCTGAGTTTAATTTCTCAACACCACATAAGCAGAACCGGAAGTGGTGCTGTGGCTCAAATGGTAGAGCGCAGGCTTGAGCTGAAGAGCTGAGGGACAGCGCCCAGGCCCAGAGTTCAGGCCCCAACACCACCACCAACAACAACAAAAAAGAAAGAAGGAAAGAAAGAAAGAAAGAAAGAAAGAAAGAAAGAAAGAAAGAAAGAAAGAAAGAAAGAAAGAAAGAAAGAAAGAAAGAAAGAAAGAAAGAAAGAAAGAAAGAAAGAAGAAAAAAAGAAAGAAAGAAAGAAAGAAAGAAAGAAAGAAAGAAAGAAAGAAAGAAAGAAAGAAAGAAAGAAAGAAAGAAAGAAAAAAGAAAAAAAGAAAGAAAGCCAAGTTTGAAAGCAAAAAATGTAAACACACATTTGTGACAATGCTTTATTTATTGACTAGTGAAAATCCAGGGAAGAAATTGTGAAGGGAAAACAGATGTGAGGTAGAGAAGAAGGAGATATGAATATAAGGGATACAATATCAAGATGGCCATGGCTGCATGTAAACAAAGCTGATAGCTTGTTCTTCCAGGGTAAATGAAACCACTGTTTCTCAGAACCATCCATCAGAGACTGGGTAAGCCATGCTGGCGTCTTTCTATTTCCTATCTCTCAGTGGTTGAGCTTTACCCCATTCCACAAATTAGCTAATCCACCCTTTTAGATTCTATTACACAGCTCTTCCAGTTAGCTTCTTGGGAAGTCAGAATTTCTACGGATCATTCTAGCCCTTTTCAGGTACGTTAGTCTTTCCAGTTAGTACTACATGTGAGGGATCCTCAGTTTGAGGAAAGCAAGCTAACTAGGGGCTTCTGGCTATGGATTTATGACTGTAACATGCATCATAGAGATTTTGTAAGAATATGATCTAGAAATATATACTGCCTGGTAGGTAATTCATTAAAAGTCAGCTATTTTATTTTATTTTATTTTTTGAACAGTCCTGGGGCTTAAACTCACAGCCTGAGCCTTGTCCCTGAGCCTGTCTGTGCTCAAGGCTAGCACTCTACCACTTGAGTCACAGCACCACTTCTGGCTTTTTCTGGTTATGTGGTACTGAGGAATCAAACCGAGGCCTTCCTGCATGCTAGGCAAGTACTCTACCACTAAGCCACATGCTCAGCTAGCTATTATTTTTTATAGTAATTACTGGATTATGTGTGATTATGACATAATTGTTTAACCATCCCACCTTCCCCGCACACACACAGAAAACAGCCTCTATTAAGTAGTACTGTGCTCAATCAGCAGGTAGACACAAAGACAGCCATATCTGAGTGGTTCAACAATGTCATGGGGTATGGTTCCACAGCAGCATGGGGCAGCCGGGGAGCAAATTGGCTGTGCAGAAAATCTACATTGGTGGCATCTACCCTCCAAACACCGTATAGTGAGGCAACTGAACTGAGTGTTTTGCTTTCATAAAAATATGACTAGTGGTATGCCTTTCATTGTCTGCATGCCTTTAAACATGCTTTTAAATATATGACTTGTCTCTGAAACCCACCAAGGAAAAAACTGCTATTGTATTTTGTTCTATAAGTTATAGCCATGTAGTTGAAGGATAACTTGCCCATTCACAATTATTGATTTGTTTCTGAAACCATAACTAGAGATCTCTCAAATGTCAACTACATCAAGAATATTTTCTTCTGGATGTCTAATATAATATCTTTTGAATTTAGTTAACCATAAAGGCATATCCTCCAGCTGATGAATAATTCAAATCTGAGTCTTGGCATCATAGAAAAGAAAGCTCTCCTCCATTTTTTTTATGAGACACTCAATTCCACAGATACAATGTTTACTTCCCTTGAGGGAATAGCAGCTCCTGACAAGTGGAAATAGGATTTCAGCAAAAAAAAAACCTTGCTGCTTTATGTTTGTTTAAAACTGCTTTAATATTCTGTTTGGGTTCCTGCTTCAAATACATGGAAAGATCTTTATAGTCAAGGGAAATAAATCTACTGGTGAATTCAATAGACAAAACAGACTTGGTCTCTGCCTTTGAGTATCTCCATTTCAAAGAGCTAATCAAAGTAACTTGCAAAATCAAGCAATTTTACTTTGAGAGAACTGATAATTATTTTAGCAACTCACTGTATTTTGTTCAACTCACTGTAATAGAAGAGAATAACAAAATAATCAATATATGACAAAAATATAAAAGACAGCAAAAGATGACTAGCATGTACAGAGGTCAAGGGAGTATAAGATACTTAGAGTTTAGAAATAAGATGAGATCAATTGAGTTCAAATGTAACCCGAGGCAATGGATTGGAAGAAACAGAGAAAAGGCAGGCAGGAAGGGCTAGGATAATATAAGAATGGACATTATGGGTAAGAGCAAGACCTTTGAAGTATGTGAATTAAGTGCAGGGAGGGTAGAAAAGCAGGAAAAGAGAGCACAAAACACATAAAGCTCCTTAAAGCACAAAACACATAAAGCTCCTTAGGCAATGCCAGGGATGTGACAAGCGCTAAGCAAATTAAAGGAGGAAAGGTCACTAGTGAAGATCTTTATACCTAACTACTTGTGAAAAGAATAGTTTTGGAACATTTTACTATCTATACCATGCAATCTTTTATGTAATTTCTTCTTAGATTTCCTAGCAACTTTTAAGGTACATATAAATATCATTAATTTTGTTATACAGAAGTAGAATTTGAGGCTCGGACAGATTAAGAATTTCCACACTGGAATCATATCTTTTGCTGGAAAATGCATGGAATCAGAGGGCATCATATTGCACAAGAAAACCTGAACTCAAAAAGTCACACATTATATTTTCACTTAAGATAACAGATTCTACCCTTTCAATGGCATAGCTTGCCCCTCTCTGCTCATTCCTGTGGTCTCCTCTCCACGGTTTCCTATCTCTAGTGACCCCATATGGCAGCCCCTTCAAAAACCCCCATTTTTCTTGATTCTCTTTTCTCTCAGGACTCTTCCTCACCTTCTTAGCTGCATCTGTGTATCAGACTCACATATAAGTGAGGAAGCCAGCAGAACTGACTGCTGAACACATGTGGTGCTAGGAGACACCAGGTTTGCCCCGCCCCCCAGAGCAGAGCCCAAGAGCATTTGGTCAGGGTTCTAAGCTGGCATCTCCAGCAGCAGTGCCACTTCTGCCTTTATCTGGAACACTTCTTAAGCCCAGAACTGGGCATTGCAGTTACTGAAATAGCCAACAGCTCCTTCTCTCTGGCTTTCAAAACTGTTTTTCAGACATTGCTGTTAAGATTATTATACTTGCCACAAGTATTAGAGTGAGACCCTACGTGCAAGACTATATCAAATTTACTCTAAATAGGAAACACAAAGCCAGTCCTTGTCCATGAAGGAAGACAAGATGCTCCCTTTTTACCAAGTCTGTGTGAACTGGATTTAATATATTACAAATCATTAGCCATGAATCCAACTTCTTAAATAGCACTAGTAGTAATCTTATACTGTTTGGTCTTTTCAGAACAATCTCACAATCTGAACCCCAAATATAGACCGTAGTATCCTCATTTTACAACTGAAGATACCAAGGCACAGAGAAGTTAAGGAACCTGTCCAAGATCACCACAGCGATAAGTAGGCAGAATCTGTGACATAATTCAAGCAATCTGGCCAAGGGTCCAATATTGCCAATCACTACATGCTATGCCTTACAGTAAAAAATGAACAAACAAAAACCCACAGGCATTAAGATAGACTAATTTATTTCCACTTCCTTTTTTCTTTTAATTCAAATTTGGAAAAAAGAGAATGTAAAAGTGAGGACTGGGCTGGGAATGTGGCTTGTGGTAGAGAGCTTGCCTCGCATGCATGAAGCCCTGGGTTTGATTCCTCAGTACCACATACACCTAAAGAAGTGCTGTAGCTCTAGTGGTAGAATGCTAGCCTTGAGCAAAAGAAGCTCAGGGACAGTGCCCAGGCCCTGAGTTCAAGCCCCAAGACTGGCCAAAAAATAAAATTAAAAAGTGAGGACTGAGAAGACCAAGAGGTTCTGAGCTCAGAGAATTTGGACATTGAAAGAGTCAGATTAGCTAAGGGAACATGCAAGCAGCAACATCTTTTTTCAAAGATACTGAGAAAAATTACATAAAATTAACCACATTAAAGTGAACAATTCAATACCATTTAGTGCAGCCACAATGTTACACAAACATCACCTAAATCTAGTTCTAAAGTATTCTTTTGACCCCCCAAATAAAAACCTATGCTCATTAAACAGGAACTCTTCAGTGCCATCATCACCTCACTTACCCACTCTTACTGCCTGGCAATCACCAGTCTGTGTCCTGTCTCCATGGGTTTATCAACGCTGGATAATTCACTAATGGAATCATAATGTGTTCATCGTTTCTCTACTTAGCATGTATCAATACGTCATCTCTTTAATGGCTGGATACAATTGGATTGTGATGTATATACCATAATATTCACCCATCCATGATATTTGGATCATTTCTACTTAAAAACAATGCCAGTTGTGGGGTTTGAACCCTGGGCCTAAGAGCTCTCACTGAGCTCTTCAGCTCAAGACAAACACTCTACCACTTGAGTCACAGCACCACAACCAGTTTTTCTGGTAGTTAACTGGAGATGAGAGTCTCACAGATTTTCCTCCCCAGGTTGCCTGCGATCCTCAGATCTCAGCCTCTTGAGTAGATAGGGTTATCGGTGTGAGCCACTGGTGCCCAGCCACTTCAGCTTTTTGACTATTGCTAAGAATACTGCTATGAACATTCATGTACATAGCTACATGTACGCTGACTTATTTGGTTATCTATTTTCAGTTCTTTGAGGATAGGAATGAAATATGTCTAGTCTTATGACAATTCTATATTTTTGAGGAACTTCTATATCCTTGGAAATCCTCCTTTAAGGCAATATTATTAATATATTAAGTACTGTGAATCACTTTCTCCATCTTAGTACTAGTGATATTTGGGGCAGACAATTTTTTGTTGTGGAAGGCTCTTGGCATTGTAGCAATCCTGATCTCTATCCAGTAGATGTCAGTAGCTTCCTCCTAGTTGTTACAACCAATGATAGCTGGATAGTTAATGTCCCCTGGAAAGCAAAATTGGTCTGGACTCTTCCCACTGAAAAGTACTGTTTTAATGGATTCACTACAAACTGGGAGTAAACAGAGATGCACTAAATCAGAATGCTAAACAATGTAAGTACCTTTAAGAAATGGCTATTACTAGCCAGGTACTGCTGGCTCACCCCTGTAATCCTAACTACTCAGGAAACTGAGATCTGAGGAGGCTGAGATCTGAGGATTCGTGGTTCAAAGCCAGCCCAGGAAGGAAAGTTGTGAGATTCCTATCTCCAATAAACCACCAGAAAACCAGAAGTGGCACTGTGGCTCAAGTGATAAAATACTAGGCTTGAGCTGAAGAGCACAGGCCCAGAGTTCAAGCCCCACAACTGGCCAAAAAGAAAAAGGAAAGAAAAGAAAAGAAAGAAATGGATATTATTTAGAAGTTTATATACAAACTTTATAGAAATTTATTCATTCATTTACTTATTTATTTTTGTACCTATCCTGGGGCTTGAACTCGAGGTCTGAGCACTGTCCCAGAGCCCTAAGCATTAGCTCAAGGCTAATGCTCTACCACCTGAGCCATAGCTCCACCTCTGGCTTTTTGGTGGTTAATTGGTGATGAGTTTCATTGACTTTCCTGCCTGGGTTGGCTTTGAACTTGTGATCCTCAGATCTCAACCTCCTAAGTAACTAGGATTACAGATGTGAGCCACTAGCACTTGACTTAGAAGTATATTTTGTTTACTGTGTAACTATATTAAAGAGATTGCAGGTTTGTGTGTGTGTGTGTGTGTGTGTGTGAGAGAGAGAGAGAGAGAGAGAGAGAGAGAGAGAGGTAGAAAAACTTATTAAATTATCATGTCTTTCCTAAGTATCTTTAGTTACATATGAAATACACGTTTCCTTACTCCCATCACATGCTAAATCACTTTTATAGAACACTATGACACGTCATTTTAGCAGTGTAACCAGAAGCAAAAATTCCAAGATTCTTTTAATATGTTAATTATTACCTGTTCAAATAGTAGCTCAGGAGAACACAAGAGGAATTTCCTGTTTGTTTCAACCAACCAATGAAAAAATGAATGCTAATTTTCATTATTGGGATACAGTCAATCAAAATGAATCTTTTACATGTTACTATCATAAATCTTAAAGAGTTTCTACAGAATGGGAATCCCATGTATATAAATATCTTTGCCATTAAAAAAACTGTTAAGAGGTGGGGAGGATCGGGTAGGAGGGTGGGGTAGGGGTATATGGGAAGGAATGGGAAGGGGAAACAAAGAAGGAGGCAACAATGCTTGATAAGAAATTTACTCATTATCTTGCCCATGTAATTGTAACCCTTCTGTACAGTATTTTCACAATAAAAAAAGAAAAAAAAACTGTTAAGATCAGCATTACTATAAAACTGGACTGCTGTCTTAGGCACAGACAGCATTGGTGTAGAGTTCACAGCAGTTAGTAAGGGCCATGGCACTGAATTCCTTGTCTTCCCAGGGACCCAAGAAAGAGGGTAGGCTGGTGCCATTCAGAGAAGTACTTAAATGAAAAGCCACAGAGATACACAGTGAGTTAGATGAAAAACAAGGCAAGAAAACATAATCATTAAAGTATACCAAGTATATGAAACTAAAGACAAAACAAATCAAGCAAGTACTTTAAATGTATTTTCTCATTCATAACTAAGTTAATAGACATTGTCAAAGAACCCTACTATGGTCCATTTAGATACTCCTTTTCTAGGTGTTTGAGGTAAAATCTGCATTGTAATGATATAAAATTAAATATTTTTCTAAAAATAATAATAAGGTATGAACCCAAGGCTATTCTCCTCTTGAGAAAGGAAATCTACTTAATTAAATAAATAAATAACACAAAAACGTTGTCCCTTTTAGATAATACCTGCTAATGACCCTCAGTATATGGCTTTAGGAAATCCACTGATAAACCATACAACAAGAACATAGGAATTACTATTATTGCAGACCACTGATCTATCCGGCTCATAATTCATCTTTTTTTGGGGTGGGAGGGGTCTGGTCGTGGGGCCTGAACTCTGGGCCTGGGCGCTGTCCCTCAGCTCTTCAGCTCAAGGCTAGCGCTCCACCACTTGAGCCACAGCGCCACTTCCGGCCTTTTTCTTTTTGCTTATGTGGTGCTGAGGAATCGAACCCAGGGCCTCAGGGATGCAAGGCAAGCGCTCTACCACTGAGCCACCTTCCCAGCCCATAATTCATCATTAATAGTACATCAAAAAGATATTTTTTGGAGAGCATTGGTTGCCTTCTCTGGTGGCAGCTTCCAAATCGACAGGGTAATACTCATTTACTTGGCCTGACAATCTGCTAACCAGCTAACTGCAAAATATCTACTCAACAGTGAACAGATCACATACTTATTTATAACTTCCAAAGCTAGCTTTAGCTCTGGAACCCAGACTCCAGATGGATGGACTGTAAATACCTTTTCACTGTAGTTATATAGGTACTCCCAACATGTCCAAAACTGAATAGGGTAAATAAAGTATCTATCCTCTTTCTTCCCATCTCTGGACTTAGTCCTCTTTCTTGCAATGAAAAAATGGCACTCCTTGGACCTACTTGCCCAAGCCAGAAAAAAGACAATCCCTTTCATCTTCATCACATCCCTTCCTCCTACCTAGTTGAGGATCAACACCACTGATTTTCCCTGGACTAGTACATCTTTTTCTTCACAACTACCTAAATTCAGTTCTCACCATCTCAACTACAGCAGTATGATTTTTGGTTTCCCTACTACCCAAAAGGCTACCAAAAAATATATCTTTTGAAAAAGAATAGTTAATCATGCCAGTATTCAAATTTTTCAAGGTCAAAATAAAAATTCCTTAGTGTTTCATGCAAGGCCTTTATGATATTTCAGCCTTATTGTCCTCACTTGCCTATGTGTACAAGTACACATACTTTTCACTTTGACAGTACCATACATTCCATTTCCTCATATCCATCCTTTTATGTGTCATTAGTTTTCAGTAGTGATATATTCTCTTCATGTCCTGGAATTAGTTGAACAAGTTCATTCTTACACTATGTAAACTAACCATGATTTTTAAATTCAATTTTTGTCTTTTTTTAAATGTGTATGCCAGTCTCTGGGGCTTGAACTCAGGGTCTACACTCTGTCCCTAAGCTTCTTCTACTCAAGGCTAGTGCTCTACCACTTGTGCCACAGCTATATTTCTGGCTTTTTTTGTAATTTAACTGAGATAAGTCTTACAGATTTTCCTGCCCAGGCTAGTTTTGAACCTCAATCTTCAGATTTCAGCCTCTTGAGTAGGTAGGATCAATTTTATCTTTTTTGGTCTAAATTTCTGTCTGAAGAAGCCTATATGTTATTAGCCACTTAGGGCCATCACTGAAGTTCCATGTCTTTCAGTAACAATAAATACAGTAGCTTCTTATCAGAGAAACAACCCTTCTTTTGACTCTCTACTCCTTAGCACCCTACCAACACAGTAGAACCTTGTTTGGCCAGGGAAAAATAACACAGATCTAGACCATCACAACTACCTATATCTTCTCTCATGTACTCTACTCAGTCTCCAGAGGACTATCTATCCTCAAGGCCTTATTTCTCATACCTTCAGAGGACTGTTTCATGGAGGACAGCCTGTAAGAAGAGGAAGCAGGGACTCAGTGATCACATACCTCTGAAAGAGCTCTCTACAACACATATAGGTCTCATACGTTCTGTTGACAAAACTTGTGTTCAAGAAGGAGAGACAGTCAGTTTCAACTCCCCTGGGGACATAGAGGATTCCTGGAAAATGAAAGTATATACTGAGGGGGAAGATCTGACCTGTTCTTAGAGTTGTTTCTTGTTTAGTTCTGAATTGAAACACTGTAGAAGAGGAACCCTTCCTACTCAATTGTAGAATGGAGAATTAGATCAATGTTCTGAGAGATATCTTGTCATGACCTATGGAAATGATTTCAGCCAAGAGACCATGCTGAGGCACCTACCTGCCATACAGGCACTGATAAGGGATACACAGGCTCCTGTGAAGAGGGCCCTGACCACAACCTTAGAAAAGTCACTCTTCCGTTGGGGTGCTATTGATGCTGCAGACAACACAAGAAAGTTAAATTGATCTCTTCCCTACCCAGCAATTCCACGAGTCCCCATTTAGAAGAATGTAGAGGAAGAAAACCCAGCAGATAAATATGGTGATGGTGTTACTACCAACCACCTGGGGGTGCCAGTGCTTTCCTGAGAAGTATATATATATATACATTTAACGAGGGATCACCACTCAAACTTTTTTTTTGGGGGGGGTCGTCGGTCGTGGGGCTTGAACTCTGGGCCTGGGCGCTGTCCCTCAGCTCTTCAGCTCAAGACCAGCGCTCTACCACTTGAGCCACAGCACCACTTCCGGTTTTCTAGTGGTTTATTGGAGGTAAGAGTCTCACAGACTTTCCTGCCTGGGCTGGTTTTGAACCGTGATCCTCAGATCTCAGCCTCCTGAGAAGCTAGGATTACAGGTGTGAGCCACCAACACCCAGCTTCAAACTTTTCTTGAGTCAGGGATTATGCATTTGATATCTTCACTTCAATGGTTCTGTGAACATATCCAAAATGTATCTGGAACAAGCAAGGCTCTGAGTTGTGCTAGGCCATGTACAAATGCCTAGTGTTTTCCAGTTGAGATTGGTACTTTAAAGCCTGGACCAGAATTATACAGACCATTTTGAGCCAGAGGTCTAAGGAGAGCAACATTCACTTAACCCTTAGACATACATGCATATCCCAATACTAGATGCTATTTCACAATAACTATCAATCAGACATCAGAGTTAAAGCAATATAGATAGATGTTTAATAGAAGGGAAAAGATAAACTATAATGATCAAATTGTTCAATCAGCTACAAATAAATAAATTTAATGGTTCTATTCCAGAATATAATTGCCATAACATGGTTTTTTTATACACTGAATTGTATTTCTTCTTCTACTCCATTTATTCTATGATTCATTTCTAACTTTAATCTTCCAAACCACTGGGGATCTGCTAGTCATTCACCTGCCCTTGCCTTCCAGGACCATTCCACCTTCCTCATGCTATTCTTCCAATAATCAGCCACATTCAGCAATATCTCCATCAGTTCAATCTATTTCAAAGACTAATTCTTCCCACAATTGGTAAGTCTAAGCTTTTAACTCAATACTTTATCCCATGCACTCTTATTATCTATTCTATTGCTTTCATTTATATTATTTTTTTTTGTTTTGTTTTTTGATTGGTTGCGGGGCTTGAACTCTGGGCTTGGGTGCTGTCCTTGTGCTCTTCAGCACAAGGTGAGCACTCTACCACTTGAGCTACAGCGCCACTTCTGGTTTTCTAGTGGTTTATTGGAGATAAGAGTCTCACAGACTTTCCTGCCCGGGCTGGCTTTGAACGGCGATCCTCAGATCTCAGCCACCTGAGTAGCTAGGATTACAGGCATGAGCCACCGGCACCCAGCTTTCATTTATATTATTTTTATTCCTGTGTAAATCTTGATTCTATGGAGACAGATGGTGAGTAGACTAGTTTCAGAAAATATCTTTGTTACTAACTGAAAAAATTATATGTGTACTGTAGTACACATATATTTTAATGGAAAATAGAAATATATCATTATATTTTCTCCCTCAGGTAAAATAAAAATAACCTTGGGCATTTGATACAAAGAAAAAAGGACTCTGCAAGTGATTATCCAAGTTAACTGAAGCCTATAGGTCCCACTTCACATCAGTTTCTCTATCGAATCTCAACTTGTATTAAGCACCAAGAACAGCTCACTACAAAAGCTAGGATCTGGCTGGCTTATTGGAGAGCTGGGAAAAGTTAACAACTCACTCAAGCCTCCCAGTGTGATTCCTATGGAACTAAGATTGGCAAATCCACAGAGTGCAAATGTTGTAATGATTTCAGCTCTCACCTAGGGAAAACAAAAAATTGATAAGCAGATAAATTCAGTCCCATGTGTGCAGTCTTATAATCATGATAGACGTTCCAGAGTGCTTAGAGCACCTACTCTTTTCTATACTATTATAAGGAGCACACAAATAATGTTAAAAATAACTGCTTGCTGAGTTACAATGGAGATAAAAATATTCTAACCACCACGATAAAGGCTGTGAATAAGGAGAAGAAATAGGATGAGGATGAATAAACAGGATTATGTAGAAAGACAAAGGAAGAGGAAAAAAGAAGTAACTTCATAGCCATTTAATCATAAAAATGAAGAAGGGGGCTTAGACATCCAAAAAACTGTATCTTCTCTCAACTGCCTTAACTGTAAAGACTCAACAATTATAAAGTTAGGTCATTGCAGGGGAGAAAGAACCCACAGACCTTGGAGTAGTTAGCTCCAGTACCAAAAACAAGGTTGCTAAGAAACCATGCTTACTTTGTGATGAGGTCTGCAATCCTGGAAAGCACCTGTGGATCGGCTACCAACTTCTGTATTGCACTTTCTGTCTGCCCTCAGATATCCATTACCAAGACCTTGTGCTGGTTATGCTTTTCTGGATTGTCACTTACAGAAATCCACTGTTTCTCTCCCTCCATCCATTCTTCTATTCCAGATAGACGTCTGTTCTTATATTGAGATAGTTGCTGATAGGCCACAAATTCGTTTATGAAGAATTTGATTCCCACTATTTCAGCCACCACTGGACAGTCTGCCCACTCTACACCCATCATAAAAACCATGGGCCTTAGGACATAGGAACAGATGACCTGAGTAAAAGAAAGAAACCCAAGGGGGGGGGGAAAAACAACAAATAACAAAAGTCAGGTGCCTGTTGCCTTTTCTGGAACTTTGATCCAGTCTTTTCCTCTTCTCTTCCCTCTCTTCTTAATGCTTTCTCCTAGCTTACTGTGAATCCAGAGGACATATTAAATTCAAAGATTATTTAACCACCAGGAGGAAGAAAATCAACAAATGTAATCCTATACCTGGAAGGTGAGCCCATGTATATTCACCAGTTCTCCCAGCCAGGAGAGAGTAGCATTGATGAATGCCAAAACAGCCAAAAAGGCAATCAAATTTCCTGCTACATTAGCAACAAGTGCTATGGCATCTGTAGCTCCATTACTGGCAGCTTCCAAGATATTCTTCTCTTTCCTGTGGTTATCAAGCATGAGGAAAGAATGTTACCTACAGCAGTTTCAGGCCCTCAAAGAAGAGTAAGCATTTCTTTGTAGTGCAGGAAGTGCGTACAAGACCAGTGTGAGGGGTGGTGGAGTTCCTTAGTGAGTGCATTTGTGGAGATTAGAAGTTGTATCAGATATAATGACCATCTAATTACACTGATACCAAGGTCAGAGAGGATGGGAATACCAGAAGCTAGAGGCAGGTGTAAAGCTTAAAGCAAAGAAAATGAAGATGAGTATCTGGAGGCAGAGACAGGCAAGAGGGAACATGGAATCTCATTCTTCCTTTTGGGAAGGGTTGAAGTCTGTGTTCTCTACAAGGCTACTCCTAACTTCAACTGCCTCACCATCTCTCAAGTTACATTCCTCCTCAGACTCACCCACGATGCAGTTTCACTCCCTCTTTACTCTTGAATTTGGACTCTTCTACTTCTGGATATACCAGCTTAGACAAGGCAAGAGCACAAGGGGCAGCCATCACGGAGGCAGAAATCAAGGATGATGCATCAATCTGTAATACCAGACTGAGGTCAGCATCACTGTAGAACCCAGCATGGGCTCATCCAGGAATGATCATGTGGCTGTGCCTACTCCAAAGGATATGAAGGCTCCCAACACAGTGCCTGCGATGGTGGCAAACCCTCCAGTCATCACTGCATGGATTTCAGAAAGAGTCATGTCTGCAAGGTAGGGACGGATGAGTAGAGGTGCATCTGTCTATAAACGAGAGAATAGTCATGTTCCAAGAGGGTATGATTCCTTATGCCAAAGTCCCAGCCCCGTCCAGAGACTCAGTTTATTACACACATAGTGTGAGTGCTATTCAATAGACAGACAGCCTACCAGGTAAACAACAAGCTCTGCTCTTTGCTTTTCCAGAAACTTCCTCACTCCCCCAGCACCTAATCATGGTATCACCTCACCAGTGATGTGTTCCTTTGTTTTCAGTGTCTAAAACAACACACTGGCTGAATGAGTTTGTGGAATATAGCATATTTCCTGAAGACATATTAGACCCTTACATATATTCATTACATGAATTACAAATCACTGATTGAAGCCATTTTTATGAATGAATCAAAAGAAATAATGTCTGTGAAATCTATAAAATTAGAAGGCCCAACTATGAAAGCTACATTTAGCATATACCTAAGATTTATCTATCATGTAATAGGTACCAACTAAAGTATTGATGTACTATACTAAATTTGAGGGATATTAATATGAATAAGGCAAAGTTCCTCCTCTTAAAAGATTATAGTCTAGCAGGCCAAACTAGAATGATTATAGATAATCAACTTACATCCTTGGGAGAAAAAGACCTCAGAAATAACTACTTGCTAATTTGACAAGCTATAATCCCTAATGTTGAACTGATGTCAACAGTGTCTCTTGAGTACCTACTCCATTCAAGACAAGTATTCTACAGACACATGTATTATGGGAAAAAATTTTCATGTTAGTCCTGAGCAAGACAAGCTGTTCCCTCATTGGAGACTCTCAAAAAGAAAGGTTACAGGAAGTTGAAGGAAGAAAGGGGAATAATACTTGGACCAGGTCATTTGCCCATATTTCCATGTAAGAAGTTGATTCAAGTCTAGGCTAGAGGATCACCAGTTCAAGGCCATCCTGAGCTACATATTGAGTTCTATCTAGTACAGCCTGAAGCTGTATAACAAGGTCTTTAAAAAAAATCGAGACTGGAGGCTCATTCCTATAATCCTAGCTATTGAGGAGGCTGAAATCTGAGGACTGTAGCTAAAAACTAGCCCATGCTGATAAATACAAGAGATTTTTTTTAAATCTCCAATTAACCAGAAAAAAAGCTGGAAGTGAATGTGTAGTTCAAGTAAGTGTCAGCTTTGAGCAAAAGAGCCAAGTGGCCCAGAGTTCATGCCCAAGTTCTGGCAGAGAACGAGATGTGGGGGTTGGGGGGAGAGAGAAAAGAGAGAAAAGGAAGAAGAGTAGTACCAGTGGCTAAAACTGTCCATTCATATTAAGTGTGCCTTAGTAAGCATTTTTAGGCATTAATGATGGAAGCTAGAACTGAGTCCTCTGAGTTTAAGAAGGACTCAGAGTACTTACCATCCCCACAAAGATGTTTCCTGCTACAGCCAGGGTCTCTGTGGCAGTGGTTCCCATGGTGATTTGCAAAACCCAGGTAATCTAAAAGAATTCAGAGTACTAATCCATCAATATCAGGAGGCTTGGAGGATGTCCAACAAAACCTCTATTCCTCCTGACACAGAAACTGATAAGAAAACTCAAGGCTACAAAAATGGTGTCACAAAACAAGTTGTAAACAACCTTAACCAAACCATGGGCTTCTTCAATTCAAGAGCAAGTATATTCAAACTGTATGAAAAGGTGGTCCAGCCTAGCTTTTCTCCCTGCTCTGCCCATTGGCCCTAGGACCTGGCTGACCACTTAATATCAGAATGCTTAGGAATGTTTGCCATTTCTTTTTTTTTTTTCTTTTTTGGCCAGTCCTGGGGCTTGAACTCAGGGCCTGGGCACTGTCCCTGAGCCTCTCTACCACTTGAGCCACAGCACCATTTCTGACTTTATCTGTATATGTGGTGCTGAGGATTTGAACCCAGGGCTTCATGCATGCTGGGCAAGCACTCTACCACTGAGCCACATTCCCAGCCCCGTGTTTGCCATTTCATATTGTTTTTACAGAACAACATACTCTACCTCCTATGGATGAGCATATTTCCAAAGTGAGGGTCATTTTTATGCCCTTGACAGATCCCAAACTGGAGGCCCATCTCCTAACTTATATAGGAAAATGACTCACCTTCTGAATTACCCACTGCACGAGGCCCAGATAATACAGAATGGACATCACACATCCAAAGAAAAGGATGATTGGTAAGGACTGTAATAACAATGTTGGGCATCTAGTGAGAGATTACTTTATATGATATATATGTACATATATATATATAATATATAATAAGTAAACTGTTTCAGCCTTCTAAATGTAGATGTCAGTATTCTAGTTTTGTTTAGAAATTCACTATATTTTAGGAATAAATTCTAAATATGCTGCAAATCCTTCAGTACTAACAAGATGTTTCTGAGCTTTTCTTCCTATCACTCTTTCATCCAGTTTCAAGATAGTAATTATCAAATGCAAGGGATAGATGCTGTTTCCTTTACTGATGAAGTTAAACTCTTATAGTCATATTGGTCTACAGGCTAACTGATCTTTTCTTTTTTTCTTTTCTTTTTTGCCAGTCCTGGGCCTTGAATTCAGGGCTTAGGTCCTGTCCTAAGCACCTTTTGCTCAAAGCTAGCACTCTTACCACCTGAGCTACAGCTCCATTTCTGGTTGTTCCTGTTTAATTGGAGATAAGAGTTTCACACACTTTCCTGCCAGAGCTGGCTCTGAACTGTGATTCTCAGATCTCCGCCTCCTGAGTAACTAGGATTACAGACAGGAGCCACCAGCACCTGGCTGGCTGATCCCTTAGACATACATTTCTTCCTTTGTTTTACTCCTCAACCCCTCTACTGCTCATCTTTCTTGACCATGAAACAGACATAACCTGAAAAGCAAAGACATTTTGGATCAGCTCCTCCCCGAAGACAAAACTGGAACCAGCCACAGTGTAGTTCAGGAAAATCTGAAGAAGGGAAGGGGAGAATACAGAAAACAAGAGTGAATCCAGACAGGACACACAAGAGAAGATGGGATCTGCATCTTCTGTGATTAGGATTTACTGCTGGGACTAAAGTTGGTTTCCCTTTCACCGGCTTTGGGTAAGCTGTGTCCCCACAAGTGACTCACTGAATAACACTCAGCAGATCAGTTATCTCATATATTTTGCTGTACTCCATTACTTTCTCTTTTTACAAACAGATCTTACACCAACACCATTAACATGATGCAGCCTAATCTTATGCTTCCTTCACATCTCCCTTCTCTACACTTCTTTTTTTGTTGGTCATGAGGCCTGGGCACTGTCCCTTAGTTCTTCAACTTAAGTCTAGCACTCTACCACTTGAGCTACAGTGCCACTTGTGGTTTTCTAGTGGTTTATTGGAGATAAGTCTCACAGACTTTGCTGCCCGGACTGGCTTTGAACAGTGGTCCTCAGATCTCAGCCTCCTGAGTAGCTAGGATGATAGGCGTGAGCCACCAGCAACCAGCTCCTTCTCTACACTTCCAAAAGACCAAACCTTTCATTCAGTTTTCATACCTGGATCTGTTCCCCCAGCCATTGAAATGTATTAAATCCAGGATCTGTTCTGATGACCACGATCCCAAAGACAAATTGAAGACCCAAGCCCCAAAACACCGTTCTCCAGGACACCTACAATCAATAAGAAAATCAATCCAATATAAGTTCTAACCCCTATTGGACAATGCATGTGTATGAAATTTTAAAATGGATATATATGCCCTAGGTGAAACCAATCTAAGATTTTAATGGTAAGTCTAGGATAGAATGGTGTAGGGAACAGAGAGAATGTTAAAGAAAAATATGACAGGAATTTATAAATCACAAAATATGTCCAAGTCCAGATTATGTATTGAAATGTGATATTGCTATTTTTTACCTGAACTAGACCTACCTGCAATTCTCCAAACCTCTGTCTTCTGAGTAACTGGGATTATAGGCATGCTTTATAATACCAACCAGTTTTATGCCTTTTAACTAATACTTGACACATACAATTTTTTTGGTTGGTCGTGGGGCTTGAACTCTGGGCCTGGGGGCTGTCCCTTAGCTCTTCAGCTCAAGGCGAGCAATCTACCACTTGAGCCACAGCGCCACTTTCTGACATACATATTTTTAAATTATGTAATGCTCTACACAAAAATTAGTACCTGGGCCTTGTTGTTATGTAATGTTATGATCAACTTGAATACCCAAAACTCACTGCACTGTGGTGTTTGGAGCAGACAAACAGGACGAGGATGAACATACAAATTCCTGCAAAGGAGATTAGCTGTTCCGGCCTTTGAGCGGTGTCAAGAGCCAACCACAGGATGAGGCCAACCACTGAGAGTCCTGAGAACCCCCTGAAGAGGGAAGACCAAGTCTATGTTGTCAATGCAGTAAATGAAAAACAATAAATTCACCTCTGAAAAGCAGAAATTCAGCCCAAGAATAAGTGAAATATCTCAATAGTTTGTTGATTAGAGAGATATTTTGAGAATCATTTATCTAGTAGTTCTCTAGTTTCTACCTCTTTTCCCCCAACTTTTTCTTACAATCAAATCACAAACTTCCTTTTTCTCAAGCTTCCATATCAATGAGATGTGATATAAAAACTTAATCTTGAATAACCAAAAGACTAAATCCCAAAAGGAGGAAAAGTATGCACTGAGGGCCTGTACACAATTTTTTTTTACCACTCTAAGGTTAAGATTAAAGGCCTAGTCACAAATCAAGTATTTAAGGGCTCATGGTCCTTTCATGTAACAAACACATTTGACTAATGACAGACTGGTATTCTCATGTCTGAGTGTTAGAGCCCTTCGAGTCCAAGAAGAAAAGAATTAGAAAAGAGATCAGGGATGAAACCAAAACAAAAAGAACACAATGTTCACTGAGACACTTCTGGAGCAAAACAATGAAATTCATTATATGTCAGAATTGGAATTTGGAGCCCTTCTCCTGGAAGCCCATCTCATGAAGTAAAATCTGACTTTCATAATCCATTTTGCTTAATGAATAAAGTCATTTTAAGCTCTATTTCCCTAGTGTCAAATAATTATAACCCAAAATTTAAGTGTAATCTGATATTGTATCTCCAAATTATCATTGTTATAAACATTAACAAAATCTATTATCTGTGCATCCACCAAGGAAAGGGGAGAAATAAGAACTTTGTAAATAAAGTTGTAAAGTCATTCTCTTAATCCTGACTTATGACCAAAGCACATGTGCATGCCATGGATAGATGAGCTATGGCTACTGTAAATCCAGTACAGTATATATTAAACAGGAAGTTTGCTTCTAAATTCTAAGGAAATGTAAAAGACATCCAAGGGTGCAAGAAGTATGGAGGACTAGAGAAAAGAATGTATAAAATGTAACAGGGATTATAGGAGAAATAGATGACCAGCAAATCAACTTCATAAGTTTTTGTAGCTGCTAATGTCTTTGTTCTGATTCCTTCATTGAAGAAATGCATGGATTTTTCTCATTTCTGACCTGGGCTCTAATGCTTAAAGACACAGAAACTTTTCTCTGAAGCCGAGTCCCTCCTGCTCCCTGACAATGTTAACCCATGAATATAAGAAACTGGACTTAAATCTGGTGATTAGATGCCTGTTGCTATTTGTGCTCCACAACAAATTTTGCAGAGTATAGGTGAAAAGCTGAGAGATCACTCTGGAACTGTCAATGGAGGGCAAAATACAAAGAATTCGACTGGAATCTGAGATTCACTGGGGGCATCTAGGATGTTCAGAATTTTTTTTTTTTTTTGTCATGGGGCTTGAATTTGGGGCCTGGGTTCTGCCCTGAGCTCTTCAGCTCAAGGCAAGCACTCTACCACTTGAGCCACAGTGCCCACTTCTGGCTTTTTCTGTGTATGTGGTGCTGAGGAATCGAACCCAGGGCCTCATGCATGCAAGGCAAACACTCTACCACTGAGCCACCTTCGCAGACCTGAGAATTCTTATATTACTGTTATGAATCTAAAATATTGCCCCAAACCTCGTGTGTTAAAGTCTTGATCCACAGTGCAGCAGTATTTAGAAGTGGGACTGCTGGAGAATAACTGGATCACAAGGGTTCTGATATCATCAGTGGATTAATCCAGTGATGGATTTCTAATTGAGAAAAAGACTGCATCAAATGAAGGCACCAATAAAGGTAATGAGTCTATATTCTCTGTTAAAAACTGTAGAAGAAGGGACATAGTTGGAAGAAGTAGTTACTATGGGTATATTGAAGAGTATAGTTTGTCTCATAGCTCTTGCTCTTATTATCTTTGCTTCCTGGATGCTGGAGATGAGCAGCTGTGCTCAGTCATGTGCTCTCCACCATGATACTCTGCCTTCCAACAACCAACCCCACAGTGATGAGACCTAGCAACAAGGGACTGATAACTCTAAAACCGTGACCTGAAATAAACCTTTGCTCCTCCAAGTTCTTTTTCTGAGGTTTTTTGATCAGAGAAACCAAAAGCTAACACACTTACCATTTCATCCAGCGTCTCAGGTGGGGGTTTCTAAAGGGCTTCAGATATCTTGTTAAATTTTTACCAAAGAACTTTTTTAGAAAGTGAGAAACCAGGATAAATATTACTAGGCAGGTGATGACAAACAAAGCCAGTGCCCTCTGGAAATCCAGGATGCAAGCTGCCAGGAAGTAAGCAGCATAAGCTAAAGAAAGAAAGTGAAGGTAAGGGTCAGCAAGACAGAGCTTCCACAGAGCAAATGAAGCTTCAACCCTAAGCACCTGGGACTTATAGCAAGAGAAACCTTCCAGAGATCTTGCCACCCAGTCTTCCTGTCAAATTGGACTGCACTACTCAAGGCCAGGCAGTTGTTTGACTGCAATCTTCTTGGGATTCCCAAAGACAGTCTTACTTACTTAGTTTGACCACATATTTTCACTTGCTCCTGGTGAAATCTTATTCCTTTCCTTTAATCTGCTATCTTCTCCCTACCCATCACATATATTTGATCAGCATCCATCTTAGACACTTCAAAAACCAGTCAGTCATCTATTTTTGAAGCTTTATTAGCCCAGTTATATTAAAAGGTTACCCTTTCTTCTCGTTCAAAACCAGGTAAATAAGACTACCACTAAGAAGTAAAGCCATGTATGACCCATTGTTCACCAACTGAACCCAACAATTTTTATCTCACTACATAGGCTGCCTCTAATGTTGACATCAAAGCCCTACATGTTACTGACAGAAGACTTTAAATACAGTTTGGTTGTCTTTTAAAATACTTTCCATTTAGTAATCAACTTGACACAAAGTAACATTACTAAAATGAGTATGTTTCCAGCTTCCACTAATTCTCAGTATCCTTTTTTTTTTTTTTTGGCCAGTCCTGTGGTTTGTCCCTGGGCTCTGTCCCTGAGCCTCTCTGTGCTCAAGGCTGGCACTCTACCACTTGAATCACGGTACCACTCTGGCTTTTTCTGTTATGTGGTACTGAGGAATCAAACCCAAGGCTTCACACATGCTAGGCAAGCACTCTACCACCAAACCACATTACCAGCCCAATTCTCATTATCTTACCAACACATAACAGGCCCAACATGATCTTCTTGAACAATCTGGCATGTCTTTCCCAGAAACCTCTTGCCTTAATGAAAGGTTGTAGATTTCTCCTGATAAAAACCCAAAATTAAAAGAATTATTCCATCCCATTTATGCTTTTTTTCAGAATTTTCCTGGCCCAAGGCAGAATTTTCTCTGAGTAACAAAATATTTATTTCAATTAAGGACAAGTTAGGTAGTATTACAGCAATGCCCCAAAGAACATATCTAGCCTTGTCAATTTGTAGCAGATTACAATGACCCTATTCAGCCTGGACTAGGATTACTGTTGGTAATTTCCTGCCACAGAAGTTGTTGATAGTAGTCTTATTAGCAATCTACTCTTTTCCTGTTTCCAAAGAACAGAGGGCCAGTTCTTACAGATAATTTGTATCTGTCCCTAAAAGCCATACATTCTATCTTTACTAGACAGCCAGTGTACACTGACAAACAGGAAGGAAAACAGCACCAACCTCAAGAGTTCCTGGGTTGGCAGTATACAATAAGATGCCCTGTAAGCAGCCAGCACTATTTAAGTCTGATTTAAGCAACATTTGTATAGTGCTTTCCATGTGTTTTAGCTCTAAGAACTTTGCAAATATTAAGTCATTAAGTCTTCCTAAGAACCACCTGGAGGTAGTTACATTTTCCCTATCCAATCATTGTTATTGGAAACCTAAGATTATTTCCATACCTTGACTTTGGCAAATTGTAATGCTATAAACATAGGTACAGATATCTTTCTTATATGTTGTTTTATATTCCTTCAGATATATGCCCACGAGTTGTACCGGTTTCATACGGCAGCTCCATTTTCAGTTTCTTGAAGAACCTCCATACTGATTTTAATAGAGGCTGAACTAGCATTCCCATTAACAATGTATAAAGTTTCTTCTCTTCATTTCCTCTCCTATCTCTATGTGTATTTGTTGTATGACCCATGAAGAAGAAATTACAGTTGTTAAGACAGATGCACCAAACCGTGGCACATACAAGTTCATTAAACAAGCACTTCTTTTTTTTTTTTTTCTTTTTTTGTCAGTCGTGGGGCTTGAACTCTGGGCCTGGGCGCTGTCCCTCAGCTCTTCAGCTCAAGGCGAGCGCTCTACCACTTGAGCTACAGTGCCACTTCCGGTTTTCTGGTGGTTTATTGGAGATAGGAATCTCATGGTCTCTCCTGCCCGGGCTGGCTTTGAACCGCGATCCTCAGATCTCAGCCTCCTGAGTAGCTAGGATTACAGGCGTGAGCCACAAGCGCCCGGCCCTAAACAAGCACTTCTGAACTTACAAGCACTGATGTACACTTGTACAGTAATATCAGGAAATGTCAATACTCTAGTTTCACCAACATATCATTTTCAAAATCTGACTTTAAAGACTTACATATACAGATAGAGAAATAGATGATGAGATATGCTTACAAATCAATATATACCCACATATGCATTGTATCTATATAAAAATGGCATAAGAAATTTCTGAAAGCTGTTAATAGGGAATGGAAATGGGCAAAGAGAGTAATAACATGGATTATTATGGTTTAATGTATGTGGGGTTGGGGAGGTGGCTCAGTGGTAGAGTGCTTGCCTTGCATGCATGAGACCCTGGATTGATTCCTCAGCACCACATAAGCAAAAAGAAAAAAGCATAAATGGAAAGGCCACAATGGCCTTATAAATTAATTATGCCAAAAAATCTTTTCAAAACTTAAAAAAAAAAAAAAGAGGCCAGGCATTGGTGGCTCATGCCTGTAATCCTAACTACTAGAAGGCTGAGATCAGAGGATGGCATCTAAAGCCAGTCAAGGCAGCAAAGTCCTTGAGACTCTCATTTCCAATTAAGCACCGATAAAAATTAGAAAAAAACAAAACAAAAAAACAGAGGCAGAGCTGTAGTTCAGTAGCTCAGGTGGTAGAGTATTAGCCTTGAGCAAAAAACAGCACCCAGACCCTAATTTCAAGCCTCAGTACCAGCACACACTCAAAAAAACCTTTTTTTAAAAGAGGGAGTCATTGGATAGGGCTTTAAAAGAAACTAACTTAACTTGTCCTATTGCCTTGGCCACTTCCTCATTCCTGCTCCCTGGAACACAAACAAGATATCCTGGATTGCAGCAGCAATGTGAGGTAATCTTAAGGAAGGAAGCAAGAAAAACAAAACACTCTAAATGGACTAAAAAGACCTGAATGTAAAAGGATGGAAAAATGATAACCTCAAGCAGATAGAATCTGAAAGTAAGTTAGAATAGCTATACTAATACTTCATAAGGCATACTTCAAGCCAAATTAAGAAAAATAAGGCTGGGCACTGGTGGCTGATGCCTGTAATCCTAGCTACTCAGGCGGCTGAGATCTGAGGATTGCAGTTCAAAGCCAGCCCAAGCAAGAAAGTCTGTGAGACTCTTTATCTCCAATAAATCACCAGAAAACTGCAAGTGGCAGTATTGCTCCAGTGGTAGAGCACTAGCATTAAGTTGAAGAGCTGAGTGACAGTACCCACGTCCAGAGTTCAAGCCCCATGACTGACAAAAAAGAAAAAAAAAAGTGCACTATATATCAATAAAGAAAACAATCCATCAAGAAAATGTAACACTTGGCTATTCCTAAGGTAGAGACAGGAGGATGACAGTTTGAGGACAGCCCAGGCAAAAGTTAGTGAGAGCACATCAAATAAGTAAACCAGTGTGGTGATTCAGGTCAGTAATCTCAGCTACTTGCAAGGCAAGGGTATGAGGATCATGGCTTAAGTAAGAGCAGCCCAAACAAAGTTAGAGTGAGACTCCATCTGAAAAACAAACTAAAAGCAAAAGGACTGTGAGAGTGGCTTCGTGTTAAAGGTGTTATAAAGCATCTGCCTACCAAGTATGAAGCCATGAGTCTCAATCACTAGTATTAGAAAAAGATAGACTAATTATTAATTGATATATACTAAATGTTGGTGCACCCAGCCTCATAAAACCAACAATACTAAATATAAAGAGACAAAAAGGTCCAGATACAGTAATAATGGGTGACATAGACATCCACTTTTATCAGTACAAATCCAGACCATAAACAACAGAAAACTTAAATCAAACCAAATATTGACAGAATGTTCTATCCAGTAGCTGCCCAATACATATATCTTCTCAGGAATCCCTGAAATTTTTTATTTCTTGCCTGTCCTGGGACTTGAACTCAGGGTCTGGGTGCTGTCCCTGGGCCTCTCTGTGCTCTACCACTTGAGCCACAGAGCCACTTCCAGCTTTTTCTGAGTAGTTGCCTAGGCTGGCTTCAAACCATGATGCTAAGATCTCAGCCTTCTGAGTAGCTATGATTATAGGCATGAGGCACTGGCACCCAGCTCACTGAAATTTTCTTCCAAATAGACCACATTTGAGGCCAGAAAACAAGTCTTAACAAGTACAAAAACTTGAAATGATTATTTGTATCTTATTAGAAGATGACGGGATAAAATTATAAACCAATAGTAAGAGAAAAAAAATTATCCATGTGTGGTGACTGACTAATACATATTTGAATAATAAGTGGGTAGTAGAAGAAATCAGAGGAACCTCCACTCTGGAGCACCTTTTCCTCGCACCTCCCAGTTTGCCATTCCTCCTGTCCCTAAATCTGAGTATTTCAAAAAAATATTCTATTGATATGGGTAATTTAAATGTGAAGACTTAGTGTTCTTATTTAAAGTGTTAAAATGAGTATATACCTGTGATTAAAATTAAATAACTTAATGACAAAGCGCTCAATAAATGTTAGCTATTATTATCACTATTCTTGCTATTTTTTACTGTTAACCCTACCAACACTGATGAACTTGTTTATGGCACAGGTTTATGTAAAAAACGCATAAAGTGTAGGTCTATGCATGTGCATATGAGGTGTTTATAGGTTCATCCCAACAATTAGACAAGCTCTCCCAGACTGGGGTAGATTTGATCTCTTCTTACCCAGTCCACCCCAGGACCCTAGGTCCTAACTAAACTGGATTCTAGTACATTTGTACCTCAGAAGAGGGGGAGGCCCCAGGTCATCCTTGAAGCTAAGTTCCTCTACTTCAGTCTTTTTGGTTCCCTCAGGATTTCTTCCTTCCTCCTGTAAGCACAGGTAGAATGGAATCAGTCATAGAGTACTGCTAGAGTTGATGGAGATCAAGAAGGCAGCCAGAGACCTCACAGAAGCAACAGAGCAGCCCACAACGAGATGCATAAACAAAACTGGTAAATTACCAAGACCTCTAGTCCTGAATTCTCTAAGCCAGGCTCCAGGGTAGATGGGTCAATGGACTCTCTTCCACTTGCTTTCTCCATCTCGTTTTCCTCAACTGAAAAACAAGTTCAGGCCAAGGGTGGTAAGATTTGCCACTCGGTCTTGTGCGCTGAGAAGAATTTTTAGGACCAAACACTAGCTGGAAATACAAACCTAAATTTCTTTAGAAAATTAGTTGAATTTATTAAGAAAGAGAACTGGAAAGATTGGGGACTGATTTTAATATAATGAAAGGGAGAATTCTATTCTTATTATCAATAGCTATCCCTAATAAAAGGAAAGAAGACAGGAGAAGAAAATTATAGGCAAGGGGAATTGGAATAAACCAGTGGGCTACCTAGGGTCTCAGGACATGGACTAAAAACCTCTCCACTGAGTCAAAGGAAAAACCATAAGGCCAGTGCTCCTTTTTGCCTAGTGAAGGCTCCACTGAGCTGTGCTGCTGAGAAGGAAATAAGAAGGAAGAAGAGAGGTAGGGGAAAACTCCAGAATAATGTTGCTGAAAATAGGGATAAACAGTCTTTCAAGTTCATGACTACAATGTAGAGAGTAAGAATTGTTTTCTGAGCATCACAGAGAACACTTCATCAGTCAAATAAAAGAAATCTGCATTTAGAGTAATCAATATGAATGTCAATGATTCCAATTAAAGTTTTAAAACAAAATGAATACAGAAATTTAAGCAAACACTTGGGCATCAAAATAACAAACCTAGTACTTGACCATTCATATTTATAATGCAGATTCATTTGGAGGTACTTCCTTACTTTGCAGAAAATTTCTTTCACAAAGAATATAAAAAAATATATGATTGCTTTAAGCACTTAAAGTATCATTCCAGCCGGAGGTATGACTCAAATGGTGGGGTACCTGCCTGATTAACTGCAAAACTCTGAATTGAATCCCCAAGATTATCCACCTCCAAGAAAATATATCATTACAATAAACATATATAACCAAATTCTATCATGGAACTAGTACCCTTCCTGTACAGGCACAAAACTACCTCTTTCACATAAATATGATACATTAAAAAATGGCAAATCAGGCTCCTGCTCTCCTCCAATACCCTGGCTTACCACAGTATTGAGGATTCCTTCTGCTCTGTAGTAGGATTCCTTCTGCTCTGCAGAAGGAATGAACATGAGGCATAAGGGTAAATGGGAGCTTCTGTCATTGGTTGGCAGCCTGACCTTGCTCACTATATATAGGGGGAGGAGTACACGTTTCAATTTAAGTATCCTATGGATGGTAGTATGTAAAACAAGTCTCTGCACTCAGAAACTTTTTATTTTATTTTATTTTATTTTTTGGTCCGGTCGTGGGGCCTGAACTCTGGGCTGGGGCGCTGTCCCTCAGCTCTTCAGCTCAAGGCTAGCGCTCTACCACTTGAGTCACAGCGCCACTTCTGGCTTTTTCTTTTTGCTTATGTGCTGCTGAGGAATCGAACCCAGGGCCTCAGGCATGCAAGGCAAGTGCTCTACCACTGAGCCACCTTCCCAGCCCATGGAACTTACTTTATTTTGTAATGGAAAAACATTTCCTCTTTGCCAAACAACTGATAGGAATTCTTTTTATTAATTCACTCAAGTATTTATTAAGTACTCATTATCACCAAGTTTTGTTTTGGCTATTAAAGACATAAACATGAACCAGATGTTTGCCATTGAGAACCTAGGAATCACTAAGGCAAGATAGATGTGTCAAGAAAGCTGGTAATATAATCCTGAGTTTACAGTCTTGAAGTAAAAACAGAGGCTGGTAATGATAGCTGTAGTCTCTGCACTCAAAAGACTTGTGCCCAGACAGACAACACACTGAGACCAAACACTCAAAAAAATAAGTAGGGGGGAAGGGGGGGCTGGGAAGGTGGCTCAGTGGTAGAGTGCTTGCCTTGCATGCTTGAGACCCTGGGTTTGATTCCTCAGCACCACAAAAGCAAAAAGGAAAAAACCAGAAGTGGCGCTGTGGCTCAAGTGGTAGAGCGCTACCCTTGAGCTGAAGAGCTGAGGGACAGCGCCCAGGCCCAGAGTTCAGCCCCATGACCGGAAACCCCGGCCAAAAAAAACAAAAAACAAAACAAAAAAAAACTCTGTCCAGGCGCCAATGGCTCACACCTGTAATCCTAGCTACTCAGGAGGCTGAGATCTGAGGATTGCGGTTCGAAGGCAGCACGGGCAGAAAAGTCCTCAAGAGATGCTTATCTCCAATTAACCACTCACAAAACCAGAAGTGGCACTGTGTGTAGAGTGTTAGCCTTGAGCAAAAAAGCTCAGGGATAGCACCTAGGCACTGAGTTCAATTCCCGAGACCAACACAGACACACACAGGCACACACAGACACACATACAGACACAGACACAGACACAGACACACACACACACACACACACGCACACACGCACACACACACACAATCACCAACTAAGTTAAAGCCTTAGCATTCATCTCTTTCACATTCATCTCATAACCTGATGAATCAATCCTCTTAGCTATCTTGAACCTTACAGTGTACTTTTGTCTTATCACTTATACTTTGATCTATGAACACTCTTAAAAGATCAGGAAAAATGAAATGATTTCGCAGCAGCATCATTTAGTTTATGGCTCAGTCAATTGCATGTCCTGAAATTCCCTCCCCCAGTTCTGAGCTATTTCTGGGCTATATGGTCAAAAGGTAGGAAGAAATACCTCTGTTTCTGCAAAATTGTATAGTCTTTCAAGAGATTTTTTTCCTGCACTTTCACAATTCATCCTCACAATATCTCCCACAGGTAATTTAGTCAGCTACTAATCTGGTTTATTTATATATAAATAAAAATGGACTCAAAAGCGATGAACAACTTGTCAAAAATTGTTGTACAGGAACTTGGTCACCAGAAAACAGGGAAGCCATATTTTGAGAGGTTGAATTGGGAGTCTTTATTGGAGAGACAGCGTCGGCAGGTGAACTCCTGTCTCAAAGACCTGCAGCCTGGAAAAAAAAAAAAAAAGAGCATAAAACTTTTAAAGGCAAAAACCACATATTAGGGTGGAGACCAAGCATTAACAAAAGTGTTATATATAAAACAAAGCAAGCTAGACAAGGACACATATTCCTAATAAAAGTGTTATACGCAGGCAAAGCAGGCTATCCAGGGGATCAATAGGGGGTAACCAGGACCCCAATTATCTAGAGAAAGCAAAAGCTTCCTAGAACCTAACAACTTATGACATATTTGCAATCCAAAGCATGTCCTCTATAACCTCTAGAGTTCTCAGAAAGTCTCCATCTTCTATTAACTTCTATCAAGATGCCAAGATGACATTTCTTAGATGTAGTATCCCTATTTCAAAATAATACTGTTAGGGTAGAGCTGGAATGAGAAAACAGCTTTACCTCTATAAAATTGACCTGACTGCTAATGAAACACTAATAAGGTCACTTTGCGATTGTGGAGAAGTGGGAGGAGGGGGGATCTGAGGAATTGATTAAATGGAAAAATTACACTTAGAGGAAAGGGGGAAAAATCAACAACTGAAAATTTCTAGTTTCTTATCACTGGCTGAATTAATGTTAAGTGAAAATACTATATTCTGTTAACTTTTTATCAATTAAGGAAGAAAATAGATTTGGAAATCTTGCTGACTCCATAGAAATTCTACCTCCCCTTCCTTGTTCAATTCTGTCTGACCTGAGTACCAAGGTAAGATAACAAATGTCATAAAAAAAAGTTGTTATCAGTGGGTATAGAGGCCAATTTCTCAAAGCTAAATGGGCCTTATAACCTTCCTGCTAAAGCCAACTGCACAGGTTTATACTGCTGGCCTCTAAGTAAATGTGTTCAACATTCCAAAAGCATTTGATACAGTGTAGTTTAGGAATAGATTCTAAAAGTTCTGCTAATCTATTACTCCATCCTTACTAAACCACAGGGAGATGTTTTCTGAGCCTTTCTCCCATTCAATTTTCATCTCATTTGAGACAATGATCAAAGGGCAATTCCTTTACTGACAAGACTAAATCTTCTTGGGTCAAACTGATCTCTTGGATCTACTTTTGCGGTTGGAGGGTCATAGGTCTTAAACTCAGGTCCTGGGTACTGTCCCTGAGCATTTTCTGCTCAAGGCTAGTGCTCTACTACTTTTGAGCCACAGCTCTACTTATAATTAACTATTTCCATGGTTAATTACAGATAAAAGTCTCACAGACTAAGATTTCTTACCTGAGCTGGCTTTGAACCGTGATCCTCACATCTTAGCCTCCCAAGAAGCCAGGATTACAGATGTGAGCCACCAGCACCAGGTTTGGATACACGTTTTAATCCTCTCCTTCACTCTCCAGCCCCTCTACTTATTTCATTCCTTCCCATAAAATAGACATAACACAAAGAACAAAGAGGTTTTAGAACAGTGCATCCTCAAAGACAAAACTGGAGCCAGGCCTGGCACTGGTAGCTCTGGCCTGTAATCTTAGCTACTCAGGAGCCTGAGATCTGAAAATCGTGTTTCAAAGCCAGGCAGGGCAGGAAAGTCCATGAGACTCTTTTTTTTTTGGGGGGGGGGGAGGGGTCCAGTTGTGGGGCCTGAACACTGTCCCTCAGCTCTTCAGCTCAAGGCTAGCGCTCTACCACTTGAGCCACAGCGCCACTGCCGGCTTTTTTCTTTTTGCTTATGTGGTGCTGAAGAATCGAACCCAGGGCCTCAGGCATGCAAGGCAAGCGCTCTACCACTGAGCCACCTTCCCAGCCCTGCGTGAGACTCTTATCTCCAATAAACCATTCAGAAAACTGGAAGTGGTGCTGTGGGCTCAAGTGGTAGAGCACTAGCCTTGAGCTAAAGAGCTGAGGGATAGCATCCAGGCCCAGAGTTCAAGCCCCACAGCTGACAAAACACAAACAAAAACAAAACAAACAAACAAAAAAAAAAAAACCCTGGAGCCAGCCACACAGAGTAGTCCAGGGAAATCTGACGGGTCGGGCAAGACATAGATATAGAACAAGAGTAAAACCAGGCAGGAGAAAATAGGATCTCCATTTTTATTAGCATATATTAATTATACAAAGGGCTTCATGGTAGTATTTCCATATATGCATGTAATGTACTTTGATCAAATTTACCTTCTATTACTCTTTTATCCTCTTTTTTTTTTGGGGGGGGTCCAGTCATGGGACCTGAACTCTGGGCCTGGGCACTGTCCCTCAGCTCATCAGCTCAAGGCTAGCGCCACTTCTGGCTTTTTTCTTTTTGCTTATGTGGTGCTGAGGAATTGAACCCAGGGCCTCAGGCATGCAAGGCAAGCACTCTACCACTGAGCCACCTTCCCAGCCCCTCTTTTATCCTCCTTTTAAAAAATACTTTTACCCAGGTGCCAGTGGCTCATGCCTATAATCCTAACTACTCAGGAGGCTGAGATCTGAGGATCATAGTTCAAAGCCAGCCTGGGCAGGAAAGTCTGTGAGACTCTTATCTCCAATTAACCACCAGAAAACCAGAAGTGGTGTTGTGGCTCAAGCGATAGAGTGCTTGCCTTGAGCTGAAGAGCTGAGGGACAGAGGCCAGAGTGCTTGCCTTGAGCTGAAGAGCTGAGGGACAGAGGCCAGAGTTCAAGCCTCGTGACTGACAAAAAAAAAATTAAATAAAAATTTAAAAAATACTTTTAATAAATTTGATTATTGCTTTTTTCACACATGCCCACCAAGTATTTTCATTCCCCAGCCTTTTCTCTCTCCTTTCACCTTCCTCCTCCCACAGATTCCTACCACTAAGCATTCCCTGAATTTTATACTCATCTCCTTTTGTTTTCAGATATGGGTGCCACATGTGAGAGAGGACATATGTCTTTCTCATATGTCGTTCTCAGCATTCTATGCCCTGTTTTCTGACCCACACTCAACAATCCTCTATAACCACACCCAAGTGTTTGTTGGTCCCTGACAAGCTATTTGAAAGGGAAAGAACTTTGCCATCTTTACAAAGCTGTGGAATTAAATGAAATAATACATTTAATTAAATGAAATAAATAAAAGACTTTAACACATCATGTGGGACATAGCCATGTTCAATAATTGCTTCTTTTCTTATCTCTGTGGCTTTCTTTCTCTATCCCTATATTTAGGTTCAATGTTGTTCCTAAGTTAGGAAGAACATATTCCTTTCACTTTGTACCTTCAAGTTCCCGTAGGAGGTTGGTTATCTTACTTTTCATGTGGGAGCCAAAGGTAAACTAGGATGGTGGGACCAGGGCTGGGTTTGGATTAGCTTGGGCAAAGTGCCAAGTGAGGAAGCTGGACAGAAGAAGGAAATAACTGTTAGAGAACTGCACTCTAAAGAGACAGTATAGGGCTGGAAATGTGGCTTAGTGGTAGAGTGCTTGCCTAGCATGCAGGAAGCCCTGGGTTCAATTCCTCAGAAAAGGCTGAAGTGTGCTGTGGCTCAAGCGATAAAGTGATAGCCTTGAGCACACAAAGGCTCAGGGACAGTGCCCAGGCCCTGAGGTTAAGCCCCAGGATTGGCTAAGTAAATAAAATAGTATAGGGATATGGGAGTGTTATAATCAGAGGGTTAAATGAGAGACACAGTCTAAGCTGACTCTTGCGTTATATGCTTTACTTCACTTATAGACATACTTTTCCCATACTTCATTGCTCTTTGCCATGTCTTAGATGATGTGTGCTTTGAAGACCCAGGTACACCACAAAGCCCTGGTGGTACCAGAGAATCATTTTTTTTTCCATCTGTATGAGAGTTCTGAGAGGTTGGTTCGAGAGAATTCCATTAAAATGACTGTGTTACATGCAGAAAAATCAAAGTGGACCCTAGCCTATCACCATGAACTAACATCAACTCAAAATGGATTAAAGATCTTAATATCAAACCTGATACTCTGAAACTACTGCAGGACAGACTAGGAAAGACACTTGAACTTATAGACACAGGCAGGAACTTCCTAAACAGAGTCCCAGGGTCACAACAAATTGGAGAGAGACTGGACAAATGGGACTACCTTAAAATAAAAAGTTTCTGCACAGACAAAGAAATAGCAACCAAACTAGAAAGACAGCCTACTAATTGAGAAAAAAATATTTACCAGCAAAATATCAGACAAGGTTCTAATAGCCATTATATACAGGGAACTCAAGAAACTAACCCCTCACAAATCTAACAAACCAATCATGAAATGGGCAAGGGAACTAAAGAGAGACTTCTCAGAAGAAGAGATAAAAATAGCAAAGAAACACATGAGGAAATGTTCACCATCCCTGGTTGTGAAGGAAATGCAAATAAAAACAATACTGAGATACCACCTTACCCCAATCAGAATGGCCTACATCCTAAAGTAAGCCAATGACAAATGCTGGAGGGGATGTGGAGAAAGAGAAACCCTACTGCATTGCTGGTGGGAATGTATACTAATACAACAATTTTGGAAAATAGTCTGGAGATACCTCCAAAAGCTAAATATAGACCTCCCTTATGACCCAGGCATACCACTCCTAGGCATCTACACTGAGCAACAGGAACCAGTATACAAAGACACATGCACCTCCATGTTTACTGCAGCACTGCCAAAATACAAGAAGATATGGCAAACAAGACTCAAGAAACAAAAGAAAGCCACCCATTTTGTCATATCATTGCTAAATGACTCCATGCTCTGGACCATAAATATGGTAGATATATGCATGGAACAGAGGGAGGCCAGGAGGAGGAATAGAATTAAGTGGGAACAGCCCAGACTAAGCAAAAGGAAAGAAATGTAAACATCACCTGATGTGAAAAAATAACTTGTAAAGTCAAAGCTCATAGAATTCACAGACTGTATAGACCATGATAATGACAATTTGCCTTGTGAAAATTAAAGTGTGTTTGTGACTCATAACTAAGTATAACTATTCCACAATACTGTGAAATATGTGAAATTTATATAATCACCTAATCTCAATTAAAGAAAAAAAAGTGAGAGAAGGGATCGGTTAAGAGAGATGGGTGACAATGTTGTCAGACACTTTGTATTCATATACTGTTTTGTAGAATGGGAACTTCTTTGTACAACTACTTAAAGATAATAAAAAAAAAGAAAAAGAAAATAACTGTGTTACTTTGGGGTACAAGGATAATATTTTAACACTCTTCAACAAATACCAGGTTAGCTGGTTCTCTGAAAGGAACTGGATAAAGAGATATTTAAATAGGGCTGGGGGGTGGGGGAAGAAGATTAGGGAAGAGAGCTGGTCTAAGTACACTGTGAAGCTAATGTTAAAAAACCAAGTTTAATGACTTGATAATTTGCCTGCATCTATCAAAAGATAGAAAACTACAATAAAGTACTCAGTGGCAGCACAGCACACAAACATAAAGGTTAATAATCAATTATAAAGCATTTAAGATTAAAATTTTCAATGACTAAATGATTATCTTTCAAGTTAAGAGAGTCCTCGTGTCCAGCTTGCTTAATAATATAATAGGTTATATAAGCGACATAGGGACAGGGTCCAGACAGTAGTAAGAAGAGGCTGCAATGGGGAAGAGGTAGGAGGGAGAGTCAGGAAAGGGTGAGTCTGATCAAGGTACACCGTACAAATATACAGATATATCAAAATGAAACTCCTTGTACTGCTGATTAATGCAAATTTTAAAAGTGATGATAAAAAGAAAAGACCGGGAGAAAAAAAAAACCTACAACCAAACATTAGATTTGTAAGATGACCTGAATGAAGGCAAGCAGGAGTCAACCTAATAGTTTCTTATCAAATCTGTCGTGTTACTGGCAAACACCCTAAGCAAGAAAAGATCCCAAGTAGTGCCTTAAAGCTCTAGATCACAATCAATACACAACAGAATTTTAAATAGAAGCAGTAGCCAATACTGCTCATTTGGACATCAAGAATGCTGACATCAATCTGCATACTCAAGATACCTTTTTCTATGCACGTAATATGAACAACTAAGGGAAGATGAGGATAAATGGAAAGCTTGTTATGAAAAATTAGTACTATTAAGCTTTCTCATTATTTTTAGATAATAATAATAACAAAGAAGAGACTATGGTGGGAGGAAGTCCTGTTAGAACTGGCTGGAAAGAGGGAGGAGTATTAAGAGCAGGAAGTATTCATAAACAGAAATGACTGGCAAGTATACATTTATCAATGCAATGTTTAGAGTAGCCATGATGCTGGACATTAATCACAAAGTCTTTTCCATAGACTCTTTCCAAAGATTCTTGCTTTTGGTATACCACTAACTGCATATGAGGGGTTATAAAGAAACCACTGAAAATACTAGTGTTTTCTTGTTGTTGTTTATCAGTCATGGAGCTTGAACTCTGGGCCTGGGCACTGTCCCTCAGCTCTTCGGCTCAAGGCTAATTAGTGCTCTACCACTTGAGCCACAGCACCACTTCTGGCTTTATCTACTTAAGTGGTGCTGAGGACTCGAACCCAGGGCCTCACGCATGTGAGGCAAGCACTCTACCACTGAGCCACCTTGCCAGCCAGTAGATTTTTTTTTTTTTGGTCGGTCATGGGGCCTGAACACTGGGCCTGGGTGCTGTCCTTCAGCTCTTCAGCTCAAGGCTAGCACTCTACCACTTGAGCCACAGCGCCACTTCCAGCTTTTTCTGCTTATGTGGTGCTGAGGAATCGAACCCAGGGCCTCATGCATGCAAGGCAAGCTACCCTAGCACTAAGCCACCTTCCCAGCCCAAGATTATTTCTTTAAAGCTTATTATCTGATTTATTTTCTGTGTATGCTTAACCTTCTACCTCATTAAAATGTTGGGCCTTTGTTGTTTGGGGGAGAGTAGTGACTCTATATTTTGCTCTGTAAAAAATACAAGATAGCTTGGTGTCTAGTGGCTAAGCCTTTACTGCTAACCAGACCCCTAAATCATTTAGAACAGATTCAACAACTTTTTCAATTTTCACTGAAAATTGCTAGTATTTCCTCTGCCAAAATAGCTATTCATTTATTACTACAAAAATTTCAAATATGATTTATATATAAATAAAACATTGCAATAAATTTCCTTTTCAGAGACAATATGCATGCTTATAATTACAGCTGCCTGGGAGGCAAGAATAGGAGGATTATGGAGAAAGCAGTAAGTCCTACATGAAAGAAAAGCAAAAGGACTGGAGTGAATGTATGGATAGATGGATAAGTAGGTGGAAGGAAAGGCGGCCTTTTTTTCCCCCCTGGTCCTGGTGTGTGAACTCAGGGCCTTGGCGCTTGCTGTCCCTTTGTGCTCAAAGCTAGCACTCTACCACTTGAGCCATGGTGCTGCTTCTGACTTTCTCTGAGTATTTTATTAGAGATAAGTGTCTCATGGACTTTTCTTTCCAGGCTGGCTTTGAACCAAAATCCTCAGATCTCAACCTCCTGAGATAGAATTACAGGCTTGAACCACCAGTGCCCAGCAGGATGGAACTCTCTCATGTTAGCTCCTTTTCCTTTTGTGTTAGTCTTTTACAGCGCCTCCTAGTGGAACTGTAGCCTCCTCCCTAGGCACCTACTGTACAGCTCGAATTTATTCCAATTCAGATTTTGCTAACATGTTGCTTAAAATATTCTTGTAATTGTTGGAACCTGTACCTTAAAATACCCGTGAGGGCTGGGATGTTGGCTCAGTGGTAGAGTTGTTTGCCTTGCATGTATGAGGCCCTGGGTTCAATTCTTCAGCACCACATAAGCAGAAAAAAGCTGTAAGTGGCACTGTGGCTCTAGTAGTAGGGCACTGGTTTTCTGGTGGTTAATTGGAGATAAGAGTCTCACTGACTTTTCTGCCCAGGCTGGCTTTGAACTGTGATCCTCAGATCTCAGCCTTCTGAGTAGCTAGAATTATAGGAGTGAGCTTCCAGCACCTGGCTCAACAGCCTATTAATAGCTAAGTGCCATAGATTTCAATTCAAAGCTTGGCTACTCCTTAATGGAAGTTAGGATGTAGCAAAAGAAGGGACCTGCTTCTGTACCTCAAAGACTACCAGACAGAAGAAAGAAAAACAAAGTGACTTAGAGTGAACACCAGATACCTGCAGAAAGTGACAAATCCAACCAAAACCAGAAACAGAGCTGCAATGTGTGTGTAAAGGATTCTTGTACTGCCTGCCATTTTTTTGGCACTGAAACCTGGGAAAGAGTTTGAGTATCCAGCTGAAGTGATGGGTGGGGGCAGCCACATTCCCAGAATCAACACTCATAAAACAGTTTTAAAAGCAAGAGAGGGGCTGGGAAGGTGGCTCAGTGGTAGAGCGCTTGCCTTGCATGCCTGAGGCCCTGGGTTTGATTCCTCAGCACCACATAAGCAAAAAGAAAAAAGCTGGAAGTGGCGCTGTGGCTCAAGTGGTAGAGCGCTAGCCTTGAGTTGAAGAGCTGAGGGACAGTGCCCAGGCCCAGAGTTCAGGGCCCACGACTGGACCCAAAAAAAAAAATTTGTAAAAAACAAAACAAACAAACAAAAAAAAAACAACCCAGGGACAGTACTCTGATCCTGAGTTCAATACTCAGGACCAAACCAAATAAGTGGTTGAATATTTCTCAAATATTTTTCACTGTGACTTTTTAGGACATACATACACATACTTTGGCATAAAAGATTAAATACAAGAATTATATTCTAGCCGGGCGCTGGTGGCTCACGCCTGTAATCCTAGCTACTCAGGAGGCTGAGATCTGAGGATTGCGGTTCAAAGCCAGCCCGGGCAGGAGAGACCGTGAGACTCCTATCTCCAATAAACCACCAGAAAACCGGAAGCGGCGCTGTAGCTCAAGTGGTAGAGTGCTCGCCTTGAGCTGAAGAGCTGAGGGACAGCGCTCAGGCCCAGAGTTCAAGCCCCACGACCGACAAAAAAAAAAAAAAAAAAGAATTATATTCTGTGGCTAGGAATGTAGTTCATTGGCAGGAAGACTGATTCCAAAACATAGGAACTTGTTGGTTCAGTCTATAGCTATACCAAGTGTTTGAACAGAGAACAGGCAAAGCCAGTTTACTTTTCAAAGCTAGTTTACTTTTCAGAATATATATAAATCTCCTCAATGTTTTTTTCTCCACAGAAAGATTACCACATCCTTTTATTCAACGAATATTTCATTTCTGTACTGTCCAGGTTATGTGTTTTGGAATGTTTTTTTCTTACACTTAGTAACTTTCTTATGAAGGTATTTGTTGGTATTAAGGAACAGAATTTATCTTATGCAGAAAATTCAGCACATTCCTTACAGAGAAATACATGTAGAAACCATGCTCTTCATGGATTTCTCATCTTGGTATATATCATTTTTCTAAGTAGATCAGTACTTTGAAAAGTGTGCAGATATTCTAGGGAATAATATAAAAATTACTGTTAAAGATGGAAAGGCATGAGCCAAGTGTGGTGGTTCACATTTATAATTCCAGCCCTCAGAGGCAGGAGGATAACCAGTTTAAGGCCATGCCAGGTTCCATCGCAAGACCCTGCATCGAGAAAAAAAAAAATTGAAGTGTTTCATTCAATTCCTACCCCAACAGAGTAAATTGTGTACAAATTAAATTTTATACAAATTCAATGTTTGAATGTGTCCAGCATCACCAAGGTGAAATCTGGTTGACAGTGATCAAGCTCTGATCTGATTCTTAAATTATACTATTAATTTTGTTTAAAAAAAAAAGAAAAGAAAAAGAAGGGGCTGGGAAAGTGCTCAGGCCCAGAGTTCAGGCCCCACGATCGGACTCAAAAAAAAAAAAAAAAAAAGAAAAATGAGATATGTAGTGAAACACACCAAAAATTGTGACTGTCATTGTCAAACACATGCTGATATTTTGTACCTTTATAGTTTTATCTTTATTGTGCCATAGGTACTGGTGATGAAGAAAACATAAATTAAATGAAATAAAACTCAATTTAAAGAAAATCTAAAAGAAAAAAAGAGTTCAGGGATAGTGCCCAGGCCTAGCACCAGACACAGACACACAGACACACACACACACACAGACACACACACACACACACGAATCTGAACCAAAATATCACATTTAAAGAATAAGTGTCAACAATGCAAAAGCTTGAGCAAAGCAGAGCTTTTCCCTGCAGGAAAGCCTAATGGGCTGTCAAATCAGTACCGAAGTCTACTTTGTAGGCTTCAAATCAGTAAGGGAAACTGGCAGAGTGACCTTAAATCAGGTTGTTATGAAATTTTGATAGCTGCATTCATCCATCTCCAGGCCAAAAAAAATCAGCAGTGGGAAGTACAGGAAATCACCTCCTATCCTGTTACTCTCCCTATATCTAAGTCACAGTGCAACTCTCGGTTCAGTTTTCCTGGCTTAGGATATAGATAACCAGTAGGTTACATCAGATAGTAGTTGGTGGCTTTTGTTTTCTTGTGTTTATTAGTAATAAGCATAATGACAACTCAATACTTTCCCCCACTCCTAGGCTCTTGGGTGAACTCATAGCACAGAGTACAGAAGCGCTTGCAAGCAAGCACAGCAAGGACATGGGGGCAGGGCCACTGGGAATGAGCAAGAGACTTTGTTTCCTACCTTGTCACCTAAATTCAGCCCACATAGTAAAAACTTGGTGAAGTTATTTGGTGAGGGATTTGAGGTATAAAGATATCATGTTCCTATTGGCTGGTTTATGTTCGCTTTTGTTGGTGATGTTCATTTTCTAGATGATTATAACAGCCAAAATCTCAGGTTCACCTTTCCTTATTCTTTTCTACTCAGAACATTCCATGATGTGAGCTATCCTGTTGTGTGGCTTTAAATTCATCAAATCGAGGGAACTGGGTACTGAGAAACCCAGGAACACTGCAGCGGTGTCTTGTTTTTTAACATCCTGTTCAGTATTTGTTGATGGATTGTGAGTAAAAGCACAACCCCATCGAATGCCCGTCTCTCACAAATGCTCCCCAACCTGCTTTGCCACCGCAGGACCAGGAGGAGTCGCTGCAGAGGCAGAGGTTTATTTCTAGATCGCTCTTTCATTCATTCCTTCCTCCGTGCTGACAAAGCCACAACCAAACACAAGAGAACCAACTCCAAAGCTCACTTCCATTCTGCCTCATGCTAATGTGTTGAACGTATTGAGTTTCATTCTTAAAGTGCAGATAAAACAAGTTTGCTTTTTAAGCCTAGAGTAGGAGATAAAAAGCCTCAAAGAGAAAGTGAATATCATTTCTGGGGCATCCTTCATAGTGGCGAAAAGAACTAATACTTTCATTACATCTGGTCATATTTTTAGTTGTCTCAAGATCTAGACCAAACATGGCTCAGTGCATTGTCTAATCTGACTTCTTCTAACCCTTAATCAAAAGCTTGCACCTTACTACTAGAACACCTGGACCACCAAACGTTAACGAGACGTTTCACAGAAACCACTACACGGCTTGACCATTGATGGGTACCAAATGAAGACAGAGTAGTAGCTCCCAGAATATATAAAAAATATAATATATATTATGCATAATAAAATATATGAAATATAGATATAATATATACAAAAAATAAGACATTCCTAAATAACTTGAGAGGAGGGACAAGAGGGAAGAAATGGAGGAAAACGAGGGAAGGGGGTGACAGGGTCCAAGCAGCACTGAACTCGTAACTGGACTTACGGAATTGTCACCCCTTTGTACAACTACACCATCATCCTACCAGACTGGAAAAACAAAACAAAAAGATATTCACCTATTGGGACGGAAGGGGTTGGCTAGTTGGTGAGCAGACCCACTAGTTTTTACATAAGACAAACCACTGAGTGCCCTTACAGGGAAATGTGTCTTTGCATTAACAAAAGCACGAAGGATGTAAGACAGCAGGGAGAAAACCATCAGCACAATAAACTGGCCACCTAAAGAAAATCACATCCAAGGAACACATCGCGTCCCGGAGTCGTTCTTCTTCTTCCCGCTTCCGAGCATTTTTCTAGTTAAATTTTCATTTAAAGGCTAGGAAAGGGGAAAAAAAAAAAACAAAAACGTCGGCCCTGACCTAAGCCCAATGGGCCAACCAACCACAGCTTCTCGGGGTTGATGACCCCGGGAACTGGGGGGGGAACCCCCTAAAAGGAAAAGCGACCCTCTGCCGTGCCATTGTTCCCACAATGCCGTGACTCGGATTCGAACCGAGGTTGCTGCGGCCACAACGCAGAGTACTAACCACTATACGATCACGGCGAGCTACCGGGACGCCACGGCCTGCCGGGCGCCAAGGGCCGTCCTTGAGGTGTGGAGAGCCGCCGTCCGGTCTTTCTCGAACTTTCCACGGAGGGAGCGCCAGCTGACCCCTTCCACACCCCCCCGGGGCGGGGGGAGACAGCGCCAGGCTCTGCCTGGGAGACCCGCGTACACCGCCGATGGGGGGGGGGAGACGTGGGAGCGCTCGGCCGACGCCGGGACGCCGACGACGCCGGGCCCACCGTGACGTGTGGAGAGCCCGGGGTCGCCGAGGGGAGCGGGAGGGACTCGTCGTTCTCTCTCAACATGCTACGAAAAGGAATTCTGACCACAGCACCACCACCACCCCCCAAAAAAACAAACGCTATCTTAGAGAAGCAGGGGGGTGAGGGGGAGGAAGTGTCTCGCGAGCTCCGAGTCCGCCCCGAAAGCTGAGGAGAAAGCGCGCCAGCTTCGGCGGCTGCCGGCGCGGCGGCGAGGTTGCTGATAGGCGGGAACTAGCCGGGACGGGGTGATGACGTCAAAAGGGGGCGGGACTTTTGACAGAGAAGAGACTAAGGGAGGCCGTTTGGCTCCGGGTTCCCGGTAGCTCGCCGTGATCGTATAGTGGTTAGTACTCTGCGTTGTGGCCGCAGCAACCTCGGTTCGAATCCGAGTCACGGCATTGTGAGAACAATGGCACGGCAAGGGGCCAGCGTTTTGTCCATTTCCTCCATTTTTTTTTTTTTTTTTCTTTTTAAACCCTCTATCGTAACCTACAGGAAAATGGATCCCGTTCCCTTGTCGCAGGATAAAGTTGATTCACAACTGGACTACCCAAGGATTTGGGCTTCCTGGTTCCTAAGCGACTGGGGGACGTTTCGGGAGACAAAAGCACCGGGAACTCGCCAGGCTAAAATGTGAAAGGACATCGTCTCGCAGATTTCCACCCAAACGCCCTGGCGTGGATTCCAGATCGTTCTGGAAGAGGAGGCTCCTGGAAGGAAGGCTCCTGGAAGGTACCTCTTAAAAAAGCAGAATATGATGAAACCCCTTTGTGCAAGGAATATGCACTTTAAAATAACAAATGCATGTCAGGAGATTAAAACAGGCTGGGGGGGGGAGAGGTCGGTTATGGAGAGGAGGGGGAATGGAGAGAGGAAACATCATTGCAGTTTTAGATGCTTGTCTGAAACCTGTTGGAATTGTTTCTGGAGAGGGGCTGGGGGGCAGAGGGGAAAGTGGTGGAGGGGGTCGATGGATTGGGATATCTTGTATGGAAATTTCACAACCCCTCCCCCTCCCTTAATAATGTATGCTAATAAAAAATATAAAATGATAGTGGGGGGGAAACGGGATAATGTAATATGCAGAGGCTTGCAGGGAGTGTGGACAAGGTGGTGTAGTAATTCCTCTTTCTGAGCGTTTCTCCCTAAATCTTCTTTATAAAGGCCCCCCACTGCTATAAGGCCCCCCCCCGGGGCCCGGGCCTTCCCAGGCGCTTCTCAAGTACCTGTTGATTGAATGCAAGTACCTGGGGAGTGGGAAGCGGAGAAATGAGCTAGCAGAGCTTGTTGGATGTCCTGCGACTCTAGGGAGTGACAGCAGCGATCTGATCGTGTTCATCCAGAGCCCACCCCCCCCCCGGTGTCCCCGGAGGGGCTCATTGGGGGCTGAAGACGCTGAAGGAAGACTTCCATGGGGACCCTCAATTCATGTGTCAGAGACCGTGGGCGCATCCTCCGTTTCGTAGTCATCGCCTATTGGATTGGGTCCTCGGCCCAAAGGTGCTCGGTGGGGTGGGTGCGAGCAGGTGGACCAGAAGGGGGAGAAACAAAATCCGTGGCGGGTGTGTGTGTGTGTGTGGGGTCCCTGCTGGCTGCAGGGAGGTGAGCATTCCCGGGCTTCGGATCGGGGGGTGGGCATCGGCATCAGGGAGTCCGAGAGGCCGCAAGGACTGGGTGCCGGGGCCGAGGAGGCAGAGAGGCTGACTTCGGTCTAGTAACCGATCTGGGTCCGGAGGGGAACGTCCACTCGCTCCGCAAGGCCTCGATGGGTCCCTGCTGCGGGGAAATCAAGCCACCAGGAGGCCTCCCCCCCCTTCACCCCCCTTCACCCCACCCCGACCCCCCGCACACACACACACACACACCCCGGTGAGGATCGCCCCCTGCAGGCCTCTGGAAGCCTCTTCAAGGCACCCGGGAGAGATGGGTCTGAGCCCCGCCACCACCCCCCCCACCCCCTTCACCGGGAAGCCATGAGGATCGCCAGCACCACCCTCCTCCCCGCCTCTCCCCCACCCCCCCAACCCCACCCCAACTTCCCAGTAGCGTCATCCTCAGCTTCTCTGGACCAAAAAAAAAAAAAAAAAAGAACCAAAACAAGAACCACCCGAGCCAACGGGCTAAGAGTGTAATGCGCCTGCGCACTCCCCACCGTCCGCGTCCCCACCCCGTTGGTTAGTCAGGCGGTGACGTAGCCAGTGGGCCGGCCTATGAGTGTTGAAGAGGACTTTCGGAAGGCTCGCCCCACAGGTCCCCGGTAGCTCGCCGTGATCGTATAGTGGTTAGTACTCTGCGTTGTGGCCGCAGCAACCTCGGTTCGAATCCGAGTCACGGCATTGTGGGAACAATGGCACGGCAAGGGGTTCGCCTTCTTTTTTTTTTTTCCCCTTTTCCCCTCCTCTTCCTGTCTAGATAAACTGGAAGCCGGTCTCTGATGAAAAGAACTGCCGCTCTGCTTTCCCCTGCGGAGAAGAAAAGATCGCCTCCTCCTGTCATTCCTTTCCAGGCTCTGGATGTGGCTTCGGATCAGCTTCTCCCTTCCTGACTCAAAGTCAGTGTCCAAATCGTTCCACCCCAATGAGCTCCCCCGACCCCCCCCCCGCCCCGCCCCGACTTGGTGGGGTTCCCTTCCTCGCTCCCCCCCCCAGCTTCTTCATGCATTATTTAAAATTGTGTCATCCATTTTTCAATAGACTATCTGCACACGCGGTAGTGAAAAGGATCTTTCTCATGCCACCAATGATTGCCAATTGCTGGGATATATTTGCCTTGACAGTCCTTGTGCAAACAGATGTTTATGTACATAGATGTGAATGTATTCCTGTACTTCTTGCATAAAACATAAATAGTCTATCCCCCCCCCCACACACACACACACGCCCTCCAGAATGATGTAATAAGAACAGAATTCGAGGTGACAGATTTTCCCTTGGGTAGGCAATCTCTCATTATGGGGAAAAGTACACACACACACACACACACACACACACAGACACGCCACCTTCCATTTAGCTAGGGAGGGTGGGGACAGTTTGGAGTAGCCAAACGGGGCAAAAATTCTTTATTGTATCCATTAAAACCTTTTTCTGGGCTCCTTTTACAAAGCAATTCTGTTATTTGACTTTTCAGGTTGGGAAATCAGGAGAGCAGCTTGAATTGGAGAACAGAAGGCCAAGTTGATTTTTCTGTCCATCTGGGAACCCTCTATTCACCCACCTCCCCCCCCCCCCCCCCCCCCCGTTCTTATGGCCGAAATCTAATTTAAGTCACAAACCACCAAAGTTTGAAAAATCAAGTGGATTGTAATCAGGACTGACTGAGTCTTCAAGTTTGTGTTCCAAGCACACGGCCTCTCCATAAATATTTAAACTGAAGGTCTGTTTGTTTGTTTAGTTTGCTTTTCTTAGTCAGGGTCTCACTGTGTTAACAAGGTTGGCCTCAGACTCACAGATCTCCAGCTTCTGGGTACCTGGAATTACAGTGACACCAAATGCCTGGTTCTGGGGTGAGTCTACAAATGAATGAAGTGGCCAGGTTTGCTTTAGAATTGTATATATTAATTGCATATTTAAATAATGAATCATGCCATTTTCATATTAAATAGAACTTGTCTGTGAGCCCACCAAAAAAAGAAAATTCACTCTCCCATTTTTCTTTTTCGATCCGGTTGTGGGGCCTGAACTCTGGGCCTGGGCGCTGTCCCTCAGCTCTTCAGCTCAAGGCTAGCGCTCTACCACTTGAGCCATAACACCACTTCCTGCTTTTTTCTTTTTGCTTATGTGGTGCTAAGGAATCGAACTCAGAGCCTCAGGCATGCAAGGCAAACACTCTACCACTGAGCCACCTTCCCAACCCCCTCTCCCATCTTTCTAGTAACATGTAACTATAGGTCCTCCCTCTCTTGTCCCTCTCTTTCTTTTCCTTTCTTCCTTCCTCCTTTCTTCCATCTTTCCTTCCTTCTTTTTTCCTTCCTTCTCCTATTCTTAACAAGGATATGACTTGGAAAAATATTTCATTTTCCTCTTTACAGTAAGAAGAAAAAAATGAAGGTTGGTGGTAAAAGCAACTGGTTGCGGGGCTGGGAAGGTGGCTCAGTGGTAGAGTGCTTGCCTTGCATGCCTGAGGCCCTTGGTTCGATTCCTCAGCACCACATAAGCAAAAAGAAAAGAGCTGGAAGTGGCGTTGTGGCTCAAGAGCTAGAGCGCTAGCCTTGAGCTGAAGAGCTGAGGGACAGCGCCCAGGCCCAGAGTTCAGGCCCTATGACCAGACCCCCCCAAAAAAAGAAAGAAAAAGAAAAAAAGCAACTGGTTGCAGTAAGAGAAATATTACCATTGTCCCCACCATGAATGCACTCCTTCCTCTGCTGTATAGCTTCCTATCTCTGCGCCTTTGTTCCGCTCATGCTAATCTCCTAGCTTGGAATGACTCTTCATCCCTTTGCTTCATTTGTCCAAGTGCTACACAGCTCAAGTGTACCTTCTTCATGAAGCCTGCAACTTGGTTGGTCCCATTCCTCTCAACAGTTACCACCTAACTCTATCCTACTTTCTAGCCATGTGACACCTTTCCACGTAACCATTTTTACAGATTTGTGTTGGCTTGTTGTTTTTGTGGTACAGGGCTTTGAACGGAGGGCCTCAATCATGCCACTTCAGCCATGCTCCTATTCCTTTTTTTTCTTTAGTTATTTTTCAGAGAGGCTCTTTTGCCTTTTGCTTAGAGTGGACTTGTGGACTTTGAATTGTGATTCTTCTGATCTCTGCTTCTTCTGTGACTGGGACGCCTGGCTGAACATTTTACAGTTTGAAAAGCTAGTTCAAATTCATCATATCCCATAATCGCCATACCATTACCAACCATTTCCAGGAAAGATCAGTGCCATTGAATTCTTGTCCAAATATCTTACCAGAACCCATAGCTGTTGACTCCTGGTCAGTGCCCTTCCTAGCCCTCCACAACTGGAGTTGTGGAGACCCTTATACACGGATTAACTATACCATCCTTCAGCTATGTGTCATTCCTTTGACCAGGTTTACAGCATTTAATATATATTATACATATTATTATATATTATATATTACACACACACACACACACACACACACACACACACACACACACACATATACATATATAGTCGGTTGTGGGGCTTGGACTCTGGGCCTGGGCGCTGTCTCTCAGTTCTTCAGCTCAAGGCAAGCGCTCTACCACTTGAGCCACAGTGCCATCTCCAGTTTTCTGGGTGGTTTATTGGAGAGAAGAGTCTCACAGACTTTAGTGCCTGGGCTGGCTTTGAACTGTGATCCTCAGATCTCAGCCTCCTGAGTAGCTAGGATTACAGGCGTGAGCCACTAGCACCCAGCTTGCACTTAATATTTTTAACCACACTTTTAAGAACGTGTGTTCATTATTTTCTCTATTAGACTTCATGAAGCTAAGCAATAGCATTTGTGTCATCTGAGAGTCTGTCAAAACTATGAGTTCTGGGACTGCACCCCAGCTAGATTTAAAGAAATCATAACCTGCCGGGCGCTGGTGGCTCACGCCTGTAATCCTAGTAGAGCGCTCGCCTTGAGCTGAAGAGCTGAGGGACAGCGCCCAGGCCCAGAGTTCAAGCCCCACGACCGACCAAAAAAAAAAAAGAAATCATAACCTGTAATTTAACAGGATTTGGGAGACAAGTGTTCACATGACAGTTTTACAAGCATTGTCCTATAGACATAAAACAATAGAATTTACACATAGCAGGAATTTAATATTTTGAGACAGGGTATTATAGGAAATCCCCCCTTCCCTATCACATGCTTCTCCCCCAGCTTGAACTCTCACCTCATTGAGGCTCTTTGGAAGCTCAAAAGGCAGTTATGGTGGGGTGTGGTGATGGTTGCCTGTAGTCCCAGCACCCAGGAGGCTAAGGCAGGAAGATGGGAGCTACAGACTGCACACTGAGACCTTCCCCAGCTGAGCCAAACTCAAATGCCCTGGCTTCAGGGCTACAACACTTCCGGTGAGGAATTGGCCTTATTTCCAAGACCAAAAATGCTTAGGGCTTGAGCATCAGAGCCTCGGGAGGATAAGGGGTTGTGATAGACAACATTGGAACTGTTTCTAGACTTGATTTATTGACGTGTCTGTTTCCATTCTGTCATTCACATGATTGACAATGAAACCCTGGATGTGGCTTAAAGGGATTTCTGCGAGTGTGCACACCGCCTTGCGGGCTGGGTGGGCCTTTTCTGGGCAGGTGCGCCTGTTTTTGGAGATATTTGTGCAAGGGTTGTTTGCACGCAAAGGGGGGGGGGGGGAGAGGGGTCCGTGGGAACGACACGGGCCAAGTGGGTGTGATGCGGGAAGGGTTGGCCTGGATTGGGTATCTGCGGGGGCAGGAGGAGGTAGGTGGGGCCCCCCTTTTCAGCATCTCGCACCTTCTGGGAGATGGAGAAGGGAAACAGATGGGGATGCATGGATGCGCCCCCCCCCACACCCCCAGATGACACGTGCAGGAGGATTCACCCTAGCCCAGGAGTTGCATCCTCATCTCCGGGGGAGGGGGTCCCCACTTCATCCATCCCAGGTGAGGAGATGATATCCGCTCCTCACCTCCGGGGCGGAGCGAGGACGACCCCGAGAGACAGCAGAGCCCCGCCCCTCCCTTGTTATTGAAGGCTCCCCCCCCCCCCCCCCACACACACTGCCCCTTCCCGCCTGGCTAGGCCCCGCCCCCTGCCCCTGCGAAGGCCCCGCCCCGTCCACCGAAGCCACGCCCACCCCACGGCGGCGTGGCCACGCCCCCGCCGGGCTCCCGCGCTCCCCTCGCCCAGTCCCGCCGGCCCCATGTTACTGAGCGGAGCTCCTCCGGCGGGCTCCGGCCCGGGGCCGCGGGCGCAGGGGGGCGCCGGGAGCGGCCCGGGAGGATCCCGTCGGAGTGCCGGAGGTACCGGGGCCGGTCCGGGAGGGGGTGGCAGCGGTGGAGTAGCCAAGTGGCTCCGGGAGCACCTGGGCTTCCGCGGGGGTGGGGGGGGCGGCGGCGGCGGCGGCGGGGGGGGGCAGCAAGCCGGCGCCCCCGGAGCCCGACTACCGCCCCCCCGCGCCCGGCCCGGCCGCGCCCCCCGCGCCGCCCCCGGACATCCTGGCCGCCTACAGGCTGCAGCGAGAGCGCGACTTCGAAGACCCTTACTCCTCCGGGGGGTCGTCGGGCTCCGCCGCCCTGGCCGCCCCCGCGGCCCCGGGACCCACGCCGCCCCCGCGCCACGGCTCGCCCCCGCACCGCCTCATCCGGGTCGAGACCCCCGGGCCCCCGGCGCCCCCTCCCGAGGAGCGGAGCTCGGGACCCCCGGCCAGCAGCGACAGGGTGAGTGCGGGGGCGGGTGGGCCCGAGGGGAGGCCTGGAGGTCGCCGGGGGGGGGGGACAAAGGTGGCGCCTGGCCGGCCCTGGGCCTCGGGGCTGTCACGGCCCCTGACCCCGGGGCTCGAGGTCTTAGCCCACCTTTGTTCAGGTTCCCGACCAGCTAAATCGGAAGCGAACAGGAATCCCCCCCAAACTCTGCCCGTGGTCCCCGGACTGGTGACCCTCCTCCTCCTCCTCCTTGATTCCACAGCACCTTCCCCCACCCCCACTCCCCCAGCCTGATCTAACGGGAATGGGGAAGCACACCCCACCCCTCACCCCTGCAGCCCTTTCCGAGCCGCGGCTTCTCTGCCCTTTGATCTCTGACCCTCCCCCCCCCCAGGGTAGATTCTGCACAAAGCTTTCCCCTCCTTTCTCTCATCCCTACTCCCTTTCACTCCTCCTCCTCCTCTCCCCCTCCTCCTCTTTGAGCCTAAGCATCCTTACAGGTACCCCCCCTCCCGAAAAGAAGGCAAGGGCTTCTCTTTGTAGACACAGCAAGGGCTGACTTCGGCTTTAACTCCCCCCCCCCCCCCCCCCCAGTGTGGCAACTAGAACCGAGTGAGCTGTTCTCAGGATAGTAGCTTTGGGCACTGTGTGGCTCTTGCCAAGGAAGCTGATTATACCGGGGTAGTCAGCTATCTCCAGAGGCTACAGGCCCATTCTTTCCTGGTCCCCCTTCCCACCTACACACATATACATACACACACATGAGTACAGTTGCTGCTCAGGACCTGTTGCCTAGATAGGGCTCCGAAGCAGAGCCCATGTCCTCTAGGCCTGCCTCCCCCTAGATCCATTCTCAGAGAAGCTGTACAGTCTTTGATGGCTCTTCATGGGGCAGAGAGGACAGCAGGCAAGTCACTGTTCCCCAAGATGTCTCCTTTCCCTCAGAGACCCTCCCCACACCCCAAAGCCTCCACTCATAGCCTTCCCTGGAAGAGTGACAGCTGAAAGCCATCCCCAGGCCCCCACAGCCCTAAGTCCTAGGTCAGAGACTGTGAGCTACCCTGGCACTCCCTGGGAGCTCGGCCCTGGAGCTTCAGTAACCTTTCCTATGCAAGAGGACTTTTTATTTTCTGGATCGGAGAGCAAAGTTGCTGTCTGAATCACAGGATTCTAGAATGGAGGATTTTAGTGGAGAGACACTCTGCCCACTTCTGGATGAGAGAGATGTGTCAAGGTCAGAAAGAAGCCTCAGGAATGTGAGTAATTTCTCCCGTAGTTCCTGCTGTGAAGCATGGCTGCCCATTGTAGGCCAGACTCCTTAGGGTGTCCCAGGCTGTGCTGTCTCCTTTCTAATTGTCCTCAGGACCATGTGGCTGTGTGATATGTGTTGATGGTGTGGCATTGAGGCCCAGGGAGTAGCTAGGCCCTAGTCTCTCCGCTGATCAGTTAATCTCTTCTCTAAACCACAGGCTATTGGCACATGGCCTTAAGCTGTCCTGGACCCTTTTCCTCTCTGTAAGTGGGTAAGAATGACCTAACAGGCTGCTCACCAAGCTGTGGTTTCCTCCAGGATAAGGACTGTATCCTCCTCATGTCTGTGTCGCCCAAGTGTCTGACAAATTCTTGGCATACGTATGTCCTGAACGGTGACCATCCACTCCCAGGGTAGTCTGAGGGTCATCCTTCCCTTGCACATTTTTCCAGAGACCTCAAGAAAGGTGCTGAACCCACTGAAATCATTCAGACAGACTCTTAGTCTCTTCTTACTGGAGAGCATCTATGCCTCAGCCTGGGTCAGCTCTGAAATCTGTAGGTTGTTCAGACCTGAGGGGGCCAGGACATGGCTGACTCCTTTGGCAGCTGGAGGGGCAGGAATGACATCCAGCAGGCTCTTCCAGGAGCCACACAATCTGTACTTTCTTCTGCGAATATGATGAGAAGAATCCAGAGTGCCATTTGAGCTGGGACACTGTTTCATGGGCTTTAACAGTTGCAAGGGCTCCCCCATTATTTAGAGTCAGCAACTTCCTCTAGGTAAAACCCAGCGTCCCTGAATCCTTACCATAAGCACGATACCTAAGCATCCCTTGGGCCTTATGAGTGGCACAGTGGCGTAGGGTTCATGTAAGGTGCTGTTCCTGGATGGTGAGCTCCCTTGCCCCTGCTCTGGCCAAACTGGTGTTTTGTACCCTATGCCTGCTGTATTCTCGTTCTCAGCTCTTCAAGGCCCTGAGGTTTGTTGCTTTGGGGCCTCCTCCTGAAGTGAGATGGAGGAGACTGGGAGACCAGGGTGGGCCTTGTGCTGGCTGGCTTCTCTCCTTCTTCTAGTGGCCATTGCGGGGAACAGAGGGGCCACGCCAGGAGGTTGGATGAAAGGGGGTGGTGGTGCTTCTGTGATGAACTTGATAGACTGAGCGGGAAAGGCATCCATTAAGTATAGAGGCAAGAGAGAATGAGGGCCTGAACAGGACCCTGAGAGGCCCAGAGCATGTAGGACCATTAGCTTTCTCCTCACTCAGGACTCTGGCTGTCAGCCTAAGGCTCATGCACTCTGGCCATCTGGGCAGGCCTGGCAGGGCAGGTGTGGGAGCAGCAGGAGCAGCACCCTGAAATGGGCAGGCAGGGCCTCAGCAGATGGCCCCAGGAAGAGCTCCCTCTGGTGCTGGGCACTTGTCCCACCTTCCCCAGGCTTGTGCTCTGGCAGAGGGGGCCAGAGAGCTTGGGCAGTCCTTTTGATTTGCTTACTTTTCTCCAACCTTCAACCGGAAAAAACCTGCTCTAATTAGGGAAGGGGGATGGCTAGGGGCCTAGGCCCCTGATTGGATGAAGCTTTGAACTGCCTGAGACCATCTGCACAGTGTGTCCTTGGCCTCTTTCATGCCAAGACATGGAGGGATGGGGAGCAACATGGATAATAAGCTAGCAGGGCACCTTATATTGAAACCAGAGCTTTGGTTCCTGGCGTTTTCATCTTGCTCAAGAAATGGTGTGCATCAGGATCATTCCTATTTTTTTCTGGGAAAGGCACACAGTTTATAGCTCCCAAAGTAAAGAATTAAGAACTTCTGCCGGGCGCTGGTGGCTCACGCCTGTAATCCTAGCTACTCAGGAGGCTGAGATCTGAGGATCGCGGTTCAAAGCCAGACCGGGCAGGAGAGACCGTGAGACTCCTATCTCCAATAAACCACCAGAAAACCGGAAGTGGCGCTGTAGCTCAAGTGGTAGAGCGCTCGCCTTGAGCTGAAGAGCTGAGGGACAGCTCCCAGGCCCAGAGTTCAAGCCCCATGACCGACAAAAAAAAAAAAAAAAAAAAGAATTAAGAACTTCTAAAAGCAGAAGCCGGGTGCTGGTGGCTCATGCCTGTAATCCTTGCTACTGAGAATGCTGAGACCTGAGGATCGTGGTTCAAAGCCAGCCTGGGCTGGCAAGACCCTGAGACTCTTACCTCCAATAAGCCACTAGAAAAGTGAAAGTGGTGCTGTGGTTCAAGTGGTAGAGCGCTCACCTTGAGCTGAAGAGCTGAGGGACTACACCAGGCCCAGAGTTCAAGCCCCACTACTCCCCTCCTCACCCCCCCCACCAAAAAAAAAGCAGATGTAGCTAATGGGTAATCTCCATATATAGACTTGAGTCTTCGAGGCCCCTGTTTAGAAAGGAGTAAGCAAACAAATGGTAGGAAAAGTAAAAGGCCATCAAAGGGTCTAGAGTTGAACAAGACATTCTTGCCCTGGAAGTGACATTGTGGCTCAAGTGGTAGAGCACTCGCCTTGAGCTGAAGAGCTCAGGGACAGCGCCCAGGCCCCAGAGTTCAAGCCTCATGACTGATACAAACAAAAAAAACAATTTTGGGCTGGGAAGGTGGCTCAGTGGTAGAGTACTTGCCTTGCATGCATGAGGCCCTGGTTTTGATTCCTCAGTACCACATAAGCAGAAAAAGCCAGAAGTGGCCCTGTGGCTCAAGTGGTAGAGTGCTAACCTTGGGCTGAAGAGCTGAGGAACAACACCCAGACCCAGAGTTCAGGCCCCAGGACTGGCAAAAAAAAAAAAGACATTCTTGCCCTGAGATGATGATTGGACTGCCAGTTGTTGGACCATCCTTTATCCAGTGTTCATTGACTATTGGGCCGTCTAGGTACTAAAATGGTCTTGGCCTGAGTTTCTGTACTTGAATTTGCTCCCAAAGGGAGCAGTCATTCTCTGTTAGAGATACCGAGAGGAGGAAAGTCGCGGGAAAGGATGAGGATGGCGAAGAGGGGTCCAGGTTAAGGGACTGTTGTAGAATGGTTAGATGCCTTAGCCCTTTGTGGCCTCTGCTGCTTTGGCCATCTATGCTACCGCTAGTGCTTCATGGTGCTGAGGCTTATGGCTACTAGGGGATTGTAAGGCTAGCCTGCCCACTCTACCTGTGCCAATGTCACTGTCTGGAAGACATCTGTGCTTTAGTGCCTTGGCCAGTGAGTAACTCAGTCACACCTCAGCCCTGACAATCTTGTCTCTTAGGAGCCAGGAACTAGCTGGGACCCTGGTGATCTTGGATGGCTAAGCTGACTTGGCTAAATAGGGCCCCAGGTTTGGAGGGGTCCGGTCGTGGGGCCTGAACTCTGGGACTGGGTGCTGTCCCTCAGCTCTTCAGCTCAAGGCTAGCGCTCTACCACTTGAGCCACAGCACCACTTCCGGCTTTTTTCTTTTTCTGCTTATGTGGTGCTGAGGAATCGAACCCAGAACCTCATGCATGCAAGGCAAGTACTCTTACCACTGAGCCACCTTCCCAGCCCTCCTCCAATATTTGATCTTTTTATCCTTAATAATATAGTGCCTGACATTTTCTTTTCTTTTCTTTTTGCTAATACTGGGGCTTGAACTCTGGGGGGCCTGGGCACTGTCCCTGAGCCTCTTTATGCTCAAGGCTAGAGCTCTACTACTTGAGCCACAGCACCACTTCCGGCTTTTTTTTCCCCCTGTGGTACTGAGGGATTGAACCCAAGGCTTCATGCATGATAGGCAAGCACTCTACCACTAAGCCACATTCCCAGCCCCATGCTGACATTTTCTAAGTACCTGCCTCATAGCTGATATCATTTTGAAGCAGCAGGATGTGTATTAGACCAGATGACACTTGTAACAACCCTGTAAGGAAGATTCTATACCTGAATTACCTATGGATGAAATGAAACACAGGAATGTTAAAACACCTTTGCATGGTTCACATCCCTGCAGCCTGGCTCTGGGCTGAGCATCCGTGGGCAGTCTCTTAGCACCTAGCACCAAGGAGGCTTTTAGAGAAGAAAATCGGGGTCTTGTTTTGTGCTGAATTCACAATTTCCTGAACGATGTGACCTTGCTGGCCATGCATTCTTGAGGTGGCCATGGATACACCAAAGGGTCTTACAAAGGTTAGTGGCAGCAGCGGCATGTCTGATACATTGAGTGTTTTGTAAGCCTGGCATTGCTCTTGTAATTAGAAAAGGCAAAACAATCAATTTGTTTTATGTTGAAAGAGTTTCCCAGGCAGATTAAAATAGGCAGCCTAGGACGTAGAAACAATAGGTACCCAAAACTTGACTTTCAGGAAAGTTAAGTAGTGTTACCTTTTTCCAAATTAGTTGGTTGATAGGTTTTCAGTAACCTAGGGCTTCTGTGGTTAAATGCTTTAAAGGAAACAAAATGGTTTAATTTTTTAAAAGAAATGTGTTTAGGTTTATTGGCTACTTGAATTCCCAAGGCTAATTTTTTTTTTCCTGTGCAGAGATTTAATTGAACCTGAGGTCTTGACATGCTAGACAAGTGCTCTATCACTTAAACTATATCCCTGGACCCTAAAATAAATTCTAAGTGTGCAAGTAGAGGAGATGCTGCATTTGCCACATTTATAGAAAACAGTGCCAAGACACCGAGAGTCAGGAGACCCGGCTCCCACTCCTCTCCATGCTGCCGACAGGCAGTGTCCTGGTCACCAATCAGAACTCTTGATGCCTTCATTACCTGAATAGAAAAGATGATGATATTAAATGTTGAACACTCACCCCGGGCCAGCCTTTCGAATAAGCACTGTTAACAATTTCATTTCCCTCTTTTCTGCCCTTACCTACAATGACAGTTTAACCAGCCAGGGGCTTCTAGACCTCAAATGTAAACTGAAGAAGCGCAAGAGCTGATGGGGTAGCACAAGCCTGTAATTCTAGCACTAGGGAGACTGAAGCAGGAAGATCGTGAATCTGATGCCAGCTTGGCTAAATTGGGAGACACTGATTCAAAATTACCTGTATGCATGCGTGCGCGCGCACACGCGCGCGCACACACACACACACACACACACACAACAGTAGAGAGTTTGGGGACCTTGCAGAGCCAACATCCTGCAATGTCTATCCTCCTATCTCTGCCTTGGGTTCATACCCCCTGCAGTCCATGGGGTAGGGCCAAACCAAAGCCAGATGGCCAAACCAGAGCTAGCTACCTTGGAGACCAGGTGTGGGCAGGAAGGAGATTTAAAGGCTGACAGCTGCTCTGGGAAGGGCAATGCCTAGCTGACAGATAAGAATCAAGGGGCCTAGAGTCAGCCTTCTAGATGGCCAGAGGAAGGGAACTCACAGGACCTTCTGGATAGCAGCTACTTTACCTACTTGTTGAGAAATATGCCAGCTTTTCAGTCGATTCTGGATGACCAGTGGACATGCCAAAATACCAGCCCTGTGTTAGAAGCCTTTCCTGAAGTCCCTTGGCTGGTAGTTCTTCTCTTTTTGCCTTTTGAGCCATTGGTCTTGATCCTAGTTCAAATGTAGATTCTCCTTGTGAGTCTGATCCTGTCACCACTGCTCATCACTCAGAAGTCACACTGACCAGGGATCTGAATGCTGGTGTCACCCCACAGATGGAGCCCGGGAAAGGAAAGGGAGCCTTTTGGGCATCTGACAGATGTGCACTGTGTGGCTACTATGTGCCAGGCCCAGTGAAGGGGTATAGGACACATCAAAGGGGGATCAAAGGACCACAGACAAAACAACACGTTGTGTAAGAGGCTCATAGGGACCGCTTGCTCACCCCCATTGAGCAGCAGTGGGGATCTAGAAGCACTGAGCATGGAGGCCTGGGTTCTGTCTGGTATCCTCCATGCCCAGGGTAGCCACCTGTGCTGCCAAACCTGGTGTCTTTACTGCTGTTGCTGTCATAGATCCTATGGGCGCCCCAGCCCAGGACCAGGGCTTCCTGGAGCAGGGCGTGGAGCTAGGAGTGGAACAGAGGAACCATTGAACTACCCACAAGAGCTGCCACCTGGTTGCCCCATGGGCAACTGGCGACTGGCGCTGGGAAGGCCCAGGCCAGCCTGGGATGGGTTGTGGCTCTAGGCACAGACCCAAAACTCCAGAGAGAAACATGCTATGCGTGGCTCTGATCAGACCGGGCGAGGAAAGACGAAGGGCCTGTGTGGATTGGAGACAGGGAAGGGGCATCAGGGGCTTGGACCAGGAGTGTCTCTTCATCCCCGTGAGCAGCTTCTGGGAACACAGACTCACTTGGGGAGACTAAGTCCCCCCTTTATGACTCCACCCCACCCAGAAGCATTCTTCTTCCCTTGAATAAACTAGGACAAGTGCTTCCTTTGTCCATTTTCCTGTCTTCTATGAACAGATTTAACATAATGACTGACAGCGTTCAGGCTCTGTGTCCAGCCCCCAGGAAGCTCAGTCTGAAGGAGATCCTGAGTAAAACAAGCATTTACCACACAAGGTGATCACAGGCCAGCCCAGAGGCCCTGTATGAGCCTGGGGGTGGTGGTGGAAGGAAGTGTTTAGAGGGGTTCCAGAAGGACTTTCTGAAGAAAGAGAAGAATGAGTGAGGATTGGCCAGTCGTGGAGGAACAGGAAAGTGACATGGCAAAGAGAAAATGGTTAAGAAAGAGTCCAGAGTTTTCCCGAGAACACTGAGCTAGGATGGGCAGAGAGAAACAAAGAGGAAAGGTAGAACTTGAAGTCGCTTTGTGCTTTTTCTCAAAGCCCTGGAAAGCTGGTGTGAGGTTTAAAGTGTCAGGGGAGTCAGACGCTATTGAGAAGCTTCCACGAGTGACAGTGTGAGACGGGCGCGGACAGGCAGAATCCCCAACAGCGGACAGGCTCTGGAGCTCCCTGGGTTTAGGACTAAGCGTGTGGATGCCATTGGTCTGTGTAGAAGCAGTGTATATGTAAGTGAGTACATTTCTTTTCTCTGCCTCCTGGAGAAAAGAAGAACACCAAGGGCGGAGAGAAAAGGGGTGGTGATGGAGTAGAGACATTTTTCTAGTGCCTCCTGTATGCCAGTGAGCCCCAGACTAGTAGATGGTGCTACAGATGGGGTGGTACGAGATGGTGGTCTCAGGCAGAGACGTGAAGAGGGAGGCGAAGGAGCTGAAAACCTGAAGGAAAGGCTGGTAGAGGCCACTAGAATGTGCTTCAGAGGTTGCTGGAGGCGAACAGGGGTTCAAGGAATACGCTGAAGGGACCCTAGAATTAGGATTAGTTCCTTCTGTTCCTCTGTCCATGTCTTTCTTTGTAGCCCAGGCTGGCCTCAAAACTCTCAATCCTCCTGCCTCAGCCTCCTGAGCTCTGGGATGACAGACAGGAACCACCCTGGTGTCCTTACTAAGGGAAAGGGGGTGGGTCCCCATTCCCAAATCCTCTCAGGGCAGAGTGGTTCCCCCCAACAGCTCTCCAAGGCCTAATCTACTTCCGAACAAATGCCTAGCATTGAGTAGGGAGAAAGGCAGGTTTTCCTCACACCACCGTCCCCAGAGCCACTCCTAGTGGCCTAGAGCTCTAGGGTGCTGGCAGCTGTAGGTGGGCTGGGCTCCGTCTCCCCAGGAAAAACCAGTGCCCAGCTTGGAGAAAGCCTCTATTGTCTCCAGTGGCTGCCCCGCCCCCACCCACCCACCCCCAGCCTCGAGCACCTTGGGCGCCTTGCAGGACGGGCAGCTTGTGGTTAGCTCTGCCTTGACTGGAAGCAAGGACAGAAGGGTGGCTGTGAGCCACTGTGTGGGAGAGACGGACAGCTTGGGACATAGAGGACTAAGGCCTTTCCTGTCCCTGTCCTCTGGAAGCCACAGGGATTTCAACAGGGCCTCAAAGCTACCCGAAAGCATATTTCTTCCTGGTCAGCCCAGAAACCCACTGGTGGCAGATCCGACGATTCTTTGCACAAAGAGCATAGCTTCCAATCCTGAGTCCCCCACTTAAGCAAAGTGGTCTTGGGGCCTCCTGTTTCTGTAAATGGGGATAATGATGCCCATGTGACAAGGACCCTTGTGCAGGTCAAACAGCAGAATGGTGACCAAGTGGGTGCTCACCATTCCTTCCTGCCAAGAGGAGCAGCGGTAGCGTGGAGCACACTAATGTCTAAGTTCTCTCACGATTCTCGGCTTGCTACTTGAACTCTCCTAACACGTTAGTAACCACTCCTTCGAATTAATTCCTGCCTTTGAACCACCACCTGGTGTAGACACGTGTTCTTCTTGGATAGTAAGACCCTACAGTAAGTAGCCTCTTCCTGGCTATTTAGCCTGGCATATAGCCCCGAGACACAACATTTGCAGAGAAAAGAGATGTACCATTTTGGCAGTCGACTAGAAGTGGGGGACTCTGCGAAAGAAGAGCCATAATAATAGCCTGGTCCCCATCCAAGCCCCAGAGCCCATCCTTGGGGAGTTAGCTGGGCTCCCAGTCCAACACAGCTTTCCCAGGACTCTCGTTCCTGTGGTCAGTTAGGGAAGATCCGAGCTGTCTGAAGCCTGCTGTCTTTGCCCTCTTCCCACTTCCCACAGTTGGCAATCCTAGAAGACTATGCGGACCCATTTGATGCTCAGGAGACTGGTGAAGCTGCCTCAGGTGCTCCAGGGGCCCCAGAGAAGGTGCCTGAAAATGATGGCTACATGGAACCCTATAAGGCCCAAAAGATGATGGCTGGTGAGTGACAGGGGCGGAGGAAATGCTTCCTGAGGCGTAGGCTCTGCAGAACAGACTCCGGGACTCATACATCTTCAGGACTACTTTCTTGGAGAAATACGGAGAAAGCCTTTGCCAGATCCCTGGCAAGATGGCCCCTGCATTTAAGATAGAGTCATTTTGGAGACGAGAGCAGAGACTCATTGAAACTTGAGGCCTTAGAGGAGGTCACGCAATTTAAGGTCAGGTAGAAGCATTTGAGATAGTTAGGAATGGCAAGGTTGCAGCATGGGCTAGAGAGCAAGGATCCCCAAAAGAGGAGCGCTAGCTAGCTCTGGGGAAGAGTGATAAGGTTCAGATGACCTTGTGCTAAAGTGAAACAGGTTTGGACAACTAGAAATAGGACTAGAAACATAGATAACCATAGGAGCCATGAAATCGTTCAGAATTAAGGAGATCCTTGGGGATCCGAAGCCAAAAGAAGATCCAGGGAAAGAGTTCACATGGGCGTGGGGGAGGGTGATCAGAGAGGACAAGAGTAGATATGTGGAAACCAAAGCCCCAAGACAAGCTGAAAGGAGGGATGGTAGGGAAGGGATAGTCATACTTGAAAGCTGAGATGAGCAAGACCAAGAGGGCACAGGGAAGCACTCTGAAAACTGCAGCGAAGGATTTGGATTTGCTCCAAAAGGGGAAATGGACTCATTATAAATTCCTAAGCAAGAAAGACTCAGAATTAATGTGACATTTTAAGAGGATTACTGACGTCTTGGTGTACAGAATGGACTAGAAGGAACCACACATCAGAAAGTTGAGTGAGCAGGCTTTTTGTGGAAATCGTTGGGGGTTCTTACAAGGCCAATAATTAAAGACCTCTTTCTTCCTCTCCTGAACTTGGAAATAACTGAGACGTAAGATTAAGGACACAAACAAATGGAGATTAAAATGCCAACTCTGTTACTGACGGAGAATATTTCTTAGTTCTGTGACTACAGTGGGTGACAGAATTGAACTTGCCCTCTTAAGGCTTTGGCAATTCAGGGAAGCAATGGGTCTCCTGCGTGGGGGCAGGCCATTCACTGCATAGAAGAGAAAGAACTAGAATTGTTCTGTCTCTGCAAAGGGGTAGAGCTGAGGAAGAGGATGAGCATTTGCTAGGCCAGCCAATAGCCCTGAGGACTGTTATTCTGTTGGAGTCCTGGAAATGTGAGTCTGTGCTCTAGAGGTTTGCTCTGACAGTGATCCAGATAGGAAGACATGAGAGCAAAGAATGAAGTTAGGACCAGGTCCAAGGAGAACAATGTAATGCTCAGAAATGGAACCAAGTGAGAAAGTGGTTACCACTGAGGTCAGAGGGGTGTTGTGCCACCAGTGCCCAGCAATTAAATGTGGATTTTATTTTATTTTATTTTTGTTGGTCATGGGATTTGAACTCTGGGCCTGGGCGCTGTCCCTGAGCTCTTCAGCTCAAGGCGAGGGCTCTTGAGCCACAGAGCCACTTCCGGTTTTCTGATGGTTTATTGGAGATCAGGGTCTCACAGACTTTCCTGCCCAGCCTGACTTTGAACTGTGGTCCTTGGATCTCAGCCTCCTGAGTAGCTAGGATTACAGGTGAAGCCACCGGCACCCGCCCAAATGTGGAAATTTTTGAGCACACATTTTTCTGGAGAATAGCTCCATAGCTTTGTACCAGATTCACTTTTGAGGACAGTGATCCCCAAAAGCAAATCCCTAACTATAGAAGAAGGTGGTGAGTTTGAAACAGCGCGTTGACATCTTTGTTTATGGCCACGGGAATGAGACTAGAGATAGAGATGCCACGGATGATTAGGAAACAGAGGCCAAGATCCAGGGGGAAAGACCGAATGGGAGTGATGAGAGAGAAGACAGGTCGTGAAACGGACTTGTCAAAAGGAAGTTTCAAGAAGTGGGTGGCCAGCAGTGTCTGAGCAACAAAGATTTCCTACTTGTGAAGTGATATCGCGATATCATGGGAATGAACCTAAGTGGAAGGTAAATGACAGGTAGGTAGGTAGGTAGGTAGGTAGGTAGGTAGGTAGATAGAGAAGGACAAGGAGATGTATTACGGGGGAAGGATGTGCCTCAGTTTCCCTAACATGTCAACTTCAGCTTCCTTGATTTTACTAGTTACATGGGATTCTTTCTCTGTCTCTTTGTCACTTGTCTGCCCCTAATTCCCTTTTCTCCGTGCTGTTAAGAGTCCTGGAAGTGTTTCCAGGACAAGGGATTCAGGATGTGTGGCTGCAGAACTCCCCCAGAGCCGGAGCATCTCCTTGGAAGGAAGCCTGGCTTGTGGCAAAAGATAGCTGCCAAAGGTGGGGGGAGGGGGAGGGCATGGCCGGCTAGCTAGGCTTAGCTCATACCTCTCCCTCTCGTGCCCTGGTAGAGATCCGGGGCTGTAAGGAGATGACAGCTCAGCCCTTGCCCTTGTACGATACACCCTATGAGCCAGAGGAAGAGGGAGCCACCCCAGAGGCCGAGGGGTCCCCCTGGCCCCGGGAGTCCCGCCTGCCTGAGGATGATGAGCGGCCCCCCGAAGAATATGACCAACCCTGGGAGTGGAAGAAGGAGCGGATTTCCAAAGCCTTTGCAGGTGAGAGTGGGTGAAGCATAGGAATAGATCCTGGGGATCTGGGGACTACGCAGCAGGACAGCGAGTTCCATAGCACAGAGAATCGGGGACTTAGGAGACAGACAGAGCATGCCAGGGAGTAGCAGGCATGGGAGAATGGGCAGGGCATTTCCCTGGCATTGTCACCTCTCAGAAACCAAGACGTTTGTGCTACTTCCACTTTGGGGAAGCTGGGTACACTTAAAAAAAAATAGAGCAATTCCAATATGAAATGATGAAACCTGTGGCCTGTGTGAAGCACGTTTAACAAATGATGGGATTCAACACTTCAAACGATGGAATAGCTGTGTGTGTCACCTGAATTCTAGAGCTGTGTCTCCCAATGGCAGACTATGGGTATCTGGCCTACGGCATCTCGGAAAGGAATCCCGATTGCTGAATAAAGATCAGGTTTCTCCTGTCCTAACCATACTGTCTCTCCCAGGCCTATCCTCCATGGAAAAGTACATAAGTGCACTCTGACGCGGGTAAAATAAGAGCCACTAGTTGGGAGAGAGCATCATTCAAGATTGAAGTCCTGAATCCGGAGGAATTAAATACCCCCTTGGACTTGGTGGGTGGGAGAGACGCTCCTCCTGCAGCTGCCCACCCTGGGCAGCCAGACAGAGGGGAACCTCAGGTTTCTGATTGGCTTCCAGTAAAAAACCCAGTACCATTGAGGATGGGCCATTTATCTCCCGAAGTCTCCTTGGAGAATCAATACTGTTTGGGTTGCTTAATGGGAAAATCTATGCTCATCATTAGCAAACCTCGTTAGCAGGCCCACAGCCGCTGTGGTAGCATCACTCTTCTCAGGATCTAGGGGCAAGATTCAATTGCAGAACAACCCATCTGCCTCCAACCTTGAGTGTTCCTGACAACCTGAGCCTCCATGACTTCCCAGCTTGGGGAGGAGGAGAAGAGAAAGGGAGAGACAGAGAGAGAGAGAGAAAGAGAAGGGTAGAGCAGGGTGGGAGGAGGTGCTAAGAGTCTGTGGACAGACCTGAGTGTCGTTGTGGGAAATGGGAGTAACTCCTATTCCCACTTGGCTAGCTGTCCTGATCTCTTTGGACCCTAGAGGGTTAAGGAAGGGCGCGATCCACGGGCTGGCAGAGCAAAACTCGGGGCCCTGCTGGTCCCAGCCTTCCCCCCACCCCACGTTTTGACCAAGCCACCGTGCTGTGCTTGGTCAAAGTTGTTGACTGCACTCAATCCTCTCAAAGTTCTGTTGCTTCTCCCAGAAGCTGTCCTCCCCTCTGCTTCAGCCCCTCCTCTTTTTTTTTTTTTTTTTTTTATTGGTCGTGGGGCCTGAACTCCGGGCCTGGGTGCTGTCCCTCAGCTCTTCAGCTCAAGGAGAGTGCTCTACCACTTGAGCCACAGCGCCACTTCTGGTTTTCTGGTGGTTCATTGAAGAGTCTCACAGACTTTAGTGCCTGGGCTGGCTTTGAACTGTGATCCTCAGATCTCAGTCTCCTGAGTAGCTAGGATGACAGGTGTGAGCCACCGGTACTCGGCTCAGCCCCTCCTCTTTTCTAGGCTGTTCTGTGTCCTGGCTCTGGGTTTTAGTGTCTCAACTTCTGCTTCTGTCTGTCTACCTCTGTCACTTGTCTGTCTTTCTCTTCTCCCTTTGCTACTGGCTCCAGTTGACATAAAGGTCATCAAAGACCTACCTTGGCCTCCGCCTGTGGGACAGCTGGACAGCAGCCCTTCCCTGCCAGACGGGGACAGGGACGTCTCCGGTCCAGCCTCACCCCTCCCTGAGCCCAGCCTGGAGGACAGCAGCGGTGGGTCTTGTGGGGGTGGTTCTGACCAGCATGACATGTCCTTGTGAGGCCCCTTGGGGCTTGGGTTGGGGATGCTGAGAGGTGGAGAAGGGTTTGGAGAACCCAGGAAGAATCGATCCCTCTTGTCATGGTAGGAGGACGAGGCAGACTTGTCTACGGAGCGATGGGGAAGGTAACTGAAGGGAGGCCTTACGTCCTCACCAGGCCACAAAAGTCCACTATTTCAGATTCACCTCTTTTGTCAGTTGGGGGGCTTGAACTCTGGGCCTGGGCGCTGTCCCCCAGCTCTTCAGCTCAAGGCGAGCATTCTTCCACTTGAGCCACAGCACCACTTCCGGATTTTCTGGTGGCTAATTGGAGATAAGAGTCTCACAGACTTTCCTGCCCAGGCTGGCTTTGAACCGCGATCCTCAGATCTCAGCCTCCTGAGTAGCTGGGATTACAGGCGTGAGCCACCGGTGCCCGGCTTTAGGTAGATCTTTGTCTAACAGTGCAGGGTATACTCCAGAGGCGGGGTGGTGAAGGGTGCTGGCACTGAAGAAGGTCTGATTCTGGTTATCTGGTGATTGAAAGAGAGAGAGAGAGAGACCAAATTCTTCCATCTCCGCTCAGCTTTACCCAGAATGGGCACTCAGGTGTAGGGGGGGCATCCGTGTGTGTGAGCACGTCTGTACACGTGTGCATGAGAGGGTCTGTCACCTGTGCATGGGCGCCTGTGGGAAGTCACTCCCTGCGGTGGGTGGGGGAGGGAAGCCTGTGGGCAGCGACCTTGGGCGCAGGATGACCGGCTGTCTGGCGGCTTTCGGCAGGATTAGCCTGTCAGGATGGCACCAAGGGGAATCGGATAATTGTTCTCAGATCAATAAGTCATTTCTACAGAATGGCTTGGCAGGCTGATTTGGAGAACGGTAATGAACTCTGAGGAGGAGAAAGAAACAATATTATCAGCCCTGAAGCCACCCTGGGGGGGGATGGGAGAAGGGATGGCCAGCAGCTGCTCCTGAGGGAGCCGCTTAAGTGGTTTCTGGTGTTGCTCTCCTTCCTCCCTCCCCTCCTCCCCTCTCACAGCGACGGGAGGCCGCGCAGCCCTGCCCCCACCCCAGCAGGGGATGGGCCCAGGGTTGCGGGTCCCCACTGTCCCCACAGTCGGGTCGTGAGCTTGCATTGCCCTCGTAGAACATGCACTGCACCTCCTTTGGGAGCTGGAGGAAATAGTTGGGGCGCCGGCTATTCCGACAGGAATCCAGCTCCAGAGTCCTCAGAATCCATGACCCCTCTCTTCCCCTACAGCCCAGTTTGAAGGATCCGAGAAGAGCTGCCTGTCACCTGGCCGGGAGGAGAAGGGGAGACTACCTCCCCGACTTTCTGCAGGGAACCCCAAGTCAGCCAAGCCCCTAGGCACAGAGCCCAGCAGTCCCCTGGGCGAGTGGACAGACCCAGCGTTGCCGCTGGAAAACCAGGTGTGAGTGTCTGTGTCCAGGCGGGGACACCCCCTCTTTTTTTTTGTTTTGTTTTGTTTTGGTCCCCTTTCTGGCACTGGCTTCCCTGTGGGAGGATACGCCTAGAATGGGGGTGGGGGAGGGGACCTGGCTGGAGAGGGACCCAGCAGAGATACCCACCCTGCCCCCTTCTTCCCTCTCTCCCATCCTCAGCTGGTACCATGGGGCCATCAGCCGAACAGACGCCGAGAATCTGCTCCGGCTGTGCAAAGAGGCCAGCTACCTGGTGCGAAACAGTGAGACCAGCAAGAACGACTTCTCCCTGTCCCTCAAGTGAGTGGGGCCAGCCATGGCTGGAGTTGTACAGCTGGCAGGGCGGGAGGGGATGCCAGTGTTCCTGCGGGAGCATGCCATGCCTTGTGAATGACTTGTGACTGCACAAAAGACACCGGGGGGGGGGGGGGGGATCCTGAGACTCAGCCTCCCTCCCCTCCCCCTTCCTGAATAGGGCCTCAGTGTCCAGTTCAGAAGGCTTCTGCCATTGGCTGAATGGCCTGGGGCTCCCCCTTAATGTGTCTAGGCCTCCTCCTTCCTTATAACTTGGAGTAATAGTCTCCATCTGACAGGCAAGAATGAAGTAACACCCAATCAAGTGCTTCACACCAGGCTGAGCGCTTAACAAATTGTCTCCATCATCATTGTTCATGGAAGCCCAAGAGGTTCTAGAAGTTGACAAGGAGAAAAGAGCTTTGCCCGAGGGAATCTACAGGGATGAAATGGGGTGCTGGGCGCTAGGAGGAAGGCAGGACCGTGGACACAAAGCCATTCCCCTTTGAGGGTCTCGGCGTGCGTGTGGGTGTGTGCATGCACATGCGTGTGTGCAGGGAAGAGGTCTGAGCTTTAAAGGCTGTGATGGCCAGCGCTGTCCCTGGCTCTTAGTCTCACTCCTCAGGAGCAGATATGCACAACCCTAAGCCTCCTATCCATTCCTAGCAGAATGACCATCCCTCTTAGCAACCAGGAATTCTACCTGGTAGAACTACACCCCACATAAGACAGGCTGGAGTGGAGTATCCATGTACCTCTGGAGCTCTAATCACTTCCTACCAAATTCGTTGGGAGCATTAGATAACCACTACCAATCCCCTCCACTCCCCCCCCCCCAAAAAAAAATCTGAAGACGAGGTTCAAAGCCAGCCCTGGCAAGAAAGTCTGTGAGACTCTTATCTCCAATAAACCACTCAAAAACCAGAAGTGGCGCTGTGGCTCAAGCGGTAGAGCACTCACCTTGAGCTGAAGAGTGCAGGGACAGCATTCTTCAGAACCCAGAGTTCAAGCCCCATGGCCAACCAAAAAAAAAAATCCAATCTATGGAAATATGGAACTGTTAGACCACATTATTGGGGAGATGATTATTCTAAAAGAAAACAGACAAGGCACCAAACTATAGTTAGATACCCTTGGGTTTGATAAAAACTAGCTGGGTGACCCTAGGCAAACCACTTAACTTTTTGGAGCCTTGGTTTCTCCACAAAATGGGTTGGTAGTTATCACTTAGATTTCTTCCTCCTGTTCTCCTTGCCTAGCAAACTGAATTATTAAAAAAGCATGGGAGCATTTTGGAAATATTAGTTTGTCGGCAATTTGATGCACATAACTTTAGTGGTGAATTGCTTTAAACATTGTTTAAATTCATGGAACATACCAAGAATCATATATCCCACCTCCTCATCAACTACCACCCTGTCAGATCTCTTTCTTTCACACCTAAAAGAGATTCAAGGATTAAGTTTTGACTTGCTCAAGATCACCACCTAATAAAGGACCCAAGCCAAGCACCGTAGCATCTGCCTATAGTCTCAGTTACTTTAGAGGCTGAGGTTGGAGGATCCCTTAAGCCCAGGAGTTCAAGGCTAGCCTGGGCAATGTAGCCAGACCCTATCTGAAAATACAGCATACAGATAGTAAGAGGCAGAGAGAAAGAATATGATAGAATACAGATAGGGAGGACAGGGGAATGATGGAGGGAGAGACACAGACAAGAGAGACAATACATTCACATATTAAGCCCTCAGGTCCAGGGTTTAGACTCAATCTGACTACAAGAACCACACTGTTCAGTTGCAGGGCTCCACCCCTTAGCGGGGCAATGCCTGTGATCCAGAGTTGCCAATGCCAGGGGAGATGCCAGCGGTCTGGCTCCCTGGAGTGGAACTGAGCAGGCCTTGCCTTAGATCGACTGATCTGGCCTGGCCAGCAGCATCAATCTGCAGGGGCCTCGTTTGCATATAAATGGCTTCTCTGAAATACAATTATGGTTTCTCTTCTCTCCCTAATGGAAGGGCTTTCACTGGTAATTAAACAGCTTCCTCAAAGAGCCTTGCCAGCCCCGGCCCTGTGGTCCAGCTGGTCCCACCCAGCTCCCTGAGGACTTGGCAGAGACCTTTAATAATGGACTCTTGGGACCCGTTGGGAGGTGGGGGTTTGAAGTGCACCGCCATCCTCTCCTCAGGAGCTCAGTACCGCTGATAGCGGCTGCGTGCCCAGACCCCTGTTGCCCTTCTTGGCTTAACTCTGTCCCTTGACAAGAAAGTCTTAAGGTGCAGTTTGGGAAGAGACAGTTTCCCCAAGTAGACTGTGGGGAAGGGGTCAGTTTCACACTGTTAAACAGGCCCACACTACCCACAGCTTTCATCCTGGGCCTTGGCATGGGGCAGGTGAGGGAGGGTGGCAGTTCCATTGCCCAGCCACCCCAGGGCCCCTTTGGCACCTTCCCCTGGGCCTGCACGGTCTCTGTCAGCCCCAGGCACTATCTCTGACCCACAGGTGGTCCCACACCCTGCTACACACCAGCCTTCTCAACCCAGAGGCTACTAGGCTCCCAACAAGGCTTCTGATTGGGAGGGGGCAGGAGTAGGACTTAGAGGCCTGTGAATTTCCTCTGTCCCTTTCTTCCCTCCAGTCTCCCCGCCATTCACTTGGTGCCTAGTGAGGTGCCTTCAAGCAGGGGAGGCAGGGGGAAGAGGTTTGCCAGCCTCATCAGCCTCACCTCTCAGAAGGAAGGGGTTGTGCTCAAAAAGGCCCCCTTGTGGGTCCTATTTTGCACCCGTCTCTACACCCAGCCCTTGTCCCCAGCCAACAGCAGAAAAGCTTCAGAGTCCCTCCAAACACTTCCTTCCCTCTTGCCTGAGGGCTTCAGATGGGGTTTGAGGGGGGGGTCTGGCATACTAAGCTGACGTTTGGATAAATGTTCTTGCTGGGGGCTTTACCACTCTAAGGGATGGGGAGCTGGCAGGCGCCGGGTGCCGTGGACCTCTAATGCCCATTTCCTTGGGTTGTTGTGGGAGAGGTGGTGGAGTGAGGCCTCCCTGGGGAAGGAAACAGAGCTACCGCCTCGAAAAGTGTGATGTCATCCTAAGCAGAAGGGTTGGGCCCAAGGCCCAGATAGCAAAAGGGTAAAGGGGTGTCCCAGGGGCGGCTGAACATTCCCAGATTTGAGGTTGCTTCCAGATTAACTTGTTTTCTCCCCAAGTCCAAGAGAGAGCCCCAACCGAGACAAGGTGGTGGTTACATGTGTCCACCCATCGTCTGGCCCAGGGCATCTGCGGTGGCTTGTGAGTCATCAGGAGCCCCTCCTAGGCATCCGGGCCACACAGGCGGATGGGCAGAGGTGCTGGGGTTCCCTTTTCCACCTGCACACACCCTGCACACTCACTGTGCACACACTGTCTCTCAGCACAGCCAGCGTCCGCACCACAAAGCCAGTGTCTCATGCTGCTACTTATACCTCTGGACTGACCTCCATCTCCATTCACACCCCTCCTTCACACCTGCGCACGTGTGCACGCACACACATACACACCCTCAGCTAGCTTCAGAAACCACCATGTCAGGTGTGGAGGTTACTAGAGGGCAAGGTGGAGGCTGGGGAGATACCTCGATCCCCCAAACTCACCAGAGTCTCTTCCTCTTTCCCAGGAGCAGTCAGGGCTTCATGCACATGAAGCTGTCCCGGACCAAGGAACATAAATATGTGCTGGGCCAGAACAGCCCGCCCTTCAGCAGCGTGCCCGAGATCGTGCACCACTATGCCAGCCGCAAACTGCCCATTAAGGGGGCCGAACACATGTCCCTGCTCTACCCCGTGGCCATCCGGACTCTGTAAGATGGGAGGCCAGGGCACCATGACAGATCTGGACCCAGCCCCGTCACCTGGGATCTAGTAGATGTTGGAGACTCCTTAATTTATTCTCAAGGGCAAGGGCTACTGGGGCCTTGGAATTAGGAGCGTGTCTGGAGAGACAGGAGAAAGCTCCTAGAGGAAGCGGACTCCAGAGCCTGCTGGTCTCCCGGAAGTTTGCCAACTGGCAGCTGCAATCCCCTTATCCACTCTAGGGAAGAAGATGGCCAGTGTTCACCACCACCCCCCTCTCCCTACTGGGTGAGCCGCCCCCTCCGTCTCCATCCCACCTCTTAAATCACCCGTAGGCTTCACCCAGCCTGTTGCCATGGATTGTGGGGGAGGCAGACCTCCCCTACCCTGGGATGGAGATTGGGGTGGTGGTGATGGTGGTGGGGTTGCCCGTTGGGCGGAGAGAAGCAGAGATCCCACTGTGGCCGAGGGATCTTTGCCGCAGTCCCTGGGCCGCCCAGGCTCCCTGCCAGAGGCAGTAAATAAATCTGATCCTGCCAGGCTGTGGAGCGTCTGCTCCTCCGGCGCCGCCCCTGAACCGATTGTGGGGGGAGCGGGGGAGGTGGGAGTGGGAGGGTGGAGGGGCGGGAAGCCAGCGCAGATCCTTGTTTATCCATCAGCTGCAGAGCAGACACGGGCGGGCGGCAAGTTCTTTGATGAGATGTCAAAATAGGGCCCGCCTTCCTCCCTCCCTCCCCTCCCCTCTTCCCCACCCCATCCTGTGTATGGGGGGTGGGAGGGGGGGGACACTCAGCGGCCACGTGGCGCCCCCTGCTCACCGCAGCACTGAGCACACGGCTCCCCAAGAGCGCATCCAATGTCTTGCCAACAGCCATTTGTCTGGGCGGAGCAGAGACAAAGAGGCGGCGCGCGCCAGGCGGAGGGGGGAGGCAGAGGGGTGGACTGCCGGGCACCTTGGTCCTTTAGGCTGCTGTGCCCACCCGCCCCTACCCCCACCACTCCTGACTGACAGATGGATGGGTAGGTGGCTGGGGACCCTGGAGACTTGCTTGCAGGGGGTGGGGAGGGGGGCGGTGTGACAAAGCTCTGGATGTGGGTGCCCGATGCACGGGCGCCCTCTCGTGGTCACCCCCTCCCCATGTGCCCAGGGCGCTAGGCCACCCACAGCTGGCCACAGCTGGGGCCCCGCTGACATGCCTGTGGGCTCAGCCCCCAGGAATGCCTACTGGGCCTCCGCTGCACAGGCACAAGGCTCTGCCCCCCCTCTCCTGTTCCCTCAGGGAGAGGGGAGGGGGACCGGCCCTGACCCGGCCATCTGAGGACCCTCTGCCACAATCCAAACATGTGCCAGGACTCCGGGAGTTTCTCATTCTGTGGCAGCGGATGAGACAACCGTAGAAATGGCTCTGAACGTGTTTCAGAAATTCCCTCTTGGCGGGTCGCCTGTCTTTTGAGTGATTGGTGAGAGAATCCAGCCACTTTTGGCTTAGGAGACAATAGGCTTAAAAGAGGTTAAGTGCGAGGCACATAACTTTGCTGTCATGTCATTGCGGGGAGATGACCCAGTGGTCAGCTCGCCTCTTGCCCAGAGAAGAGTTGGGAGTAGTTGAGGTCCTAGAAGAAGCCAGGTCAGCTGTGGCTCCCTGCGGGCTCCGGCGGCAGGTCCTCTACCATCCCTTCATCCCTGCCTAGCCTGACCTCCCCCTCCCCCATTCCTGTCCCTCTTCCCTTCCTGATCAGCTATCAGAGTCTCCCCTGGGAGAGGAAGGGCCTCCAGCTGGGGCATTTGGCCTTAGGCAAATTCCTTGATTCAGTGAATACTGCGAAACTTAGATGTCTGGCAAGCCGGCTGGGTGAGTAGTTTCCTGAGGAAGCTGAGGTCTCACCCTGTCCTGCAGCAGGAAAAAAAGAAACCCCAGAGGTAGACAACTGATTTATTTGCAAAAGAGACTATAAGAGCAAGGAGAAAAGGGCTGAGGGACACTGTAGCAGGTGTTGGGCCAGCTATGTCTGTTTAAAAACTTGGGAGAGAATATCAGGTGGGTAAGTTTAGATGAGTGCCGAGGACATTTCTGTACGTTGCTTTCTGTCAGTCCAGACTACACATTCTGCAAAGCCTTTGCCTGCCCATTTGAAAGTGAGGAACTCAGAAGAGAGGAGGAGCTTGGGGTGGGGAGGGTTCTAAGATGCCAGCATCTGTGCCTCCACTTCATCTTAGGCCTGTGGTTCACACACACACACACACACACACACACGCACGCATGCACACTCAAATGTCAGCTTGTCTACTGACTTTTGTTGTGGGGGTTTCTTTTTCCACTTAACCTGGAGAAGAAGTCTCACTTTATCCCAAATCAGTAGTTCTCCTACTTCCCAACCTGTAGTTCTCAAACATTTCCTCCCCACTTTGCTAGGCTGAAACATATTCTGGGCCTAAGATACCTGAGCCCACACATCATATCTGCACATGGCTGCCCAGACTAAGCTGGAGAAAGGACGGAGGCAGCCAGAAACAGGAAGTAGAAGTCAGGTGGCAGCCAAAACCTCTGCTCTGCTGGGTAGCGAATGGAGTCAACTGGGCATTGGGCCTAGAAGTTTTCATAATGGTGGGAGAAATGAGTCCGGTCCTGTCTGTTGATGAGCTGACAGGCCTTCTCCACATCCTTGGTCATCCCAGGAGGACCACAGCTAAAGACCCCAATCTTCCGGACCTGTATCAAAAGAACACGCGAAAACTGCTATGTTGTCCATTCACAGAGTCAGCTCAGTGTTCAGAGAGAATGCTAGGGTCAGGTGCAAGAGTCAGGCTAGCTTCCCTTACATGTTCAAGACCAGCAAGAGCCAGCGTTCCTGAGGAAGGTCCGCTTCGTGCCCTGCAGGATGAGGGCTGGCTCAGTGTTTCTAATATGAGCCAGCCTCGTGTTCATGGTGAAAACCAGCTCAGGAGCTAGGGTCAGGGCTGACTTGGTATGAGCGGTGGAAGCAGGTCTGCCTTTATGGTGAGAGCTAGTTTCACTTACCGAGCTTTTCTCTTGGGACAAGTCATGGCTTCAGAGTTAGTAAATCTCTTGCCTGTGGCTTCTCCTTGTCCCTCTGGGTGACTCTCAGTACCTATCCTCTTTCCTCCTGTTCCCCAACCAGACTCCCAGGGGATGCATTCTTTCCCTGGTTGAGTTGTAGAAACTTAGCACGCAGATGTTTTGTGAAAGTGCAAAGCTAGTTGTGGGCCGATGGGCTGACCTGTGGGTGGACCTCCTGCAGGGAGTTGAAGAAGGGCTCAAAGGGCGGCCGGCCAAAGTGGGTGATGGAACGCAGCCCCGTGAACAGACTCCGGTTCAGCACCTTCTGGAAGTGTCGCTCACAGATGTACTGGGGGAGGGGACACGGGGGAAGATCACACAGATGCCACCAGGCCCAACCCCTCACCCAGACACGGGTTCTGCCTGCCCTAGCCTGGCCAGTTGTGACCCACCAGCATGGTGGTCCTGAGGTCGAATTTCTCAGCCAGCTGGGTGATATAGATGTGCACAGACACCAGGTCCTGGCAGTCATTCTCCTCCACCTCCCGGATGATGTCAGCCAGCCACTCAAACTGCCTCTGGGTCCTGGTCACCCAGATGAAGTAGATCTGAGGACACACATTGGCGCTCAGGAGCCATTCCACTCAGGCTCCCTTATGTTGTAGGAAGCCAGTTTCCACTGTGCACAGACAGCCTGTACTTTGGGGGCTACTGGGCCAGGCTTGGAGACTAGAGACAGGTTGCCCCAGGGCACAGAGAGTTGGAAGTGATAGGCTACCTGGGGCCAGACCAGTGAAGAGGGGAAGGATGGGTGGGTGGGTGGGAAGCAGCTTCCTTTACCACTCTCCACTGGACTCCATCAGGAGGCTGCCCGTCACCAGGCCGCCCAGAGGGAGCTCTTTGGGGCTGAGGGACACTTCATAGAGCAAGCGCACTAGAGTGCAGCTGCTTAGACCAGTGGGCCAGGAATGAGCCCGAAAGGAGAGCAGGTAGTAGGGATGACCCTTGGAGGGAGGTTCCGGCTTTCCAAGGAGAAATGAGAAATAGGACTGTGGGTTAAGAAGCAAAAAGGCAGAGCTGGCAAGGATAGAAAAGAGGAAGGGAGCTGTCACTTTCTGAGTGCTGACAGCATCTGGGCTGGGCATGCTGCATTCCAGCCCTCCTGACTCACCTGCCAGGCCCAGATTGACGAGCAGGGGCCTGCCCCTGGGACCAGGCTGGAGGGAAGGCACCCCATGTAGAAGGGGCTTGAAGATTCAGCAGTATTCCTGGGGATAGCCCAGCCCACTCGCCCTGCCTTGGCCACTTCCCTTCCTCTTAAGAGGTCATTTCTGCCCTACCCTAAGCAAGCCTTTCTCTCTCAGTCAGCAGTGCTTCTTGGGCTGGCCTTCTGTGGAAGAGGGATAGCCAGAAGTTGAATGAAGGCACCCCAAGAGACCAGGTGGGAGACTGTAGTCATCAATAAACCAATTATACCCTTCAGAATTTGGGGATATCCTGACACTTCCCCACCTACCTCTCCACTACCTTTTCCCAGCCAGACGCCAGTGGCTCATGCCTGTAATCCCAGCTGCCCAGGAGGCTGAGATCTGATTGTGGTTCAGAACCAGTCCCTGAGACTCTTATCTCCAATAAACCACTAGAAAACCAGAAGTGACTCTGTAACTCAAGCGGTAAGAGCGCTCGCCTTGAACTGAAGAGCTGAGGGCCAGCGCCCAGGCCCAGAGTTCAGACTCCACACCCGACCAATAAATAAATATAAATGTACCCACTACCTTTTGCCAGATGGAGACCAGGAACAGAGGCCAGAGAGGGACCATGGGCTGCTGGGACTGAGGGCCACTCACCTTCTTACAGAGCAATTGGCAGCTGACTGATGACTTGAAAACCAGGTCTTTGAGGATGGAGGCAAAGGGGGTGACCCCAATGCCCCCTCCCACCAGCACGGACACCTCAAACTTATGCCACTCCTGGTGGCCTTCCCCAAATGGTCCATCAAGATAAAGCTGTAGGGAGGGCAGTGAGTTAGAGTTCAGTTTGCTCACCACCAGGTACCAGCCTGGTAGGGAGCCATGCAGTGAGGAAGAATCCAACAGGGATGAGAGTGGCACCTCATATTTGCAATCTAGTCTCCGGGTTCAGGGAAGGGAGGGACACAGTGGGGAGCCTGGGGTGATTAAGGAGATGTGGGGGCATGTGGCACCTCTGGCCTGGGTCTGAGTACCTTTGGGTATCTGGTACAGCTGTCCCCCGTTGGCGGGGAGTAGATCTCCCGGAGCCGAGTGGTCCAGGGCCCTGCTGCCCGGATGTGCAGGCTGAGGGTGTCCTCGTGGGGCGCCGAGGTCAGCGTGAAGGGGTGGTACTCAGTGGTCCCCAGGGCCAGGCAAGCGATCTGCACCCACTGCCCTGACTTGTACTCAAAGCCCTGGGGCCTCTGGAAACGCAGGTGGGTCACTCCTAGGGGAGGGATGGTGGGCTGCTGCCCTGAACGAACCATGGCAACGGTGTGGTCCCCAGAGAGCGTCCCCCACCTCCAACCACCGCCTCAGCTCTGCCTCTAGAAGGTCGCAGGGGAGTCTTTCCACCTCCAGAAACTTGCCTTGAGGAGGAACTGGGGGTGATCAGGACAAGGGGAATGAGGCCTAAGCACCTGCACTCTCTGGTGAGAAGGGTTCAGTCTGCTGACAAAAGAGCGCTCTCCCCCTTTTCCCCCAGATTCCCTCCTGCAACTACGTCAGACCACTGCCATGCCAGTCTGCGGGAGACTCTTGGCCAGGCTCTGCCCCTGCCCTGTCAGCTGCTTCAGTGGCCACTAAACTGCTTCCCTGATCACCGCCTCCGGCCTGGTTGATACCTGAAGGCAGTAGCTCTGCCTTCACCACGCTGATCTCCACTTTCTTCCGGCTCAGGCTCACCAGCTTGTCCCCCACATAGATAAGTGCTGGGACCAGGAAGAAGATGTGGAACCGGGGCAGCTGGATCAGAGCAAAGCTGCCGTGGATGATGAGCTGGAGAGAGCCAAGAATACAGAATACAGCTTAGTCCCAAGGATCCCTGTATTCCTCCGCACTGGTCCATCGAATCCCCACCACACCATATACCACACTTCTCCCAGATGCTAAGACTTCACCACTCCCAATTCTGTCTTCCAAAGCATTCCATGGGAATACTATTTTCCATCTCCCTGTGACCACCTTAAAGCAGGCCACGTGACTCCCATGCAGTAGCTGAGACTCTTCAAGGCACCCAGTGCAACCAGGCCTTGAACACACTGGGTAATTTCTGTAACCACTTGAGCAATGTTGCTAGCCCTTTTTTTCATTGTGTGTGTGTCCTGGCCCTGGGGCTTGAACTTAGGGCCTGGGCACTGTCCTTGAGATTCTTTTTCTCAAGGCTAGTTTTCTACCACTTGCACCACTGTGCCACTTCTGGCTTTTTCTGAGTAGTTTATTAGAGATCAAATATCTCACAGACTTTCCTGCTCAGGGTGGTTTTGAACTTTGATCTTCAGATCTCAGCTTCCTGAGTAGCTAGGATTACAAACAAGAGCCACCATCATCTAGCTGTTCATATTTTTGTGTTTGCTTATTTTTGTTGGTAGTGGGGCCTGAACTCTGGGCCTGGGCGCTGTCCCTCAGCTCTTCAGCTCAAGGCTAGCACGCTACTACTTGAGCCACAGCACCACTTCTGGCTTTTTCTGCTTATGTGGTGCTGAGGAATTGAACCCAGGGCCTCATGCTTGCAACCCAAGCACTCTACCACTGAGCCACCTTCCCAGCCCCTGTTCATATGTTTTTGAGACAGGGTCTGATAACTTTGCCTGGGCTAGCCTTGAACTAGCCTCTCTCTCCCCAGTAGCAAAGATTACAAGTGTGCACCACCCAACTCTGATGTGACTTTTTGAAGCTGTGCTTTTATGTCATCTCCCGCTAAAAACTTTCATGAACTTTGTTTGACTACAAGGCTTTGGCGTACCCTGACCTCTTCCTGGCAGCTGGTTTTCCCTCCCTGTTCCTTAAAGTCAATACAGCAAGTCTTTTCTGCTGCAGGACTTTTGCGCTTGGGGTGGCCTGGGCTGTCCTTTCCCTGGTTCTTCCCATGGCTACCTTCATCTCCTTTTTCCAAGTTGCAGCAGAAACGCCACGTTCTCCAGCCTTCCCTCAGTTCCATCCCACCTTCCTTCTGCTCACTCCACAATCCCTGTCATCAGCCACAACCATTTTTTTTTTTGGCCCATTCACTTACATGTTTACTATTGCTCTCCACACTGGACTCAAAGGATGGGAACCTTCAGTTCAATACACTCTCCGTTCTTAGCATCATCTGCGTGGCTCTCAGTAACCACTGGGGAAAAGAATTTCCCCCTTTGGGAGACTAAGAATACCTAAGTACCTCCTTTCCTTGCAATAACTGATAGGGATTGTCCAGCTCTGGTTCTTTCCTTAATAATTTTGTCTAATGTGGGTACACACTACTTGCACCCACTCTTCCCACTCACTGACTGACTCCCAAGTCTGGCCAGTGTGGTTCCACATTTGTCTCCCCTTTGTACCTGCCCACCACAGTCCCACCAACCCCGAGAATGGCCAAGCCTTGAAGTCTCCTTCTAGATGTCCACTCCCTCTTGGCAACTTAGGACACTAGTGACAATCCTCCCACCCCCACAGCCTCCCACTGCGTGGGCAACAATGCTCTACTGGTTGTCCCTCTTTGACTCTTGGGCCCATCGGAACTTTCCAGTTCTACTACTGGCTTATTCCTTCTGCCACCCCCAATCATAGGTGTTTCCTGAGCCCGGTTTCCTCATCATCTGCTCTTTTTCTTTCTGGGCTTCATCCACAAATAATGACAGCCCCTCAGCTGCAGGTCAGGTCCCCTGTGTCACCAGCATGTCCACGCGTCACCAGCACAGCCAGGCCTGCTTTGGTCTCCTGAGCACCCCACTGCCATGCCCACTTCTACCTCTGCCTTATTGCCTGGATTCCAGTGTTCTTCAAGGTGTGTGTGTGTGTGTGTGTGTGTGTGTGTGTGTGTGTGTGTGTGTGTGTGTGTGTGTGTGTGTGTGTGTGTGTGTGTGTGTGTGTGTGTGTGTGTGTGTGTGTGTGTGTGTGTGTGCGTGTGCGTGTGTTGTATGCCAGTCCTAGGGCTTGAACTCAGGGCCTGGGTGCTGTCCCTGAGCATTTTTTTTTTCTCTCTCAAAGCTAGTACTCTACCACTTGAGCCACAGCACCGCTTCTGGCTTTTTTATTATTATTATTATTGGAGATAAGAGTCTCCTGGACTTTCCAGCTTGGACTGGCTTCAAAATGCGATCCTCAGATATCAGCCCCCTGAGTAGCTAGGATTTCAAGCATTGAGCTACCAGCCCCCAGCTGCTCTTCAGTTTCAACTCCTCATTTCCTGTCACTGTTTAACTTATCTCTCCTAAAACTTTGGCCCAAGTCCTATCTTTTCCCTAAAGTCTCCCCTAATCAGTTCAGTGCTGGTAAAACCCTCTTCCTATAACTTACTATAGGAATTTCTGCTCAGCAGTGCATGCAATATTGTGTGTGCATGTGACTCTCTGTGCAGTGAATCTGAGGTTCTTCAGGGTCAGATTTAGAGTTTCCTCCACTGCTAGAACTCACACAGAGCTAATGCATAAGAGACCTCCGCCGATGACTGAACTTGGGTCTCACCTCCAGGAATGCTTTCCCTTCAGTGAGGGTTCCCAAAGTCCTTTTTTTTTTGGTCGGTTGTGAGGCCTGAACTCTGGGCCTGGGCGCTGTCCCTCAGCTCTTCAGCTCAAGGTGAGCGCTCTACCGCTTCAGCCACAGCGCCACTTCCGGTTTTCTGGTGGTTAATTGGAGATAAGAGTCTCACGGACTTCTCTGCCCGGGCTGGCTTTGAACCACGATCCTCAGATCTGTCTCCTGAGTAGCTAGGATTACAGACATGAGCCACTGCCCCCCCCCAAATTCTTGCTCTTTATCTCCTCAGGATGAACTTAGGCCTCTGGGAGCTCTTCTCTGACTTGGCTGTGCTTTCTCAGAGTTCCTTACATTTTGGAGTTCCCTCACCCTCACCCCCAAAGTTCTCCAAAGTTTTCAGCCAGTCTGACTACAATGGCAGGGTGACCTCCTAGGCCTCTGTGTATACACCGCATTTGGGGTTGGCTTTACTTTTTAAGCCACAAAGCTGCTGCAGACTCCTACTCTGAGATGCTGGCTCCCCCTCTTCAACCCTCCCCAGGGACCTATATGAGGGTCCTTTACCAAAGCCAAGTGGTCATGGGAGAGGGAAGGGTCTATCCTGGGCTAATGGCCAGGATAGCATTGCCCAGCAGAGGGAGCCGGAACATTTCTGAGCCCCTTAACTTTCCTGCTGGCGGCTCTCTGTATCCTAGTGACCGATAAAGCAGAAAGAAGTCTTGGGTCTGAGGGAGCCAGGCTAGCTCCTCTTCTGGGTCTCTCCACCAGTTCAAAGCAACTGCTGTATCACCAGGAACAAGTACATGACCTCCATCCCCAGCAGAAACCATAGCCCGGGATGCTGGCACTCCACCCATTACTGAGAAGAGGGGTGGGAGGAATAAATTAGCCATAGCGCTCCAAAGAGGGAGTGATTTCTTTGGAAATAACATCAGCAGTTGTAGGAAACACCCTAGGCTTAAGTCTGGGTCCCTTGAGAAGCATGAGGTGCTGAGACACAGGCAAGGTAGAACAGAGCCTCCTCCCCGCTACAAGTGAGGACTAAACTGCACCTGGAAGGGACAGTTCAAACAGCATGAGCGTCCTGTAATCCTAGCTACTTAGGGGGCTGAGATCTGAGGATCGTGGTTCAAAGCCAGCCAGGGCAGGCAAGTCTGTGAGACTCTTTATCTCCAACAAACCACTCAGAAAACCAGAAGTGATGCTGTGGCTCAGGTGGTAGAGTGCTTGCCTTGAGCTGAAGAGCTGAGGGACAGCGCCCAGGCCCAGAGTTCAAGCCCCACGACCGACAAAAAAAAAAAAAAAGACAGGAGCAAATGGTGGACTCTGTTTCAGAACAAAGAAGACCCCTGTGTGCAGTTCTGCCTGGGGATAAACAGGCTTGGCCCTAGGCCTCTAGATGCCTTGAATGCTGGCAACCAAGCCATGGACTGGTGGGAACCACAGGGGACCTTGGGACTTGATTTAGCTTCTCATTGAGGCCCCGGGTTGCCCTTTGGTGAGCTGCAGACAAGCAGTGACAGCAACAGAGATACATGCCAGAGTCAGCAGGGGAACTGACCAGGAAAATCAGCTGATAGCAAACTCACCAAAGATGAAGGGCAACAAGGGACTTAGGTGAAGAACTAAATGGAACAGATGGAATCTTAAAACCATCCTGGGCTATGAATGTGGCTCAGTGGTAGAGTGCTTGCCTAGCATGCATGAAGCCCTGGCTTCAATTCCTCAGTACCACATACACAGAAAAAAGCTGGAAGTGGCGCTGTGGCTCAAGTGGTAGAGTGCTAGCCTTGAGCTTTTAAAGAAGCTCAGGGACAGTGCCCAGGCCCTGAGTTCAAGCCCAAGGACTGGCAAAAAAACAAACAAACAAAAAAACCCATCCTATCAGCGATCCTGAAGATGATGAGAGCAAGCTCATGAACTTTACAGGTAGCATTTAGCAGGGTGGGAAGGCAAACACTCCTCACCCCCACCCCAACTTCCAAAGAGGACCAGGACAACACTTGCCAGGAACGCACTTAAATTTCTCTAAACAAAGTGACTACCTAGTCTACCTAGGAGCCAAAGCCCAGCTATTCAAAGGCAAGAAAGATTGCGTGGGCCAAAATGATATGGGGGAGTCCGGAGTCTGTGAGGAATGTAGACCAGCCTGCAAGGATTGCTAATGCAAAACCCACGCCAGGGAGGTGCTCTGCAAAGGTTGCCTATTGGGGTGAGCCTCCTGGGGAACCCCACAGTATAATTTCCACCTTTACAGAGGGACGTGGAGAAGTGGATGCTTGAAATAATGAAAGAGGATGGAGGACGGATATCCTATGCGTCATTCATGGGAATGCCTTGCCCATGCCCAGCTGGCCCTACGCATAGCCGAAAGCCCTCACCAGGACGTAGAGCAGGATGTAGAGGTGGTGGGTCAGCCAGAAGCCTCGGAAGCTGCGTCGGCGGAAGTGGTGGGAGGCGAAGACATACATGACCGCCAGAACCAGCAGCAGCACGACGCCTGTGAGTCCTGCACAGTGAACAGGAAAACGGGAGGGTTGGAGACAGAGGGGCAGTTCTGAGGTCCCTAGGGTCAAGGACCCACTCCACTTCCCTAAGTGGGAATGGTAAAACTCTTATGTCCTCCTCTGCCCACCCCCACTTTCTTGACTCTTAGGTCCACGGGAACAAGCACTGGGCTAAGCTGGCTCATCATAGAACCCTTAGTGCTGGAGACAAAGCCTGGCATGCTATAGGCCTTGTATAAAGGTGTGCTGCAGAAATGAATGAATGCAAGGAGAGTTTACTTGGCTCGTTGGGGGCATGTATTAGAAATTGCAGAGCCCAATGTTCATGGAGTGAAGGTTTGGCCCTTGTCCCCCTATCACTATACCTGGCTATTGGTGGCACACCACTTGAGCGCTATAGCATCATTAGGGCATGGATTGGGACGACATCATCTGAGCTTATCACCTGATCTCCCAGGACCAGCCTGGAGTGTGTAGAAAGAAAGCCTCTTCCACTACTAGAGAATCCCAGACCAGGCCAGAGCTATGTGGAAGTGATAATGCTGAAGCCCGGGTTGGGGTTGGGGAATGAAAGCCCAGAGAACAGTCCCTCAGGTGATCAAGGAGGAGAAAGGCAGTAATTAGGACGATTAGAGGCCCCCTCCTCCCTGCAGTGTGGAAAAGCAAAGGTTAAGAGGACGAATCAACCACAGCCTGTCAAATCCTGAACTAAGAGGAGAGCATAAATACAACCTTATCCACCAAATCCCCGCGTGCAGGAATTAGCAAGCACCCTCTGAAGTTCAAAGCAGAGCTTTTTAGGATTTAAATAAATAAATAACCCACACTGTTTCACAGAGAGAAGAGAGTATAGAAAAAAAAAAAGTGTTACCCTCCACCTCCCCCCAGGAGGGAACAGACTGGAAATATAAATAGACCCAAGAAGAGTTTGAAGAGATTCACAGCTAATCGCTCTAAAATGGATGATTACAGGGAGTTAGGAATAGGCCTCTAAATAGCCCTTGTCAAGACATCTTACTAGGTGGAGGGGTGGGGGAGGCTTCTGTATGGGTTTACAAAGAGCCTGACTCCTCCCTCACACAACTGGAGCATAGCATTTCTCCAAGCTACTGTTGTGCTTGGGATGTATGGGTGGAGGAGGGCTCCGCTGCTACTCCAATGGACACTACCCACATTGGGGCTGGTTCACTAGACCTAAGTCAGAGAGGATCTACATCTTCTGCTCCCCAGGAGGATCACCAGGCAGAGAGCAGAGCCTAGTTTCCCAGTGAGAGCCGAATTGAGTCTGGGCTGCTCTGGGACAGCGTGAACCCAGAGCCTTGGTGTTCTGAGTCAGGCTTGGAAAATCACCGAGGGAAAAGGCTCTCACCTGGTACGGTCTGGAAGAACCACCAGTAATACTTCTGGGGGAACTCAGACCTGTGTGTAACAGACAGCCATGAGAAACCCCCAAGAGGGGGACATCTGGGGGGGGACCACCCAAAGGAGACACCCTAGCCCCACCACCAGTCACCCCTGCTGACTTGAGTTTAGGAGTGAAGGCTGCTGGTGGTTTTTCCCAGAGTCTGGAGGATAACATGTTCCTCTGGCCAAAACGATTTGAAATTTTCCACATGCAAGAAATCCTCACCCCCACACACATACACCCTTTCCCACTTTTGTCTGTGAACACCTCTACATACTCACCCATCATCATGGAAGAGGCCAGGGAAGAGGCAGGAGAGGACGCTGAGTGGACTGATGGAGAACAGGTATACATTGACCACATGGCCCACGCTGTGTAAGACTAAGAAAGAAAGATGGAAGGGTTGGGCCCCAGGGATTCCTAAGGACCGCCCAAAGGTAGGTGCTCAAGGCCGAAAATGTCAACCAGAGTTAGGAGTCTGGTGGGATGCCAGTGGCTCCCACCTGTAATCCCAGCTACTCAGGAAGCTGAGATCTGAGGAGCGTGGTTCAAAGCCAGCACAGGCAGGAAAGTCCATGAGACTCGTTTCCAATGAATCAACAAAAAGCCAGAAGTAGAGGGGTGGCTCAAGTGGTGGAGCACCAGCCTTGAGCCAGAAAGGTGAATGGGCAGACCCTAAGTTCAAGCCCTAGTACCGACACAACAACAAACAGGATGGAGGGGTCTGAAGAAGGACCCTAAAAATCTGTATTTCTCTCTCTCGTTCTCCTGATCCTCCTGCACACCGTCCATGAATGCAACCACGCCAGTCTGAAGTTACCCCATTAGCAGCTCATTGCTTTGGTTTCTCACACTAAGTTACGCTTTCGTAAGAACTGGGAGGGAGATACGCGGTATGCACACTCCTCCTAGGTTGTTAGTAGATTGCCAGCTGGAAGCTGGAGAGGTGTGCTAGAAAGCTGGGGGAGAGGAACTCAGGGCAGGAGGGGTGGGGAAGCCTCTAAGACTTCTTTGCCAACTCCATTCTTAAAGAGAAATCTCTCAAAGCTGGGCACGGGTGGCTCACGCCTGTACACCTAGCTACTCAGGAGGCTGAGATCTGAGGATCGCAGCTCCAAGCCAGCTGGGGCAGGGACGTCTGTGAGACTTATCTCCAATAAACCACCAGAAAACCAGAAGTGGCGCTGTGGCTCACACGGTAGAGCGCTCGCCTTGAGCTGAAGAGAGCTCAGAGACAGCGCCCAGGCCCAGAGTTCAAGACCCACGTCTGACAAAAAAACAAAAAAAGAGCGGCAGGCCCTTGCCTGTGAGGACGATGGCAGTGGAGGCGATGAGGCGGTGGAAGTCCACGGCGGCATCGAAGGGGATGTAACGGTTGAGGAAGGTCTCCCGCAGGAAGGTGAGGAGGTTGCGGCACATGGTGAGCAGGATGTAGGAGAACATGAAGGAGATGCTGGCTGCCGTGCCCCGGGACACGATGATGCCCACGCGGGTGGTGTCGGTGATGCCCTTGTGGTGTGCTGCAAAGGCGTAGTCTGTGGGGGGGGTGACAAAGGGACAGAGGTCAGAGAACCCCACAAATGGGGCGTTGCCCGTGTTACAACACCTCCCTAGGAAAGCCTTAAGGCCCTGACCTCAAACCCCAATGCTGCCTTCCCCTCTGAAAGAGTCATCAAACCCTGGACACCTGCCATTCACAGCAGACCAACCTTCACACACACACACATACACACATATACAATGCCCACTCATTCACCGGCTGCCAAGTGCCCACCACAAGCCCTGCCCTTGGAGTTAGTCCCTTGTCCCAGGGCCCTGCCCCCAGGAGAATCTGATCCTCAGCTCTGTGCATTACTTCCGCCACCCCCCCCATTGCAGTAAGTGATGCCCCCCCTCACAGTAGGCCCTCTCCAGGAAGAGCCCCCCGGAGATGGCGTAGAACACCGCCACGCAGCCGATGTGGCGCCGGTAGTTCTCAATGAACCGCTTGAACTGCTGGACGGTCTGGTGGCGCCAGCTGCGTTGAAACTTCTCTCGGTGCGCCTCGGTGAACAGCAAGGGCTGGAAAGAAGTTACCCTGGGGGAGGGGAAGGGGGGGAGGAGGGAGGACACAAGAAGTCTGAGCTGTTTATCCCCCCCCCAGGGGGACATTTCCCCCCTCCCTGCTTCTCTGGGGTGAACTACTGAACAAACAGGGGCTTTCAGTCACTCACTTAGAAGCTGGGTTCAGACCCCCCCCCACCCTCCAGCTCCTTCCACTAAAGGTTATTCTGCACTCTGAATAATTCTGTACTCTGATTGTGGGTGCCCTTTGCACCCACAATCAGCCTCTAAGGAAAGCTCACAGGACACCTCCTCCAGGAAGGCTTTCCTGACTTTCCAAGCAAGCCTCTTGCTCTTAACCACTGCTTTAACATTCACCAGTGGGGCATCGTCATCATCAGTGTTGCTGGACTCTCAGGCAAGGGTGGCATTTTTTGGGCAGTAGCTATCTGTCTGCCTCCCTGGTGGTGAGCAGAGGGCCTGGCACCAGATGCTGAAGGGGTGGATGGGCTCAAAGCGGGTAAGAGCCGACGTACTTCTTGCCAAACCTCCGTCGGATCTCCTGGGGTGGGTCTGTGTCCCGGGGGCACTGCAGCCTCTGCGGTGTCATCTCAGTCCTGACGTTGTTGCGGGCGCTTACTCTGGGAGAGGGACTAGGAAGGAACACAAGAGCTAAGACCTTGGCCACTTCCTGCCCATAGCCTGCCTCCAAACTCACTTTCTCTGGAAAAGACCAGAGCTCTCCATGAGAAGATAGTGGGACTCCCAGAGAGATACAGACAGAGAGATCCTTGGGGTCTCTGCTAAGACCTTCTCCTATATTTGTACCCACCACAAGGTCACGTGACCCAGGCAGCGAGCACGGAAATCTAGTAGGTTTGTTGGAAGGTACTATATGGAATAATCTGGGTGCCCCCATCCCAGCCATTCTAGGGAGATAAATGGCAGTTTCCAGGGAGAGGCTCACCAGATCATCTCCTGGCTCATGTAGGAAGCTCGCCGGCAGAGGTTCTTGATCACTTCTGGTACCTCCACTCCTGCAATGAATGCAGAGCTCGGTTAGAAAGCATCTCAGGGCCCAGAGACTAGAGAGCCTGGCTCAAGGCATGGCACCCTATTTTCCCATGTTCATACCTAAACAGAGTCCCCCTTCAGTGGACACCGTGACTTTGCAGGCACCCCAACCTCAGCCCTTGTCTCTAATGGAGACATTGAACCCAGACATGTGTGGGTGAGGAAAAGGAAGGCATGAGGTAAAGTTGGCCAGACAGGCATCCATGAGGATGTGTGGCACTACTAGGACTGGTATCGGGTATTGGGGTAAAATTCAGAAACTATGTAACTTGCCTGTTAAAGCCCCTTTTGCTACAAAAACAAACAACTCTGTCAAAGGTCCTCCAACTTAAAACCTCCCAAGAGATAACACAGTCCAGGTGGTAGAGATAGGGGAGATCACTCAAAAATTCTTTCTACTTTGCTTTTTTTTTTTAATTTTCATAATAAAATACCAGGGAGGGGGGAACCCCACTTCATTGTTCCTGTCTTGGCTGACAGGGCAAGATGGAGCTACAAATCCAGGTTCTTGTAAAAGGCCCAGGAGGGTCTAGGACAGTTTCCCAGGCTGAACCAATCTCCATGTGAACCCTGGTCTACAGCCAAGGTCAAAAGTGAGTGAGCTGATGTAACTGGAATTTGAGTGTTTAAAACAAAGCATAATGGTCTATACGCTTAAATGGTTCAATAAACAGCAAATCTGGCAAAAAAAGATTAGAAAAATAAGGGCAAATCTAGGGGAGAAGTAAAGCGCTGTTTGTATTGTTCTTGTTGTTTTGTATTGTTCAAAAATCGATGAAAATAAAGGAAACAATAAAGCACATCAGTGATTAAAACAAGACAACAAACAAAGCTAGCCCTCTGCTTCATGCTCAGTCCCTATCATTATTGGATGTCCCTGGGCCTCAGTACCCGGGTTTATGGTCTGCCTCCAGGAAACTCTCAAGCCCCTACCTTAGGCTCAGGAGCCCACTACCTGGAAAAGATAGAAAGCTTCTTTACCAACTCCCTTCACTCCCCACCCCCACCCCCAGGGCCAGGAAATACTCTTGCCTAGAAATTGCACCCACATTTTCTCTTAAACTTGCTCCTGGTTCCCCATGGAATCTGCCCTGCCCCCCATTCTTCTCATAATCCTGGGAGGGACTGGGTTTGGTCTCAACATGTCCCAGTGAGAATCTGAAACTGAGAAGACATCGTGCCAGTTCTCAGAGAGAGGAGGCCACTCACCGACCCCTTCTGCCTGCTCCCTGCCATTCTGACTCTAGCTTCTATTAACTTGAGCCAGACTCAGGGCAGGAAGCTGTGGGAAGGATACTTGGCCAGGGGGGGGGAGAGAGAGAGAGAGAGAGAGAGAGAGAGAGAGAGAGAGAGAGAGAGAGAGAGAGAGAGTGTGTGTGTGTGTGTGTGTGTATCCTGATTCTACCCATCCCACCAGCAGGGCTGTTTAATGACTGTTATTGTCTTTGTTTTTTTTTTTTTTTTTGGGGGGGGGAAGTCCTGGGGCTTGAACTCAGGGCTTAGGCACTGTCCCTTCTTTTGCTCAAGGCTAGCACTCTACCATTTGAGCCACGGCGTTACTACCAGCTTTTTCTGTGTATGTGGTACTGAGGAATTGAACCCAGGGCTTCATGCATGCTAGGCAAGCACTCTACCACTAAGCTACATTCCCAGCCCCTGTCTAATGACTTCCATGAGCCTGAAGAACATGCATCTCAGATCCCTTTCCTCATACAAATAAAACTGTCGATTAGAAAATATATTTTCTAGCTGGGTACACAGTGGCTCATGTCTGTAATCCCAGCTACTCAGGAGGCAGAGATCTGAGGATCGTGGTTCAAAGCCAGCCCGGGCAGGAAAGTCCTTGAGACTCTTATCTCCGATAAACCACTAGAAAGCCAGAAGTGGTATTGTGGCTCAAGTGGTAGAGTGCTATCCTTGAGCTGAAGAGTGCAGGGACAGAGTTCAAGCCTCACGACCAACAAAAAAAAAAAAAGAGAGAGAGAGAGAGAGAAAGAAAATATTTTTTCCCAATATTCTTCTAACATATTTTCTAACAATGTATTGGGTCTAACAATGTATTTCTAACAATGTATCGGCCTGCCAGCTGGGCCTCACCTTTGACACAGAGCTGTGTGAAGCGGAGCTCGCTGTCATGGTCCCGAAGCATAAAGTGGAAGTCCTCCCAGGTCAGTTCCTCCTTGTCCTGGAAACCTGACTCTCGGAACATGGACTCCACCACCTCGGCCAGCTGGGCCTTGGGCAAGCAGTTGTTGGAGATCTCGATGAAGGATCTGGAGTTGAGGAAGAAGAATCCTCGTACCCAGACACAATGGCCACCAGGCCTCAATTGGCCACATCCCAAGCCTCTTACTAAGTTCTAACAGGAGTGTGGCTATGAAGGTAAAGAGGAGGCCTCCACTTGTCCTTTACACGTCTGCTTTCCCTCCCTGAGCAGGTCTTTTCCTTTCCCAAGAAGTCTCTGCCCTTGCTTAATCTCCGGGCCATCGAGAGGACTGACCTCAACATTCTGATGAACTCTTCCTTGGAAATGAGGCCATTCCCATCGAAGTCATACATGCGGAACATCAGGCGAGACTTCTCCTCAGGGGAGCCTGGGAGAAGAAGGACTCTGTGAGAAGAACGTGGGCCCACTATCTGGAAACCCTCAGGCTGACCCGAGGCACCAGGGTCAAGACTCACTGCCAGACCCAGCAAGGGGTCATTCTGCTTCTTTCATTTTTTAAATTTTAATTATTTTTTGTCTCCATCCTGGGGCTTGAACTCAGGGCCTGGGTGTTATCCTTTGAGCTTTATTTTTGCTCAAGGCTAGCCCCCTACCATGTGAAACACAGAACCACAGCTCCACTTCTGGCTTTTTCACTAGCTGATTGGAGATAAGAGTCTCAAGGACTTTCCTGCCCGGGCTGGCTTTGAACCATGATCCTCAGATCTCAGCCTCCTGAGTAGCTAGGATTACAGGCGTGAGCCATCAGCGCCTGATTCATTCTGCTTCTTTTAACTCCCACCTGAGCAGTTGTAGTCTGCCACGTCTGGAGATGTAGCCCCATTGTTTCCTATCTCTAACAGCGCAGTCACACCCCAAACTCTGTCCCCATTCCTTGTCCACGCTCTACCCTCTACATAACTTGTTCTCCTTCCATACCTTTCATGAAGACCACCAGGATGTCCAGGAACTCGCGGAAGGACAGGTAACCATTGCCATCTCTGTCAGCCAAAGAGAACATGGACTCCACAAACATGTCCTGAGGCTTGAGACCCAGGGACTCAGCAAACTCAGCCCTGCTCAGCTCACAGGTCAGGGCTTCTCGAACCTTCTGGGATGAGTCCAGTGGCAGGGTCCCTGCATCCGCCTGGTTGATGTCCAACACCTGTACTTGGGCAGCCACAGAAGGAGGGAGAAAGAGACAAAGCTGCCTTGAAGGCCATGGAGGAACCACCTTCTGAGGGGTCTGCCCATCACTTCTAGATAAGCAGCCCATTGGGCAGTCTCCGGGACTATATTTGTACTATCAAGTCTTGGCCTCTCTGTCTTAGCTGATTGGACCAAACTTGATATAAAGTTGATCTGATCTGGGGAATCTAGAATTGGAAGTAAAAGTCCTAGATATGTGTTGTCCTGAGCCCCCAAAAATTCCACACGACAGAGACCATGTTTCTCCTTCAGGTGCTCAGAGATCCGGAAAAAGCAAAAGCAGGGAGCAGAGACAGCCTAATGGAGGAGCAGTCTTGCTTGGTGAGAGTTTTCTCACTGGAATCCCTGAGATAGTTTGGATCCTCGGTGTCACCTGACCCTTGCATATAAAAGAAGTTGAACTCAGAGAAGGGTTTGAGAAAAGACAATTCTTACGAGCCTTTTCTGGCTCACCAGGGGGCCGCCCTCGTCAGAGAACAGACAGGCCACAGGCCAAGGTACCTGTCTTTCCTGCCTATCAACTTGGCTAGTTAGTGTAAGCCTGGTTGTGGTTCACGGGGCCAAGTGTACAGCTTTGAACAGGTGCTTTAATGGAAAGAGCCTGGGGCTGGAAGCTAGAGACCTGGGTTCATGGCTCAACTCTGCTACCTGCTTGCTGCATGACCCCAGGCAATTCTCTTCCGTCATCTGGGTTTCATTTCCTCTCCTGCCCTGCTCAGCTCACAGGGTTATTGTGACAATCAACAGGAATTGCTGTGTGGGCAAAGTTTCGAAAGAGGAGAGCACCCAGACAGCTATCTGGGATGGACAGCCACTCCCAGGAGACAGCAGCCCCCCGACTGCCCAGCATAGGGGCTCCCCATGGCCCTGATGCATTGTGAGGGGCAGGGAGGTTTCCAGGCTCTGCCTGGGCCCTAGCTAGGAATTTTCCCAGTGAAGAACCCCTCAGTTCTCAGGCATTTTTGATATTCAAGCCGTAGAAGGGTTAAATGCACAAATATACACATTGGATAATAGTATGACAGTGTCCCACAGAACTCTCTCCCTAGCCAATCTTCCTTCTTCTCCACCTCCTCTTCTCCTCTTCCTCCTCCTCCTCTTCTTCTTCTTTTTGTGCCTGATACTGGAGTCTCGCTTGCTTATTAGATTTTGTTGTTGTTGTTATTTTGGGCTCAAGGATAGTACTCTGTCAGCCACACCTCCAGTTGCAGATTTTGCAACTAATCGGAGATAGGAGTCTTTCAGATTTGCCTGCCCAGACTAACTGTGTACCGCCACCCTCAGAGCTCAGCCTCTTGAGTAGCTAGGAATATGTAGGCATGAGCTAGCATCTTCCCATTAGTTGTCCAAACCTGCTACATTACCCCCACGGGAGGGAGGAACTGTGGTTCTCAGAACTGCTTGGCTTGTCCTGCCCCATTCCTGGACTCCCTCTCACATCCTGAGACAGGATTCAGATGGGGGCAGGGACATCTCCTTGCAGTAAATGTAACAAGGAGCATCATCTACTCTTCCCTCGGGCCTGCAGATGCCCAATGGGTAACTAAAAGGAGGATAAAGTGGGTGCCAGTGGCTCATGTCTGTAATGCTAGTGATTCAGGAGGCTAAGATGCAGAGGATCACAGTTTTGTTTTGTTTTGGTCAGTCATGGGGCCTGAACTCTGAGTCTGGGCGTTGTTCCTTAGCTCTTCAGCTCAAGGTGAGCGCTCTACCATTTGAACCACAGCACCATTTTGGCTTTTTTTCTTTTTTGCTTATGTGTTGCTGAGGAATCAAACCCAGTGCCTCATGCATGCAAATGAAGCACTCTATCATTGAGCCACCTTCCCAACCCCGAGGATCATGGTTGGAATATAATCTTAGGCAGGAAAGTCCAAGAAATTCCATCTCCAAACTAAGCAGTGAAAAAGCAAAGCTGAAGGCATGGCTCAAGTGGTGGAGCACTAGTGGAGTGAGTAAGCAAAGCTGAGTGTATGCAAGGTGCTGACTTAAAAAAGCCGTACTGCAGCTGGGCACTGGTGGCTCACGCCTGTAATCCTAGCTATTCAGGAGGCTGAGATCTGAGGATGGAGGTTCAAAGCCAGCCCAGGCAGGAAAGGCCATGAGACTCTTATCTCCAATAAACCACCAGAAAACTGGAAGTGGTGCTGTGGCTCAACTGGTAGAGCACTCACCTTGAGCAGCGTAGCTGAGGGACAGTGCTCAGGCACAGAGTTCAAGCCCCAGGACCAACAACAACAACAACAACAAGCACCAGAGAGTATCCAGTTATTATCCTAAATCTTCAGTCATTTTGGATCCCAGGAACATCAAAGCCTGCATTCAGGAGTTGGTGTTCAGCTGAGAACTCAGCACTTCTGACTTCTTCAGAATTCACCCCATGGTCTCATGTGGGGAAGGATGCCACTGGCGGGAAGGATGCCAGCCCACGTACACTCACACGGACAGATCTGATCCCGCGTTACGCACCTGGGAGAAAAGGTGCCTGAAAAAGGTCTCCAGGAGGTGACTCCGCTGCTCGCGAGTCACCGCCACCCGCATCAGCTCTTGCTCCCGCAGCTCCCACTCCTGGAAGCTCAGCCCACTTTCCTTCAGAGTCCCCCGAAGGTTTTCCACCAGGGCCTGACGCTCTTCCTCCAGGTTAAACAGCAGCACCTTCAGAGGCAGCAGACATAAGAACAATCCTTTGCCAAGGCCTCTTAAAGGCAGGTACTTTATATAGATTATACCAGAGGGACCACTGTTACAGCCTTGTAGGGCCTGGGTGCTGTTCCTGAGCTTTTTGGCTCAAGGCTAGTGCTTTACCACTTGAGCCATGGTTCCACTTCTGGGGTTTGTGGGTGGGGTAGTTAATTGGGGACAAGAGTTTCACAAATTTTCCTGTCCCTGCTGGCTTTGAACTGTGACCTTCATATCTTAGTCTCCTGAGTAGCTAGGATTACAGGCATGAGCCGTCAGCACATGGCTTCAAAGGGACTTTTACAAAGCTATTCTTCCCCCCAATTCCATACTGTAAAAGGGGAGGTCAAAAAATGAGCTAGGCTGTCAGTCCGTGATCAGCCTCTAATTTAGCTCCCATCCCGAATT